>NW_028258333.1:0-303030 GCF_053883595.1 Heterocephalus glaber | reverse complement strand
GCTAGTTCATGGGCAACTGAGGTTTTGTTCATAAAATCTTTTCCTACAACGATGTCTTCAAGAGTTCTACCTAACCTCTGTTCCTACTGGTTCAGAGTTTCTATTTTAATATTTAGATCTTTAATCCATTTTGATTTTAGTTTAGTGCATGGTGAGAGATATAGGTCTAGTTTTAATCTTTGGCATGTTGAAGCCCAATTTTTCCAGCACCATTTATTAAAGAGGCTATCTTTCCTCCAGTGAGGGTGTTTGGCTCCTTTGTCGAAGAAGAGATGGCTGAGTGTGTCTGGCGTTGTTTCTGCATCTTCTAATCTGTTGCACTGGTCCTCAGGTCTGTTTCTTTGCCAGTACCATGCTGTTTTCATCACAGTAGCTTTGTAGTAGAGTTGCAAGTTGGGGATTGTGATACCCCTGGCCATGTCTCTGTTACCTAGAATTGCTTTTGCTATTCTGGGTCTCTTGTTGTTCCAAATGAATTTTTGGATTGTTTTTTCAAGGTCCATGAAGTATGCTGCTGGGATCTCAATTGGAATTGCATTAAATCTATATAGCAGTTTTGGAAGTATGGCCATTTTCACTATATTAATCCTTCCTACCCAGGAGCAGGGGATGTCTGTCCATTTTCTGATATCATCTTCAATCTCTCTTTTCAGAATGCCATAGTTTTCAGAGAAGAGGTCTTTGATTTCTTTTGTTAAGTTGATTCCTAGGTATTTCAGTTTTTTGGATGCTATTGTGAAAGGAATTATTTGCCCTATTTCTCTCTCAGTGAGTCTGTCATTGGTGTAGAGGAAAGCTATTGATTTTTGTGTGTTGACCTTGTAAGCAGCTACTTGACTGAATTTGGTTATTAAGTCTAGAAGACTTTTGCTGGAGTTTTTGGGGTCTTCTATATAGAGTATCATGTCATCTGCAAGTAATGACAATTTGACTTCTTCATTTTCTATCTTTATTCCTTTTATTTCTTTCTCTCATCTAATTGTCACGGCTAATGTTTCCAGAACTATATTGAACAAGAGTGGTGATAGTGGACATCCTTGTCTTGTTCCTGATTTTAGTGTGAAGGATTTCAGTTTTTGACCATTTAGTATGATATTGGCTGTTGACTTTTCATAGATGGCTTCTATCAGTTTGAGGTAGAGACCATCTATTCCAATTTTTTGTAGGGTTTTTATCATAAATGCATGTTGGATTTTGTCAAATGCTTTTTGTGTGTCTATGGAGATAATCATATGGTTTTTGTCCTTGGCTTTATTGATATGGTGTATTACATTGATTGATTTGCATATGTTGAACCATCCCTGCATCCCTGGGATGAATCCCACTTGATCAGGGTGTATGATCTTCTTGATGATCTTCTGCATTCTGTTTGCCATTATCTTATTAAGGATTTTTGCATCTATGTTCATTAGTGAGATTGGCCTATAGTTCTCTTTTTCGGTTGGGTCTTTCTCTGCTTTGGGGATCAAGGTGATACTTGGTTCCAGGAATGAATTTGTGAGTATTGCTTCCCTTTCAATTTCATTGAAGAGTTTAAACAATAGTGGCAGCAGTTCCTCTCTAAATGTCTTGTAGAATTCAGCAGTGAAGCCATCAGGGCCCGGGCTTTTCTTAGTTGATAAGTTTTTAATTACATTTTCAATTTCATTGGTTGATATTGGGTTGTTCAGAATTTTTAGGTCTTCTTCATTCAACTTTGGTAATTCATTTGTATGTAGGAATCTGTCCATTTCTTCTGTGTTGTCCATCTTATTGGCGTGTAGGTTCTGGAAGTAGGTATTGATGATCCTCTGGATTTCTGCTGGGTTTGTTGTAATCTCACCCTTTTCATTCCTAATTGCATGGATTTGGGCCTTTTCTTTCCTTTTTCTGATAAGGTTGGCTAAAGGTTTGTCAATTTTGTTGATTCTTTCAAAGAACCAACTCTTGGCTTCATTGAATTTTTGTATCGTTCTCTTAGTCTCCTTTGCATTGATTTCTCCTCTGATCTTTATAATTTCCTCCCTTGTATGAGCTTTGGGGTTGTCCTGCTCTTCTTTTTCTAGAAGCTTGAGGTGCAGCATCAGGTTGTTTAATTGGAGTCGTTCTGTTTTCCTAATATGCATATTCACTGCTATGAATTTCCCTCATAAGACTGCTTTCATTGTGTCCCATAGATTCTGATATGTTGTATTGTCATTGTCATTTAATTGAAGGAACTGTCTGATTTCTTGTTTAATTTCCTTTTTTCTTTTTTTCTTTTCTTTTCTTTTTTTTTTTTTGTACCAGGGATTGAACTCAGGACCTTGCGCTTGCGCAGCAGGTGGCGAAACCACTGAGCCAAATCCCTGGCACTTCTTGTTTAATTTCCTCTGTGACCCGTTGGTTACTCAGAAGTGTGTTGTTCAATTTCCATGTGTTTATGAAATTTTTTGAGTTTCTTTTGCTATGGATCTCCAATTTCATCACACTACGGTCTGATAATATACAGGGGATAACTTCAATTCCTTTGCACTTACTTAAACATGTTCTATGTGTGAGTATGTGGTCTATTTTGGAGAATGACCCATGTGCAGCTGAGAAGAATGTGTATTCTGATTTTGTGGGGTGGAAGACTCTGTAAACATCTGTTAAGTTCATTTGTTCAAGAGTTCGATTGAGTTCTAGTATTTCATTACTTATTTTTTGTCTAGGTGATCTACCTATTTATGACAGTGGAGTGTTGAGGTCCCCCACTACAATTGTATTAGTGCATATATGACTTTTCATGTCCATATTTGTTTTATATAGTTGGGCGCACTATTGTTTGGTGCATAGATATTTATGATTGTTATAGGAGATGCATTATTGAGGGCCTCTTAAGCCACGATGGCCTCATCCTGAGCTCCTTAGCTTAATTCCACCTGCAAAAGCCCTTTTCCAAATAAGGTCTCATCCACACCTTGGACTTGTCGTTTGGGGTGACCACATTCAACCCAATATGGCCCCTCTTCCTGCAAAGGTGTTTTCTGAAAGGGACACTGGTCTCCTTTGTAAGTATTATCTTGGAATCAGAAATCAGATCTCTTCATTCGTGCATGCTTTGGGGTGGTGGCTCTTGAAGTGTGACCAGAGGCACCTGCCTTGCTCAGAAACCCAGTAAAAGTGCAAACCTACGGCCCCCCGCCCCCTCAGCATGCTAAGTGGGAGACCCTGGTCGTGGCCCAGCCACCTGCCTTTTGCCACAGCCTCTAGGAGATCTTGATGTGTTCTGAGTTTGAGAACCTCTGCCGTAGGAGCTGCAGGAGTCTTCAGAGGGCCTTGTACCCCATTCCCAGTACTGTGTCCCATCCGCCCCTTCAGCTTATGCAGATGCTGGGTTCATACCTTACTGGTGCCGAGGTCCAGCCTCGGCCTCCCTCCCCCCATTTCCTTCCTCCAGTGCAGAAGCCATGGGGCTCAGGATGAAGCCCCTGTGAGAAGCAGTCCTCAGTGACACTGCTGAAGGGGTGCAGTAGCCAAATGCTCTGGAATGGATGGGTTCATTGTGTCACCTCTAAATTCCTATTTTGAAATCCTTAGCACCTGTATCTCAGAATGTGACTTTATTTAGCAGTCAGGCCACTGCAGATGTATTAGATACCTTGAGTTCATCCTGGGGGAGGCTGGGCTCCTAATCCAGCATGACTGGGGTCCTTTTAAGGAAGAGAAATGTGAACACTGAGATGCTCAGGAGCAACAGCAGGCAGAGACAATGTGACAGAGATGGGATGCCCAAGGTTGCCAGCAAGACCCTGGAGGACACTTCTGTCATGAGTCCCCAGGCTGGACATGGCTGGGTGGCCAAGCACAACACTGGGAGCATTTGGGGTTAATTTCCTGTTGTCAGCTGGCCCGTGTTCTGAACATTTAACTTCAGGAGAACTTTCTGAGTAAAACCCATTTGTCAGCTTCTAAGTGCCTCACAGTACAGCAAAAGCTCTATGTCTTGTTGACACTTACTTGGGACATGCAGTTCTTGGTTCTTCAGAGTGTTCTGGGAGGTATTTTTAGTGAGTTTTAAGTGATTGTAGTATCTTAAAACAGGTTGTCAAAAGGATAATATTTTAGGTTTTATAGCACTTTTGACCTTCTTTATTTTTATTTTCATTTAGAATTGCCCTTTATAAATGTTTTCCCCCTTCAGGATTTTTCATTTGTTTGGAACTACAAATCAATATAATTAGATAAAAAGCCTTAGCTGAAAATAAAATAAAGTAATGTGTATGCTGAAGGAACATTTTGGGCACTTTTTCTCTTCTAATTAGCCCAATTAGTCTGTGACTTCGAGGATCGGTCTTCCAGAAATAATGATGGGCTGAGAGTCCTTTTCTCAACTGTAATGAGCTATTTCAAAGGAGCTGGTTTTTCTGCGCAAACTGATAGGTACAGGATGTCCTTGGTAATAATTCCAGCTGTTTATGCTGCCCTTCCACTTTGTTCATTAATTTTTGTCAATTAAACTGAAAGCTTTAAGTATTTTAAAGCATTAACAAAAAAAGAATTAACCTTTTTCTGGTTACATGAAACTGCAAAAAAACGGTTATACAGTATTTCTCTAACATAGTCCATTTTATCCTACAATCCTTTTCAGTATAACATGCAGACACACACACACACACACGAAAAGCCAACAGGAAAGTAGGGTCTCCACAATGATGGTTATCCTCTTGTACAGCCTGGTGTTGCCTTAGTGAGTGGAATGAACAATCAAATATCTTCATAGACTAAAACTGCTGAAAATGGAAACAGGGCACCCAGCCTCCGTTAGCTCAGAGGTGCACATTCTAATCATATGTTCTTTAATTCTTGGTGTAACCTGACTCTGACTCCCCCTTGCAGCTCCTGGCCTCCTCCGATGGACCCCTGAGTATTCGGGGATTTGTGGAGATTTGAGCTTGAGGTGCTCAGCTTCCCGCTGCCCCGATCTCCGGCTTCGCTCATCAGCCCCTGCACCCCTCATGGGCGTGCTCTCTGGGGGACGAGCTCCATCTGCTCTGGTCAGGGCTGAAGGGCGCCACTCTGGCCACGGAGGAGAGCCATCCCTGTCGCCGTCTCTCCATCCCCAGCAAAGACAGGCCTTACGCCGAGAGTCCGTGGCACAGGTGCTACGGGGCTGTCAGTATGGTAAGATTGGGCTTGAAGGTCTGTGGATGACAGAGAGGGAATACAGTCCAAAGAATAGTTGACACCGGTCCAGGCCTGTGGCTTTCAGAAGGTCGCTTCTCTCACCTATCACATTCACATCTGTCAAAGTCAACCACTGCAGGGACAAAGAACCACCAACCAGGGCTGTGCCGTCTTCCCATCCAGGGCTCATCGCTGCAGTCTGTGTTCTGTGTTCCCACGTCTGTCTCTTCCCAGCAAGATGAACTCTGGAAATTGAAGGACCCTAGTTAGCAAGACAGACTCCATATTGCTGCTTGACCCACCTGCCTGCCCTTTAGATGAGCTCAGAAGGAGGAAGCTTAGAAACCTCCTCCCCTTAGAGAGTCTCTTAGAAACAACAAGTAATCAACTGTTGTTTTACAAATGTTCTAACAGCAGGACGTTCCACTTCTGTACCTTTTGCTTGCTTTGCTAGTTCTGTCTCATAGGGGGGCCTAGAAACTGTTGGCCTCAAAGGTGTATAAAACATGTTTGTCTCCCCCCAGTCAGGGCTCGAGTCCGATACTTGGCTCGGGTCCCGGCCGGTAATAAACTCCTGTGTGGATTTAATATCGGTCTCTGGTTGGTTCTTTCTCACTGGGTGCAACAGAAATATAGACTCATTTCAGGGACAACTCAGTCTTCATTCCAATAGTTTCCAGGGCAGGAATGTCACAAGGAGATAGTTCAACATCAGGATGTTAACCTGTCCACACGAATCCCACCAGCATTAGATGGTCTTCCTAGGCCAAGACTATTTGCTTTCTAGCTCAGTGTCTTCATACCTTTCCTGAAGTTCCAGGCCTCAAGTTAGAGGTCTAGTGAATTACTACAGAACACTGACTTCCATCCTTGATAATCAATGGCTCTTCCTAAAATTTACATCAATGAAAGAGCCATTTATCTCTTCTCTTCCCCCTCTCCACTCTTCAATAAAATATCAACAAACACATTGTTCAGACTCAGTCACATGCAGTAACTCATCATTTAACGAAGCAGATACTTTCTGAGCTGTGTTGTTAGGCAATTTTGTCATTATGCCAGCATCATAGAGTGTGCTTGCCCCAAGCTAGGTGGGGTAGTCTACTACATGGCTAGGCTATGTGGTATGGTCTGTTACTCTGGGCCTTACACCTGTACAGCACACTACTGTTACTGCCAGCAACTTAACACAATGATAAGTATTTGTGTACCTAACCATATCTAAATATAAAACAAGGTACAGTAAAAATATTAGGAATTTTTCAGCTCCATTATAAAATTTGAAACCATTGTCATATATAAGTCCATTGCTGTCTGAAACATTGTTGTGTGGAGCATGACTGGATCATAATTGGGTTTTACACTGAGTCATGTTAGTTTTCCTTTAGAACAACACACAGCCACTGGCCTTCTATCTGTAGAACCAAGAAGGTATGTTCAGAAAAATTTCCCCCAAACAATAAGCCATGATCCACAGCCTCCTCCTTTTGAGACAGCTCTATTGTTCCAGAAACCTTAGGGCCCAGTTTCTAACAGGGTCCTTTACACAAATGCTAAGGCTCAATTCCATAAACTCTGTTGATCTCGATGTAAACTCGTCAGACAGATGAAGGGTCAGTGTTTACTTCCACATAGCTAACTGAGGCAGGGATGCGCTGAAATTCTAGTTGCAGGGCTGTGTGTCTGGAGTTTCAGGGATAGGTCCCAGCCTTCAGAAGTGCTGTTCATGGTGCCTTTTGGGCAATTTTGTGTTCAAAAAGCCACAGATCCTGACGAGGGTTGGGCAGTGTGCTGATTCCATGTGTGAGTACCATTTCGTACTTCTCAGCAAAACCAACTCTTTCTGCTGGTCCTGTATGGATTGTGTGTGCTGTCCCCTCTGAGGCCTGATTCTCTTCAGGGACACTTATGAGTCACCATGTTCATGATGGGCCAGGATCAAGAGACTTCAGAGCTGAGAGGTCCCTTTGGCAGTGGCTCCCTGGGTCATGGAGAAGCCAGGTTCATAAGTGAAGGAGCATGACACAGAATAAGCACTGCACCAGTGGCATCTGTAGGATACAACGGGAACATGGGATGTGGTGATGTCCTGCCTGGATCAGCTCTCGTGAAAGTTAAGGGAAGAAGTGTTTAGTCTCAGGAAGAGGAGCAGCCCTTCCTCAGGCAGGTTAGGAGGGACAGATTTCCCAAGCATGGGAGAATATGAGCAAAGATCTAGAAATATCCAAGAAAGAAGAGGTTGTCAGCTCTGACTAGCTTAGGAGAGACAGCAGTTAGGGTCACAGAGATAAGTAGGGCCAGTTTGTGAAGAGGCTTGTGTGCTGTGGCAGTTGATTGCAATTGTTAGCTTGAGACTTAAGAGACTCCTGGAGAGATGGTTGGATCATGGGGGCAGTGGGTTAACCTACTGGTGTTTGTAGCTGAATGTGGTTTTAGGAGGTGGGGTCCAGTTGGAGGAGGTGGGTCACTGGGAGTGAGTATTTGGAGCATCTATCTCTTGCTGGTGCCCTTTCCCTGGGCTATTTCCCATTGCCATGATGTGAGCAGCTTTGCTCCACCACACCCTTCTGCCATGATGATCCTGCCTTGGAGCTAGCTAACCATGGACTGAATCCACTGAAACTGTGAGCCAAAATAAACCTCTCCTCCTTTAAGTTGTGACTGTTGGGTTTTTTGTTCCAGTCACAAGAAAGCTGAGTAATACAGTGTGGTAAGGCTTCGTCTATGGATGATACAAATCCTCAGTACTGATGAAAGAGAGGCCAACAAAACATGTGCTTCCCTTTTCAGCGTGAAGGAATTACAAGAAAGCCACAGAAAAGGCTTTCTCTCCTGGGATATGAGCAGAATGAATGTAGTGTTTCTGTATACATCCAGCTGGATGTATGATACTTAGTTGAACCTGATGGGAAGAGGGCTGAGTTCTTGGTGTAAATTTTGGAGCTGACAGTGTATAAGTTCTAGGAAAATTGATACATTGACAGAAGCAGGCTGATACAAATACAAGGAAGGGTAGTATTTATGAGGCAAAAATGGAGGAATAATGTCCATGGTAGAGGTCAAGAAAGGTTACTAAGAGACCCAGGAAGAGAGTTGGTTCATTGTGATATGATCCAGTGAAAGATAGTGGGAAGTTCCAATCACAAGGAAGGGATCAAATGTAGAGGTCCAGGGAAATAGTAAAAACTATGCACAGGGTTTGGCATGAGTAGCTTCCCTTGAGAAGAAATGACTTTGTAGGGGGAAGGAGGTCACAGAAGATTGAGAACAAATGGGCAGGGGATTGTTGAGGCTCCATATGGAGACAATTTTTCATGAATATTCAGAAGTGTGCATGAATATGCATGCATGACTTCTCATGTCTATACTCATCAATTGCTGTGGGCTAAGTATGTGGTCAGGGGTATACACAATTGCAGTACATAGCTTCCCTCCTTCAGGCTCTGGGAATTAACCTCTCTGGGCTCATTAGCTGGGGTGTTGGCAAGAACCTTTAGTGTCTGATGGTGGTGATGTATAGGATAGCAAACAAAGCAAGCATATGAAAAGTGAGTCTCTTAAAACTGAAAAACCCTGAGAGAGGAAAATCCACACATAAAACTAAGTCCTCCACTGAATTAATTTGCTGGGACTGTCACATCAAAGTCCCCCAGACTGTGGTCTTAAACAACAAGGAGCTTATTGTCTCAATGTTTCAGAGGCTGGAAATCCAAGGTCAAGGCGTCTGCAGGGTTGGTTCCTTCTGAGGCTGGGAGGAAAGGTTCTGGTCCAAGTTTCTGTCTTCCCCTTGTTGATGCCCGTCTTCTCCTTATGTCTTCCTACCATCTTCTCTCTATGTGTGCCCGTGCCTACATTCAAATTTCACTTTTTTAGAAGGACTTATTGCAACTTAGTTATCTAATTTCAACTAACTGACCTAATTTCAACTTAGTTATCTAATGACCCTATTTCCAGCTATTGTGTACTGATGTACTTGGCGGCCAGGATTTCAGTGTATGGACGAGGAGCACACAGTTCAGCCCATAACACCCACCCTATACAGCGATCGGGAGATAGATGTGTGGGGAGTTTTAGAAACACCTAGAAGTAATCACGATGCCAACGTGTATGCACCTGCAGCTGTCCCTAGTCCACCTGAACAAGGGCCTTGGTCATGAAAGCCTGGTTATCATGAGGGCCCGGAAATGGCGAGTTGGTGAGTAGGACTGTTCTGATGCAGAGCTTCTCTGCCTGGAGAGTGGGTACCACTCTGAGGAGTTTTGGTCTCTTTGAAAGGTCTGTTGTGCCCCCTGCCGCTGACAATCAACTTACTCCACGTCTCACCTTGTCTTCAGGTGATGTTTGTCAAACAACCTCTTCTTGTTTGTAACCTGACTGTCCACATTGGAGTTCTCAAAGAGGAAAGAGTGTTCTGACCAGAAAGGTCAAGTATCGTGGTGAGTAAGAAGTCCCTCTGCCGTGACCTTAGAACGTGGCAGCCTCGTTTACCCACCTGCCCTCCAGGACAGATGGAACCCGTCCCTCTGAGTCCTGTGGGTCTGTCAACTGACCCTCTTCTGCAAAGGCAACACGTGTCTCTTGCTTCAGTAAGGCATCTCTGAACCACGAGCTAGAATCACGTTTTTGGATTACCGTTGGCTTTTTATAACTCATACTGTGTCTGTCTATTATTGCCACAAGTAATTGAAATGTGAAGGTAACCTGATGGTGTTACACAGCGCTGTCCATCACTCTGTTTTTCTGTGGTCTTTGTGGTTTTGTTACTTTATGATGCCATCTCATTAGAACAAGACCTCTCCTAAGAAATCATTTATCATAAAAAAAAACAAACCAAGAAACCCTCATTGTTATAGCCACAGAAGAGCCCCATTGCTGAGAATGCCTACATGCAGCAGGGCCTCCGTTCTCTTCCTGCAGAAGGGCTTTGGGGACCAGGTCCTCCTGCCCCGAGCGGGTCCAACTTCATCTCTCCCAATTGGCATCCCTTCCTCTTTGCCTGCAGGGGCCCTTGCGCCTGGAATATAACATACTTTTCAATAACTCTGAGTCATAATTCCATTAGGAGTTGTGAGCATTCTAGTGACTTCTGTCTGGGAGACTACCTGTTTCTCTGACCTGTAATTCAGAAGGTACCTTCTGAACAACTGGGAGATTAGAATTGCAGAGATGAAGTATTTATATTTTCATTTTCTTCACTGGATGTTTCAAGGACACACAATAAGACAGAGTTATTCTGAAATAATAAGCCTAAAGAACTATGGCTGTGACCTACTTAAAGTGAATAGAGAGGCTATTATGATATCATTAATGGTCAATTTGAAGAATTATGGGTGTAATTGTTTTGTGCAGCATATTAACAGCTTTTCACACTTTTTATATTAAGATATTCTATTTATATTTTATATTAAGATATTCTAATTATATTAGTCAGGGATATCCAGAGAAAAGGAACCAGTGTATGTGTGTGCACATGTACATGCGCACACACACACACACACACACACACAGAGGCATGGGCTATATACCAATACTTCACGTCAGTGATGAACTGAACACACAATATTGGTCTTCTAAACTATATACTCAACAAAGTCCTGTCCATCTTAGTTGTATGAGTATATTCTATGATGTTTGCAAATGGCAAAATAGAGTATACTCTATGATGCATTTGACAGAATGTATTCCAGTCAGAAAGGACAAGGGATGGGGAGAGAGAGAGAGAGAGAGCAAGAGAGAGAGACCGCTATATTTTAAGATTTAGCTCACGTGATGAGCCCAAAGCAGATCAAAACTGGAAGCCCTCAGACTGGAATCCTAGGGGAGAGACAATGCTGCAATTGAAGTCTGGAGGCCTCCTGTTAACAGCAGTCCCACTTGCTTGTTCTATTCAGGACTTCAACTGATTGGACAAGGCCCACCCCAGTACGGGAGGCAATCTGTTGTACTCACTGTTCAAGAATTTCAATGTAAGTAACATCCCCCAAACACCTTCACGGAAACATTCTGAAAAATGTTTGAGCACATACACAGGCGCTGTAAGTGACACATGAAATTACCCATCACGTCAAACATTCTGCAAAAGTATAAAAGCATTTTGGTTCCAGTTATGTTGGTGCTGGCTCCTCCCTTTAGATGGCATGGTTGTCTCCTTCTGGGTGAGTGGTAGAGAGGGGACAGCCATGGAGCCGTTGTCTGGATGGGGTGGAATCGGGGGCACTGTTGCTTAGTGGGAGGATCTGAGTCTTAGGGCCTGATGGTCACGTGGTCCAGTGTCCATGAAGCCTACATGGTTGTGTTTGTGCGCATGTCCAGGGAAGCCTTTGGGAAACTTTGGGTCAGATCCGAGGGTGTTTAGAGAGAAGAGCGCTCAGTTTGTGAGGATGCCATCTTGTGTCAGTTTGGGCCTCATAAAGGCCATTGTTCTAGGATCAGTGGCTTTTGGCATTGTTATCGGGAGTGTAAATAGTGATAGGGAGGTGTGATAATGACTATTTGTTGAGGTTGTGAATCTGGAATGAACTACCTGATAAATTAGGTAGTACAATAAGGATCCAGGATTCTATGGAGAAAGTTAAATAAAGAATTGCATCTAAGAGGAAACCTGTGGCACATTTATAATTCCATCCTTGGTTTTTGAAAATACTTTTGGAAGTTGTGGGGAGGTGGGCTGTGGTTTGGTGATCTGGCGTGCATCGTTAGGTGTCCTGAGGTGTGCATTTGATGAGCGCTTTGCCAAAGCAAACTGGGTGCTTTGAAATCTTGAGCTGTTTCCCCCTGCCAAATAGTGTTGCCTCCTAGGACAGGGAGACCCATTCACCAGAAGATCACAAACAATTAATGACCC
This sequence comes from Heterocephalus glaber, assembly GCF_053883595.1. NCBI lineage: Eukaryota > Metazoa > Chordata > Mammalia > Rodentia > Bathyergidae > Heterocephalus > Heterocephalus glaber. Next base: position 291,059 of record NW_028258333.1, on the reverse strand, counting down.
TGTCTGGTCATCACATATTTAAACAGCATGGGCAAAAGAGACTTCTATTTAAAAATCTCTAGAAGACAAGTTGCTCGGTGAGGCATTTTCCCGTGTTCTTTCTTTCATTGTCATGTTATTCAGAAAACTAGCACAAGAATTTGTTTCCACAGTGGAAGGTTTTATAACACAAATCCATTTGTGATGGCAAATGTATCTCTATTAGGATACTTTAGCTTAAATCAATTATGTAAGCGCCTTGTGAGACATTTATTTTGTTCGATGTTTCATCAGCATCAAGGACTTTCAAAACTGTTTGATCTTCCCTTTTCTGAAAGTCTTCTGCAAGAGTGATGGGTTTACTAAAATTTGCTGTGAAGCTAACCTGATTATTCTGAGCTATTTGTAAGGGGATTAGGCTGTTCAGGGGAGGATGGATTCTAATCCCATGACTAATATTTTGGCCAATATAGTACAATTCTTTTTGATTAGGAAAATTGGTTAGTAACCACTTCAGCATGCTCCATCCTTTTCTGGTCACAAAAAAGCAGGATTAAAATGTTTTTGTTGGAATGTGGTTGTAGGTCAGCTCCGCAGCCCTGAATTAATCACTGTGTAGTAAGGAAACCTGCCATGTGGCAGGAGGAACCTAGGGGTAAAAGTTCTTGGGTTGTTGACATTTGCAAAGAACTCATTATATTCAAGTGTTTCCCATTATTTAATCAAGGTTGAATAGAGGAATGGAGTGGGTGGTAGTGGTAATAATCATCTTGGGGGGATGTAATCTTTGCCAGAATAAAATTTAGTTTTGAGGTTGAGGTTTTCAAATGTTCTTTTGCTTAAAAAAGCAGCTTACTTGTGTTTATTACAATCCTTGTGCTCAGTTTTACAATGGGCTATAAGCATTAGAGAAGTGGTTAATATCACTTCTTAAGCAAAAGATAGTGTCTAGTGGATTTATTGGCCTTATTTGTGAACGCAAAGCTTCTTTTCCCAATTAAAGAAAACTTGGAGATACTTTTGTTCCAAAGGAATCTGGAAATTTGATTTGGTTTTGAAAATAGATTTTTCTCCCTGGAAGATACTGAGTTTATAAAGACAAGAGCATTGAGTAGGGAAACTGGCACTATATTGGTGAGAGGAAATGCATGCTCTACCCAGGTGCTTCCCCACCCTCCTCCTGTAACTGGCTCCTTCATCATTATTACTATTCCAAAGGACCACCAGGCTGCTAAAGCCCAAATGTGAATGGCATTCTTGACACCTCCACTGATGAATGCAGAATTCTCTCCATTTCCATACTAAGTCAGAGACACACGCACATCTTGCATGGCTCTACAGAGATGGCAATCACATTTGTTTCTGCAAATTCCCTTAGCCTCTTTCAGTTCACGGCTGACGGTATGGTGGGACTGTGTTTCTACAACATAAGTTACACCGTACTTTCCCCTTGCCCCTCGATGGCTCCCCGTGGATCTTCAGAGAAAGTCCGAGATGCTTACTATGACTGCAGAGCTCCTGTGACTGGCCCAGGTTGGCCCTACAGCTGCCCCCCTCTTCTCTCTTACCTTCTGAGCTCCGTGCTCCCCTTACTTGGTTTCCAGAACAGAGACTCCCAGCGTGGTGCTTGCATGCACATCCCTAGCGCCTGGGTCATCTCCCTCCCACCCTCCTGAGCTTTGCCTGCTGACACTTTTCAGCTCTCATGGGAACTGTCCCTTCCCAGGCCCACTTTTCTCTTTTTAAAATAATGATACATAAAAATTGTACATGTTTGTGGAGTACAGCCTAATATTTTGACATGTGTAATATGTTGTAACGATCCATTATTTATCCTCTTTCTGTTGAGAATTTGAAATCTTCTCTACTGGCTATTTTGAAATATGCAATGAAGTATTGTTAACTATAGTCACCCTGCTGTGCTATAGACCACTAGAACTGAATCCTCCTAACATATTTTTGTACTCATGTACCAGTTGTTCTCTATTTCCATCTCCTCTCACCCTCCCAGACTCTGGTAACCACTACTCCACCCTGCTTCTATGAATCAACTCTTTTAGCTTCCATGTATATTATGGTTTAGATCAAGAAGGTCTCCCCAAATCCTTGTGTTTGGAAGCTGGGCTTCTGGATAGCAACTGCATCATGGAAGCACTATGGATTCATCCACTGATGAGTTCAGAGCTGACTGCACTGTTAAAAGATGGAGCCTGGCTCTGTGAGCTCTGTGAGCTGCAGCCTGTCAGAAGGAGCAGTTGGGTGTTTGCCATCTTAGCGAAGTACAGTTGTGAATACGGCTCCATGAAGTTTTATGCACTATGTGGCTTTGGTGGGGTCTTAAATTATGGGATGACACATACTGCTGTGGTTCCCTTGGATTTAGTGAAATGCCATGTGCAGGTGGACCCCCAAAAGTAGAAGGCATATGTAATGGATTCTCGGTTACACTTAAAGAAGATGGTGTTTGTGGCTGGGCTAAGGGATAGGCTCCAACTTTCACTGGCTACACTATGCAGGGCTCTGCAGGTTTGGCTTTTATGGAGTCTTCCAAGTCTTGTATAGCAACATGCTTGGTGCGGAGAATGCCTAGCTCTGGCGTACATCACTATATTTGGCTGTCTTCGCCAGTGCTGAATTCTTTGCTGACATCGCCTTGGCTCCCATGGAAGCTGCTAAAGTTCGAATTCAAACCCAACCAGGTTATGCTAACACTTTGAGAGATGCTGCTCCCAAAATGTATAAGGAAGAAGGCCTAACATCATTCTACAAGGGAGTTGCCCCCCTCTGGATGAGTCAAATGTCATACACCATGATGCAGTTTGCCTGCTTTGAATGTGCTGTTGAAGCATTGTACAAGTTTGTGGTTCCTAAGCCCCAAAGTGGAAGAGAATGTACGAAGGCAGAGCAGCTGGTTGTAACATTTGTGGCAGGCTACATAGCTGGAGTCTTCTGTGCAATAGTTTCTCACCCTGTAGATTCTGTGGCATCTGTGCTAAATAAAGAGAAAGGTAGCGGCCCTTCTTGGGTCCTCCAGAGACTTGGCTTTAGAGGTGTGTGGATGGGACCCTGCCCGTATCATCATGGTCGGTACTCTGACTGCGCTACAGTGGTTCATCTATGACTCCGTGAAGGTCTACTTCAGGCTCCCCCACCCGCCGCCACCTGAGATGCCAGAGGCTCTGAAAAAGAAGCTTGGGTTAACTCAACAGATCGATCATAGCAAATGTGGACTGAATCTGCTTGTTGATCAGTGTTGAACAAAAGTACAAAAGGAACTTTTATATCTATGACAGTGTAGGAAATTGTCTGTTCCTGATAAAATTATTGTAGGCTTGCTTAAAGCAAGAGTTTCAAACTTACTGCTGAAAATAAACTCATCTGTTCATGAAAAAAAGATGGAGCCTGGTTGGAAGAGGTGGGTCACTGGGGGTGAGACCTGGAGGGGTGCATCTCCCTCCCCAGATCCCCCCTTCACTTCCTGCTTCCTTGCCACCATGATGAGAGCAGCTGTCCTCCGTCAGCCCCTTCCATCATGCATTTCCTGCCTCAGAGCCAGCTGACTATAGACTGAATCCTCTAAAAACCTTGAGCCAAAATAAACTTCTCCTCCTTAAGTTGTGAGTGCAGAATATTTTGTCCCAGTGATGAGAAAGTGACTAAGACAATATCTGAGTGAGAAGATGCGATACTTGTCTTTCTGCACCTGGCTAATTTCATTTAACAGATTTTCCTCCTGTCTCATACATGTTGCTGCACATGATAAGATTTTATCCTTGTTTATGTGCTAGATAATATTAAATTATATATATGTATACCTGTATATCACATTTTCTTTATTCATCCCCTGATGGACATCTCCGCTGCTCCTATCTCATGGCTCTGATGAAGAATGCTGCAATCAACATGGGAGTGCGCAGGCATCTTTGACATGCCAGTTTCCTTTCCTCTGGATATATACCCAGTGGTGGGATTGCTGGACCACGTTTTCATTGCTTGTTTGTTTGGTGGTGGTACTGGAGATTGAACCTCTCCCAAGCTCTTTTTAGATTTTTAAATTTTTTATATTTTGAGACAAGGTCGTGCTAAGTTGCCCAGGCTGGGCTTGAGATTATGATGTTCCTGCTCCAGCCTCTGAGAGTGGTGGCATAAGTCACCATGTCCTGCTCTGTGTTGTTTTTAGAGAAACCTTCATACCATTTTGCATAAGCACCCCGTCTTGATCCTGCTCATACAGCACTCAGCACTGATCCATGTGCTGCAATAGCTGACTGTTGAAGTAGAGCTCAGTGTCTCTCTCATCTGTTAAACTAACTCCTGGGGGCAGCCCTGTGTCTGCTTGGCCTTATCTATTTCAGAGCATTGTCAGTGCCCACCATATACAGGCACTCACTGCCCAGGTTCTGATGGGAAAAGCAAATGAAAATCTGAATATAGAATATAATAAAGAATATGTTTTTGTCCCCAGTTCCTGGAATAGGGCTTCAAAACCCTTTGGGATTTCCTGAGTAATAAAAGTGTCTTTGGCTAATACCTATATAATTTTTGTCAAAAATCAGAAATGTAGGCTTCAAAAACCATTTCCTGAGTAATTAGTCTTTTGCCCAGTGTCTATATAAATTTTTTTTGTCAAAAAACAGAGATATGGAACCAGATACCATACCTACATATGCTGTTCTGTGATTGGAACTTTTATGCAGGCAGAATAATAGGTCCTGCTTGTTAATCTCTGGAATTTATAAATGTGTTACCTTGAAGAGCTAAAAAAAATTTTCAGATGTAGTTAAATTAAAAAAAATTTGTGATGGGGAGATTATTTTGGTCTATGGATGTGGTCTCAAAGGAATCAAAGGTCCATAAAAGGAAGAGGCAGGAGCATCCGGGAAGTAGGGGTGACAACAGACGGCTGACAGAGTCAGAGGGCCAGGCTGGAGATGAATGGAGGAGGGCCTTGGGAGGGACGCAGGTGGTTGCTCAGGCCTGGTAAGAGCACAAAAGAACCAGTCCTGCTGATACTCTGATTTTTAGCTGCTTTTAGCTAACACTCTGATTTTAGCTTTTAACTTGTAGAACTGCAATATCATAAATTTGTCTTGTTTTAAATCACTAAATCTGTGTTAATTTGTATAGAAGCTATAATAAACTAAAACTTTTATGGAAAATATATCATGAACATTTTCCAGATCCATAAATACATTCTTTGAATCTCATTTTTAATGACTCCAATGATTTTTCCACCTGAGAGCTGTGCTATAATTTATTTGCTGATCTATGGCTAGGTGTTTAGGGTGCTTTCAGGTTTGTTTTCTTTTTGCTGTGATATGTAGGACTTTGATCAATATCCTTGACATATGTCCTTTTGGACATTTCTGAGATTTTCTCAGGGCTGGAAGCAGGAAGTGTAGTTCTAGGGAAAGCACATTCTGAAGGTTCACGGTGCATGCTGATGTCAGAGTTTGAGACTCGGAGACTTCTCAGGTGCTTGTTGGTAAGCAGGTGACTTCATCAGTCCTTCTCTGTGAAATGCAATGATGACAAGTTCCCCTAAAACAGGACACTCCTTCATGCTGGAGCCCAGTCATTTCTTCCTGCTGTCCTCTATCTGCAAAGAAGAGGGGGGACTGGGTGTAGGGGTCCAGCCGCCACCCCCCTAGGCTGACCAGAGACTGCTTTAGGCCTCTTCCATCCTGCTTTGCTTTTACACCTGCTGAAGATGCATAATCTCAGGTTATATGGCCCAGCAAGCCCAGCTGTGCCCGATAACTGCCATCATCCTTCAGCCCTGCTCCCGGCAGGCAACCACCACTCCGGGTACCTTCTTAGGCTTTGTCTCTCCACCAAACTCAGTTCCATTTTGATCCTTTCTCTTTCACACCCCCTCTTCATGCTCAAGACCCTATAAATTAGACTCACAGCCTGAACTCAGTGCCCAGGAAGACCCTCTCAGGTTTGTTCTAAATAAACCTGTCCTGACTGGTGAGCTTGGACCTTTGTCTTTTTCCCAACAGCGTGCCGAATTTGTGCAGAGAACTGGCCTGCTTTGTAGGCAGCCAGCTGATGGTTCTTGTCTAGGGACTTCCTCCTGAGCTGCACTAATGGATGCTCAAACAAAGCTGGGGGAAGGAACTTGAAGCCATGAGTCACTTGCACGAAAATATATCAGTTTATTCTCGGATATGTTTGTCCTCGTGTGGTTATGCATTTGTCATTCCCTATGTGTTATTAGGGACGTTTTGGGACTGTCTGTGGCCCTGCAGCGAGGACAGCTGAATGTTGCAGTTAGGGAAACTCTACTATGAGTTTTCAAGAGCATTTCATGCATGTTAATCATATCTCCAAATTCTACTGTTTGAAAATAAAGACACTGCTAGAGTCAGTCAGGGATGAGGGGCTGCTATGACAAGGGCTTTGTATTGGGAAAAGTAGTAGTATGTCCAGAATTTTAATGATTTGTGTTTTAATTTGGAATGCCATGTGATATTTGATTTTCTATAGACAGCTTCTAAAATGGTTAGGTTAACTCAGATGAAACCAGAATGCAGGATAAAAGAGAGCAAGAGATAAAGGAGGAAGGGAGACAAGCTCCAGGACGCGGAAGAATGGGCTATAATAGTAATTTGACAAATCCTCACCGTGCTAAAATTGGTTATGGGAGGACCATTGTACAGGTTCTTAGATAATAGGTCCATGTACGGCACTAGCCATATCTTGATTCTATACCTGAGTTCTACTGCATTTATTAATCACTGGCATATAAATGATATTAGCTGCTATGTTTAAGTAAATACCTACAGCTATGACTGCAAGGGATTGTTGACCCTATACCAAAAAAATCTGTATCTGCAAAAGGCCAAATGTCAAGAAGAAAATCAGTTCATAGCAGCACAATTTGTAATAGTTAAAACTTGGAAGCAGCCCAATTGCCCATCAACTGGAGAATGGATAAAGAAAATATGGTTTTTTAATAAAATGGAGTACTACTCAGCCATAAAAATGAAAAATTAGAGATATTTATAGCTAAATGGATGCACGTTGAAGTGATACTCAAGTGAAATAAACAGGACACACATGTGTAAATACTGAATAGTTTCTCTAGTGTGAGAAACTGGAAGTGTAAATAAGGACTAAAAGGTATAATAGATAATGTGAAATAGGAAGAAAAGAGGCAAAGGGGAAGTGGGAGGGGTAGGGGAAAGGAAAGAAGGGAATGGAATTAATATGAGAAAATGAAAAAAAGGAAACAAAGTCTTTGTAAATAGGGAGGGATGGGGGGGTTGAAGGGAGGGCAGGGGAAAGGGGAAAAATAACCAAGAGAGATTATGTAAAGGTGCAAATTTCCAATGATGAATGTCATTATATTGTATACCTAAAATTTACCAATAAAATTAATAAGTAAAAAAAGAAGAAAATCAAAATAAACCTGTGTGCTTGTTAACCCTGATGGGTCAACTTCAGTAGACTCAGAAATGGTTAGCACACTAGTAGAGCATATTCCTGGGTTTGTCTGGGTGGGTCATTGAGGCGTGGCTTTGGGGCCCTATCTGGTCCCTGGCCCCTTGCCCTCTGGCACTGTTCCCCTGCTTTTCTCTGGCTGCCAGGCACTCAATATCTTTGTTCCCCTGAGCCCTTCTGCTATGATGCTTCTGCCTCAGAGCCAGCTGACCATGGACTGACTCCGGAAACTGCAAGGTAAATTAAACCTTCACTTCTTCAAGTTGTGGTGCCTCAGCAATGGGGAAGCTGACTAAAATAATCTGGATATTTATTTATGTGAGACCTAAAACCACAAGATGTACTTTGCCCATCTGCTTGTGATGAGTGTTCAGCCGTCCCCTGGCAATAGCTACCCCAACGTCCCAGGTGTAGCCGTTAGCGGCTTGGGTGAGCGGGGCACAACCGATCGGGTTTGGTTGCCAGTCTGGAACCTTGCTGTGGCTACTGTGAAGGCCCCTGCTGATTTGGAGTCGGGGCTCTCAATCTTGACCCGCTGCGGCGGTGACGGTTGGGAGTCCCTGCTCGAGCTTGAATAAACGACCCTCGTGTGTTTACTTCGGAATCAGCTCCTTGGTGGTCTTTGGGGACCTCGAAATCTGGGCACAACAATTTACATGATGCAAACTATAAAATTACTCGGAAATACCCACGGGTTTGAATTACTCAATTTTCCTTTGACTATTTTGGTAATTTAAATTAAGTGTGGGAAACACCCCTTTTCCCTACAGCTCTCCCCATGGGCCAGTGCAGTGCTGAGAGAGAAGATACCAATGTGCAGAGGAATCTCTGTGTTAGTCTTCTAGTGTTGCCCAAGCAAACCAATATACAACTGGTAGATTAAAACAACAGAAACTTACTCATTCACACTACTGGGGGCCAGAGATCCAAAATGGAGGTCTCATGAGAGCCAGATGCCCTGAAGTCTTTAGGGGAAAATCCTTCCTAGTTTCCTCCAACTCTGGGGGCTCCCAGCTTGCCTTAGGGGCAGCATCACTCCCAACTCTACCTCCAGCTTCACATGGCCTTCTCTTCCTTTCTTGGTCCTGTCTTCTAGCTCCTTGAAGGACCCTATGGTTGGAAAGGCTCGCCAGGGTAAACCAGATGGTCTTAATCACATCAGCAAAGACCCTTTCCCCAGCAAGGTCACATCCAAAGATCTGGGGAGCTCTCTTTTGCAGCTGCTCTTCGATCCACTACTCTCCCCTCAGTGCCCTCTCTCCATTGGTCGCTGATGTGGGCAAAGTAGCTGCTTGCTTTACTTACGGAGAGGCTGAATGTACACACGGACAGTGACCAATGTATGAAAAATCCTCCCTCAAATTCACAGTCTGTAGAGACCTACATGGGAAACCAAGCTGTTATTTACACTAAGCAGCCCAGGAGGCCTGCTGCTCGCTATAGATCAGACTTGTGGGAAGCCAGCCTGTTGTCTGCACATATTAGTCCATTCTCGCTACGAAAATGAAATACCTGGGGCAGTGTAGTTTTGTAAAGAGGTTTATTTAGCTCACAGCCCAGGTTGTAGTGAGGGCCCCATAGCAGATGATGAGAGTGGACCTGGGAGCAAGCGTCGACATCTGCAAACAGGAAGCCAGAGGGAGCCTGGGGTCCCACCATCCCTTCCGAGGGCACCCCCAACTGGCCTGAGGATGTTCCTCCAGGCCCTGCCAATTAAAGCTTCTGCCTCCTAACAACACCGCACCGAGGGCCAGGCTTCCAACGTGCTAGCCTTTGCAGATGTGCTCCATCATGCCCAGAACACAGTGTTCTAGCAAACAATGCCTGTAACCATCAGCCCCCAGTGGCCCGCACTTGACTCATAGTGGACAGTTTCTCTAATTCTTTCCCCCTACTTCTAACTTTGGATCAGCCAGACACAGTCAAATATGCCCCCACCAATTACATGGCTTGCCCTGCTTTTCCTGGCCCCCCAGTTTCTCTAGGCCATCAGCATCCAGTTGGGCACACTGAAACTGGCCTCACACACTCAGCAGCTCTGCATGCCTCTGCCTGCCGCTGGGTCTCTGCTGAAGGCCATGTTGTTGGCTGACTCCTTGGTTATAGCCAGCTCTGGTAAATAGCCCATGCTTGCTTGCCTTGGATTGGTCTTTATTTATTTTCCACATGCCTTGCGATCTTCTGACACTGGCACCAAACATTCTCCACTGAGGACTCTTCCTCTAACTCCCATTTCCTATCACTTGCAGGGTCTCTCTGCAGCCAGGCAGGAGCCTTGGCATGTGCCAGAGCTGGGTGACAGTGCAGAGTGAGGTTAGTGGATAGAGTGCTCAAAGGGCTTGGTGGCCCAGGGCCAGCAGAGCATGTACAGCTCCAGGACCTGTGAGCATATGTCAGGACAGACCTTGCAAGCCCCTCTCAAGTCTGCACATACTCCAAATACCTCGGGTGTGCAGCCCAGGCATTTTGTAAACTGTGTTATTTATAGCATTCTTTTTTCTGCTTCTGGTCCTTCCTTAGTGATCAAACAGGGTTACGTGTGGGGCACACCAGATTTTATTATTTGTTCCCCTGTAATTATGGAATACCAGCAAGGAGGCTTGTTAGGAGTGAGAGACTGTCCAGGTGAACACGCCTGTATGTAGCTGGTTGTGAGAGAAGAATAGAGCAGGTTGTGAAGCCAGGGTGGGGGCAGGCTCTAAAGGGACAGATGGGGCATAAGAGAAGAAAGCAGGAAACAGCATGAGAAGGTGGGAGAGGCTGGGGTTTAACACCGCAGCACAGGGCTGAGTGTTGGAGTTTGGTGGTGTAAAACGAGGGGGTTGATTTATAGGGTTCTTAAAGGCCCCTTCTGCATCACTCACGCTCTGGTACTGGTCTGACATTTGCCCAATGAGATGCTAATTTTGGGGGTCTCTTTTTTCATGTTAAAGGTCTCAGTTTTTATTTTAAAAATTCTGTGGACCAATGGGCTCTAATAGCCATGAGGATGAATGAGCAAGCTGGCTGTAGGTTTTCCAGAGAGTTGCTCGGGGCAGCTACAGGGCCTGGCCAATCTGAATAATGCAACTTTATTAGTTTTACATGTTGGGCTTCTATCTCTGCTTCACCTTGAAGAAATTTTCCTTTAGCTAAACATTTGACAACACCAAAATAGTGTGTTCCAAGGAGGTGAATTTAACTCTGGTTTCGTCTTTTGTAGACTAGTCTTGCTTTCTTGTCTTCAGCTCCATTGCCAGGCTTTGCGTCAAACATTCATGTTTCAGGAAATGTGTGACAATGGCCATTCTCTCTCACCTGGCACGAAGGTATTGAACCCGCTGGTCAGTTACAGAGAAGGTGACAATCAGCACAGTCTCCATGGAACTGATGTCCTCTGCCCTGGAGAGGAGGCATAATTAATTCTGATCCGGATGAAAGCTGGAAATGCAAGCTAGTCAAAGAACCCCCTGCATGACAGTGCTGGGTTCTCAGGACCTAGGTCTGGAGATCAAGCCTGTGACATCCAAGCCCGGAGTCCCCAGCCTAACTGACATGACCCTCTTCTGAGCAGCCGACTTTAGAGTTTCTGTCTGCTGCTCCTGACTGCTAATTCTTGTTGCCAACAGAACTTACCCTTTTGACTCTTTTCTATAATGACAGGATTTCAGCATTGAGCGTCCTGGCCCACAAGCAATGGAAATTAGACAGACCAGATCTGCATTCCCTGCTCCACCCTGCTGTGACCCCATCCCTGCAGGTGCAGGGGTTGCCTAGGCAGCTTTGAGAAGCAAAGCTGTTCTCTCGCTGTGGCCATTGGGTTGTCACTGCTAAGAGCCTGTTGAAGGTTCCAGCCATGATCCCAGTAGGATGTGAGGGTGGGAAGGAGGGGCAGTCTCCGGCTGCTATAACAAATGACCACAGATGTAATGGTTCAAAGTAGTACATATTTACTCTGGGGATTAGAGACAACCAAACTGCATCTTACTGTGATCATTAGCCACACTGAGTTAAGCAGTGCCCAGAAAATTAGTAAAGCACATTTCTGGGTATGTCTGAAGGGGTTCATGGAAGTGTGACCTTGGGGTCTACCTCTGGTTCCTGGCCCCTTCCCCTCTGGCTCTGTCTCCCTGCTCTGCTTCCTGGCCACCATGAAGTGAGCATCTCTGCTCCTCTATACCCCTCTGCCATGATGTCCTTGCCTTCTAGCCAGCTGAGTCTGTACTGAATCCCCTGAAACCATGAGCCAAATTAAACCTCTCCCCCTTTAAACTGTGAGTGTCAGGTATTGTGTCCCAAAGCTGACTAATACACTCACCTAGCTAAAATCAAAGTGTCAACAGGGCTGGTTCCCTCCAGGCTCCAGGGTGGCATCTGTTTCCTGTCTCTTCCTGGGTCGATGGCTGTTCATCTTTTGACCTCGTCATTCCAATCTGCTTCCATAGTCAAGTGGCTTTTCCTCTTCTGTGATAGTGTTTCCCAGCTTTTATAAGAAATACTTGTGCTTATGAAATTGGGCCCACCTGGATAATCAGGACAATCTCATCTCAGGATCTTTAATTTCATATGTTCTTTGACCTGTGACATGTCTGCAGGGGCAGGAGCTAAGGACATGGATATCATGAGAGGCCATTATTTCACACCAAGGAATTCTCAGTCTGGAGTGGAATCCAGCCCTAAGTTGTGACTGAAGATGGAAAGGACCCCACCTCCCTGGGGACAGTGAGTGACAGGAGGGGGTTTTCTGAACTCTTCTGATGCCATGACACCATGGACCTAATTGTCATATTACAGGGCCGTCAAAACTTGATTCTAGAAACCTCTCATCCTCCACAACTGAGGCAGGGATTGGTGATGTGCATACAGCTGGGTGGAGGGAGCCTGAGGAATCTACTCTGACTGGAGAGAGCCAGGCAGCTCCAGAGGTGTTGGATGCTCCTGCCTGAGGCTGTGGGCCAGACACAGGACACAATACAGGACAGTGGTGGAGGCCTGGGTTGCTCTATACCTTCCATGCTGCCGGTAGGCCCCTTACCATCATTTTCCTCAATTGTGACACACATGTAAGGCAAAAATGTTCAGCAATTTTATTTTATGTTTGTTGTTCACTGTTTTTGTTAAAGTATATTTATTATTTATTTTTAACAATATTCCTTGCACATATTCAGGGCAGCATGCATAAATAATTCAGAAATCCATAAACTAACCAAAATCCTGCTGCTCTGCTCCGCCACCTACTACTCCAAGGTAATGCCCCCTGTTTTCTACGCAGGTGCACATGCACACACTTAGATGTATATATCTGGAGCTGTTCTGTAAGTATAGAAGATATTTCACAGCAATTATTCAAATGCCATAATGGGTAAACACTTGGATTCACCTCCACATGTCCACACTGGTGCTTCTCACACCTCTATTTTCTTGATCCCAGGCCTCCACGGAAGTGGGGGAGTACACCTCCTTCTCTTTGCAAAGCCATTAGCAGTGAACAACACCAGTGACAGAATAGTCGTGTCTTATCAGGAGTTTCTCCGATGGTTTGTTGGACTTTAGTCTTGAGACCCAAGGCTATGGATTTGCAAGAGCTGAGCTTTTAGAAAGAGAAAATGGTGTCTGAGATTCAGTAACTTGTCTTTGATCATCAAAAGCTAAATAAGCCCTTGTGATGAGTTAATCAGGTGCATGATAAGGAATAGATTTGGAAGGAAATTGGAGAAAGAGCTAGGGTGCATGTCACTCTGCTGGACAGAGACTCAGTGATGTATGAGGAGCTGAGTGGGGGCTTTGTATAGGGTGGGGATCATTTGGATCTTAAATGTTCCCAAAAGTGAAGGCTGAGCCCCCCGTGGTGATTGGCAGGTGAGGGCCAGTGGTAGGTCTTCTGGTCACTGGGGGCCAGCCCTTGAAGGGGATAATGGGACTCCCCACCCTCTTTCTCTTTTTTGACTCCTGGCCATAATTTAAACCACGTTGTGCTGCCTCACCAGAGGCTCAAAGACAACAGGGCCGAACAGCCATGGAATGAACTTCCCAAATGGTGTACCAAAATAAACCCTTCCTCTTTATAAGTTGATTGCTCCTGGGTATGTGTTACAGTAAGAGAAAACTGCCACAGTGGTCCAGGGAGAGAGCATGAGGTCAGGGGAAACACCAGAGGAAGGGCAGGAGTTGCCCAGCCCAGGGAATTCTGTGTAGAGGACTGGGCCGATCAACACGGGCTCAGCTGTTGGCCCTGCTGCAGGCAGCACCGACAACTCTACTTCTGCACTTGTCGACCGTCCTGGAATGTCACCTATTTGAGCTGCAGGGCAAGGCCCGCCTCAGCCCTGAGGTCTGCGTATCCATCTGGACTGCACCGTGTGCTCTGCCTCCCTTTTTAGTGCCCAGGATGTTCTCAGGTACCCAGATCCCCAGCAGGTAGAGCCCAGAGGATGGTGTCCTAGGGAAAGCAGAACCCTGGCCTCCATCCTCCATCCTCAGGTAGGAGCACAGGGACCAGACTTCCGCCACCCACTTCAACATATCTCCAGCTCAGCTGTCATACGGCCTTCCAACAGCGACAGCCACCCAGAAGTGCCCACTCCTGGGCCTATGAGGACGGCTTGCCAGGGCCTCTTTCCTAACGGCCGTCAGGGCTGGACACTCGTCCAAGGGCGTGGGATGGGGGGGTTGGGGTGTAGACTCCTGAGATGCAGTGCAGGGCTGGGCAACCTGCAGAGTGTCTTCTGCCCTTCTCAACACTCCAGCTGTCGCCTGTGCCCCACGGCTCACTGCCATCCGCTGGTTACAGCATCTCCCTACCTGCGCGTATCCACCTTACCCTTCTCCTTCTCTCTTTTCTATAATGGTGCTCAGGCACATTAAGCATGCTTTATTCCCCCTTTATAGTTCTCTTGCTGAGCCAAAACCAAAATTGTAAATCAAACAAGGACGAGACAACAGCCCAGCTGAACCATTGGCTGAGGAGGGCTGGAGAGCAGCGCCTGTGGACATCTGCTGTTAGGCATGAGCCAAGCCTTCCCAGGAGAACTGGAGGTAAATGCAGCAAGCAGCAGGCACTGCTGGGGTCCTGGCAGTGCCTGAATGTCCTCTGTGGAATCGCTGTGGACATTTCCTCCTGTCCAGCCTCCTCCAACCTGGCTTTCATCATCACAGTTCAGGAGTCCTAGCAACATGGACCTTCTAGGTGCTGTTTTGATGTTTTAGTCATTATAACCAGAACGGGACTCATTACTGTTTTATTATTGGAAATTTGCCTTGTTGCTGAACATTTCCAACTAGAGCCTGAGATAATGGCTTTGAGAACCCGTTTGTGTAAGTTGCCTTGTTCTCTGGGATAACGAACTCCAGGTCTCAACAAAACTCCAGTGGTGCTTTGGAGAAGGTTGATTGAAAACGGGGTGGGTGGCAGTGACTGACTGTAATTCCATGCTTTTAGAAGCAATAACCTTTAAAGTAAAATTTTAATGGGAATACTAATCCACCATTTTATTAAATTAAAGAAAATTTACCCGTGAGTGTACCTGTCTCCAGGGCAGAGACTTCAACACAGACTCTTTTGAAAGAGTCACTCAAACAGAGCAGAAGTTCTTTCATTGGAACTGTAGAGGCCAGGTGAAAGTGCAGCCTCTCTTCTTCCTCTCCTTGTTTGATGCTGGTGGTGGTAATGATGGCTACAGCTAGTGAAACAGTTGCTTCCACCCTGGGGGTGACTGTGGTCCATCTATCTTATGACATCTGGGTTTAAGGGAGCCAAAATCTCAATTCTCAAGTCCTAGCCCAGAATGAGACATCTGTGAGCTGCCTCTCCAGCCCAGCACGGCCTCTGTTCTTGCTGAGTCCTTAGCATCCAGCACCCTCATCGCTCTCTACTTGGCGAAGGGCCCGGAGCTATTTCTGACCAGCTCTGCCCACACTCAGCAGAATCGCCTCTGAGGGCCTGCTGGGGTGAATGGTAACCTCTAAGAAGTGACATGCACCCCTCATCCTGGGAATCTGGTGATTGTGAACCTATTCAGACAAAAGCGTCTTTGCCAATGTCAGGAGGCAGAGGATCTTGAGGTGATTTTATCTTTGATTTTCAGTACCTGGGATCGAACTCAGGACCTTGTGCTTTCGAGGCAGGTGCAGTGCCCCTGAGCTAAATCCCCCACCCTTGAGGTGATTTATCTTAGCGATAGTGGGTCCTAAGCAGGTGTCCTCATAAGGGTCTCAGAGGAGAAGCAGACCCAGGGAGGAAGCTGATGTGAAATGGCAGAAAGCACATGGGATGGCTAACTTGATGTGTCAACTTGAGTAAGAAACGCCCCACTAAATTGGCTCCGCACAGTTCTGGGTGTGGAAGCCCCACCCTAGGGAGGATTGTCGCCAGCATGGCCTAAAAAGGAAACGGGAGGAAGGATCGCTTCTGTTTTCTGCAGAGGAGCTCCAGTCTTCGCTTTCACCTTCAATGTTGTCCTCTGGCTTCCAGCACAGACTCCTCAGCCTCCATCACAGACCCATCGGCCTCCTGATGTGGACTCGCAGGGGACACTGCAGTGAGCTCCAGGCCTTCGACTGGATCCTTCAGTCTCGGGTGTGCAGGTGGACCCTCTGCACTCTTCCACACTGACTCTGGGCGGCCACTAAGGCGAGCCTGTGAGTTCGTGTATACTTGTCTATCTTGCACTGAATCTGTTTTCTTTGGTAAGCACTGACTGACACATCACGCCTCCAAGCCACGGAACACCAAGGCACAGCATGGCCACCAATTCGGGAAGAGCCAAGAGCAGACTCTTTCCAGTGCCCCGGGAGGGAGCATGGCCTGACCACTCCTTCATCTGAGTTCTGGCCTTCTGAGCTGGAGAGAATGGATTTCTGTTGTGTTAAGACACCAAGGTTGTGGTAATTTGTGACAGTTCTAGAAAATGAACACAGCAACCCTTTCAAAATGGCAGTTGTCACAGAGGATTTTTAGGGAAAAGATATATAAAAAAAGAACTTCTGAAAAAAAGAGAAAACTTAATGGAAACCTACCATTTCTATCTCTTTCAAAATCATAGCATACATAATGTCCTTACTCTTTTTCTCTTGAACAGATCTATATTCTCAGAAAGAATTTGCTGAAATACTGTATTTATATTCTTTCTGATTTTTTTTTCAAAACAAAACATTTCCATTGATTTCCTTGGCCCAAGAACTGTGGTAATGACGTTGATATCTTAAAACAGTGCCATATCTTTGTTGGATAAGGAAAAATACAGTTGTATGAAGTTTTCTCTTTTTTATAAAGAAGATTACAACTTGTATTTAAGTTTATTTTCATATACCACCTGTTCAACTATTCCCATTATTGTTTCTTAACTGCCTCTACAATGTATAATATAGAACTAAACATATAGAGGTCAAGAGATATCTTACTAACAAAAATAATAGACATGTTAAAAAAATAACAACAAAAACCCTTGTTGATAGTTGAAGCTAATGTGTTATTAAATATAACTGAAAAAGCCTCCAAGAAAGGTTTTTAGGGCAGTGAAAATGCTCTGTACGATGCTATAAAGGTGGGTCCATGCCATTAGATCTTTGTCCAAATCCTGATGTCCAGCACCAGGAGCGAGCCCTCACTCATAGACTTGGGTGATGGTCATGCATTGATGTCAGCTCATTAATTGTGGCAAAAGTACCACTGGCATTTCATGTCGAGAGTCAGTGAGGCGAAGTGTAGGATGCAGGAGGTGCATGGGAAATTTCCATACTTTCTGTTCACTTTTGCTGTGAACCTAAAACTGCCTTAAAAATAAAGTCTATAAAATGAACAGCCAACTTCCACTTTTTTCCTGTCTCTGAGAATCTGTGCATCACTATACTGAGTACAGCCTGAGCCTCAACTCTCCCTATAGGTCCCTCCACTGAGGGAGCCAGAGCCAACCAGATGGGACCCTGGGGAGAACAGTGCCCTTCTCATGGGCCTTTAGCAGCTGGAGGAGGGGGCAGCTCACCCAGTGCACAGGGGCACATCCATACCCCCAGTCACACCCGGTGTTGGATACATGCAGCTTCTGCTCTGTCTAGGTGTATGTCCAGGTGTATGTCCGGGCTTTTCTTCTTCTTTCATGTTACTGGCTTCCCTTCTTTCCCCAACTGCTAAAAATTTGAGAACCTTAAGACTTGCTTTGGGGCTTCGTCTCTTTCCATCCTCAGGTGTCTGGTCTACGCTCATTTCCCACATGTCCATCTCCAGCCCTGAGGTTTTGTGTGAGCCTGAGGTTCCTACATCCAGCCACCCACGGGACGTGTCCGGCTTGCTGGATCACAGGCATCTTGGAATTGCCATGTCCTTGTCCCTCTGCCCCCTTTCACTCTCATAAGTTATGTTCTCGTTGACCGGTTGTTGAGGTAGAACCTTGGGCATCTTCCTTAAACATCACTACTTCTGTGTTTGGAAGGGTGTGCTAGTCAGCGTCTCATCTCTGTGATGGCACACCCAAGACAAACAACTTAAATGAGAAAATGCTGACTTATTCTCACAGTTTCAGAAGTTCCAACCCATAGCCAGTGGGTTCTGGGGTAGAGATCAGGGCAGAAGGGCATGGAGAAGAAAGTCCCTCAGCTCATGCTGGCCTGAGGCAGAGAGAGAGAGTGGAAGAGGCAGAGAAAAAGCAACTAGGAACAAAGTCTAGTCCCCGAGGCCATGGCCACTTGATCCACTCCCTTCATGGACTCCCCACTTCCCAAGTCTCCACTGCTTCCCTACAATGGCATCTAACTTTGATCTCATCATTGGACTGATCCATTCATGAAGTGACAGCCTTCAGCATCTAGTCACTTCCAAAGCCCATCAGCTGGCAACCAAGGCATCACTAGAGCAAGATTTTGGGGGCTATTTTACATAACAACCTCAGCACAGGGTTTGTGTTGAAGAGCTTAGCCCTTGAATCCATTGGGCTTCCCCCACCTAGATGGACATCTCCCAGCCCACTGAGGGCTTGAATACAACAGGAGCTTGAAGGAAGGGTGAGTTCTCTGACTGACTGTCTGATTTGAGACATCAGCCCTCTCCTGACCTCTGTCTCCTGGTTCTCAGCCTTCAGACTCAGATTGGAATCCACACCATCAGTTGTGTGGGTCAGGTCTCCAGCTTGAAGGTGGCAGATACTAAGACTTCTTAGCCTTCATAATCTCATGAACTATCACCTCTCTCTCAGTTAATCTCCCCCCCCCCCCATTAGCTACACAATCTCCCCCATAGATTCTTCTGGAGAACTCTGATCAATATAGAAATTTTCCAAGGTTCTAATAGACCTGGCCTGGGAATAGCTGACATCACTCCTGCCCACATTTATTTGGCTACTACTCAGTCACATACTATATACTTAACAAAGCAAGCTGGGAAATGTAGTTTGTGTTCACAAGGTATGGTGACCATCTGGTCAGTCTTCTTGCAGGAGGCATTGCATCTGTGGGCTCAGCATCTACAACAGTGCTGGGCACAGAGTGGACAAGGACTAAATATTGTGAAATGAATGAATAGCATCTTAATCTACCTAGATCTTTTATGAATTTCTAAATTGGAAGAGATTAGTTTTTTTCTCTTCATCTGATCTTCAGTAGCACTATTTAATACTGGAAAGCTCACAGGAAGATAACTTATCCTAGCAGAGCACTACTCTTACCCCTGATGTGAGACCTGGCCAACCCTTGGGAAACTTGCTTCACTGTCCGGGGACTCAGTGTCTTCATCTGCCCACTGGGTATCTTGGAGGCCAGAGTGCTGGTGGCTTTGATTCATATGTGATGAGCTTATGGGACAGACCTAGGATAAAGGTTTCCAGGTTGATTTTCTGATCAGCATAGTTCTTTGTGGCTGACATCTTCCTGGTCTGATCCAGGAAAGATACATTTAGAAGAAGGACTCCCAGGCAGGTGGCTAGGAGTGACCTGGATTTTGAAATGAAAGCTTTTTCTCCCTTTCCTGATTCCAAGGGCTGTCAGTGTAATTCAGGTGTACCTTACCATTGAAGAATTTAGTCATTAGTGATAACTCTTCAACAAGTGCTGTGGTTTATATTGGACTTACAGGAAGCCCTTGGCAAGACTTTTGTGACAGGGTTGAACTCAAGGGAAAATGTCAAATTTTGGGGACCCCCAGGGTGCATATTACATCGCACATGCAGTACTTGTAGCAAGAAATTAGATTTTGTTTCTCTGAAATTCTAATCTGATTGAGTGCTTTCTGTCGGTAAAGCCAGTAATCTCCAATCTCCATCACTGGCTTTGCTAAGACCATTCTGTCTCCATCTCTGATTAGATTGATGTGGCAAAAATGTTCAGGACCTCTAGTGTGTGTGTGTGTGTGTGTGTGTGTGTGTGTATACTGTTAGAGATGGTGCCACAGCCTTGTTAATCCACCATAAATTCAGTACTTGATGAGCAGCTTGGGTGTTCACACAGGAGGGTCCTATTCCCCTTTCAGCGGGTTGCTGGCCAGCCCACTCCAAATCTAAGCACATCCTTCCCAGGGCTCATTTTACTTTCCAGCCTTAGGAAGAAGACCTTCCAGGCCTCCCATTTATCTTGCTTCTCCCCTGACCAAAATTACTTAGGTATGTCCCTAATGATTGTATCTGTGTCTTCTTTATTAAAATTGGGGTCAACCTTAACATCTGTGAGCCATGTTCTGATTTAATTAAGATACACTTGGTTTGGTCTACAACCACTTATAAATTTTAATTAAATTGAGTATATAGTAGATTGAATTATTTTTTAAGAATCCATGCATCTGATAAGAAGTATAATTATCTGTGTTCAAAATACTACACTTGTATATTATGAAATCCTCATTTTAAAAGACAAGTCATTTTAGGTGAAATTTAGCTTCAAATAAGCATCAATGAGGCTTTTTTGGATTTGATTTTCATTCAAATTCATCTCTTGCTATTATTAGAAAATCCTCTTCCTTCCTTCCTTCCTTCCTTCCTTCCTTCCTTCCTTCCTTCCTTCCTTCCTTCCTTGACCTCAGTAGACCTTGCAGCTCCATTAAGTACCAGGCACTGTGCAGATTTCCGCACGAGAAGACCAAGTCTGCAGAGTTTTCAATCTTCCACTTGGGTGTGTGTTTTCACTGCTCACATTCAACTCTGCTGGTATCTGGAAAAAGGTTCGGGTTAAGGAGGTAGAACTGTCTCCATCAGAGGAGGAAGCGATCTTCTTTGTTTTTATTTTTTAGTGACTGCTATGTCTGATTAGGGCGGTAGGAGGCGCTGTGAATAGAAAGTGAACGGGATGGAAGACTGCGTCTCCGTAAACTCAGGCTGCAGTCAAGACTTTCCGGAGGTCGTTAGAGTTAGGTGAGGCCATCAGGGTGGGCTCCAAGCTGACAGGACTGGTGGTCTTGTGCAGAAGTTCTCTCGCCTCTCTACTCATGCGTGGAGGAAAGGCCATGTGCAGGCCCGGAAGATGCCTGCACAGAACCCGGACTGCTGGCGCTCTGACCTGGGACGTTCAGCTTGCAGAACAATGAGAAATCAAATTTCTGAGGTTTAAGCCACTGGAGGTATGGTATTTTGTTATGGCAGCCCGAGCTGATTAAGGGAGTGTGCCTGAGTCCAGCCTCTTCACGCCAGGCATTTCCTGGTGATTGGTGTTCTGGTCCTGGATGGGGCAGCTCTGACTGGGTGGCATTTTGACCTTTCCTGTAAAAGACTCCATGAAGCCAGCCACTTGCTCCTGTGAATAGCGTGCGTATTATCATTGGCGTTTGTGGCACAGCCCTCAACTGTGGAGCAAAGTGAATCAGTCTGTCCTTGTATTAACTCATGACCTTGACCTGTTACCATTGAATCTTGACTGATCAAACATCTCATCCTAGACCCCTGTGATTTATAACATCAGGTCCTCCATGGAAGGATAAATTGCAATATGCAGCTTACCAGGTGCTAAGGCATGCTTCCACTCTGCCAAGGGAAATTTTTTTCCAGTCTAAGAGGCATTAATCCTCTCTCTTTTGTGTCCCATTGAGTCTCATATGTCAACAGATTTCAGAACATTAAAAGAGATTCCAGTTCAGCTTAATATTTTATGTGACTTTTACCCTGCTGAGCCATGTCCAGCCCTAAAACACAGTTCCCCCTTTTCTCTCTGAGTCATTCCTTCTGCTTCTGCTTGCACTGAAAATGGTCTCTGTGGCTCAGTGGAGAGAGCTAGGCCCCCAGACACAGAACTGTGACTGAAAATCAATGTGCGGCGCCGACAGTTGAAGAGAACCTTAAATAACATCTAAGGATCTGCACTCCATTTCCGGGTGCCCATGGAGACCGCAAGCAGAGGTCACGGCAGGGAGCATGCGTGGACAGAGGTTTAGCAAAACCTGCAGATGGAAACCGCAGTTAGCATCACCACCACAAAGCATGCAGCTTCACAGATTATTCCAACACTTTCCCCTTCTCCATCCCTATGGCAAGAATGTTTAAAAATATTCAACTTGGCACTGGATTAAGTCATGCTGTGAGGCCTACCGTGTGCATCTTATTGTCTTTAGAAAAGCAACACTTAGCAACTTCTGCTCATTGGCATTGCCCGGTGCCAAGATCAGCAAAGGATTCTCCTGGTGAGAACCATATGCTGTGTTCACCTGGTATCAGGTGAGCAGAGGATAGTGAGAGCCCCATTTATTACCTTCTTGTTACAACATAATGCATGGTGTCTTAGTTACTTTCTGGTTGCTGAGATGCAATACCTGACACCCAAGACTTAAAGGAGGAGAGGTCTATTTTAGCTTGAAGTTTGTAGATGCTTCAGTCCACAGTTGGCTGGCTCCAAGGCAGGGCAGCATGGAGAAGGGACAAAGCAAAGGAAAAACAGTCCATGGCAGGGTAATCAGGAAGCAGAGGGAGATCAAAGGAAGAGGAAGGAAGACAGACACTTTCACGCCATGCCTCCTGACCCACCTCCTCCAACCAGGCTTCACTTCCCCACATCACATTTAGCTACTGCTAAGTATCACACCCCCATGATCCACCCTAAAGCCCTCCTATGAGCCCTCAAGGCTTTGGGGGACATCTAGATGTAAACCATAACACATGGTAAGCTTGCCATCTATAAAAGGATCTATGGGTGGGGGCTACTCGCCACATATCTGCAGTTCCCAATATCTTCAAAGACATCTCTAATTCTGTACATGCTGAGTTTTGCCAGATACCTCCAGCTGCTCTCTGACTTTAGATTTTTCCTGGTGGACTACTGTGAAGCTTCTCTGGAATAAAATTTACACTAAGAATATTTTTAGCCCCTTGGAATTAGATAAGAAATGCAGGCCTTGGAGGACAGGACATAGGTTTCACAATAGTTCATATAGTTGTGTCTGTTAGTGTTACCATCACCACCAACAAGAATTTCAAGACAGAAGAGAAACTCAAAGGGCATTGATAATCATCTAACTGAGAGGATTGCCCTGCTCGACTGGCTGCTTACAGTGGTGGAATGGTGGTGTTAATTGGCCTGTCATTTGCAGGAACGTGCACTGTGGTTCAGGGTATGGTTGTTCAGCAGTGAGAATGAGATGTAAAATGCACCCTCAGGTGTACCTATTCAGAATGTGAGAAGGAAGTGGACACATCACAACAGAGCAGAGAGCCATTTGCCACAGGAAGCAGGAAGGTATGACAAGAAGAATGGGAAATGGGAAAAGCCCTTCTTTGTTAGTATTAGTTGGCAAGAGCCAAGGGCCATGAAGAAATATTTTTTGAGTGGAAACATGGTCACCAGCTGCAAACCTTCATGACTTATGATGATTTGTAGAGAAAGAAGGGTCTCGGGCCATAAGGACACTGAAGCCAGACCCCTTGACAATTCCTTCTAGGACATCACCACCCAGTTACTCTCTAGAGCTGCTCTGACCAATATGGCAGCCACTGGCCAGTGGAGCCATGGAGCACTTATAACGTGGCTGGTGGGAATTGTATAGAATATACAGATTCTGAGGACTTAGATGAAAAAAGAATATCAAATACATCCATAACTTCTATAGAATTGCTTATATGTTTGAAATAACAATATTTTGCATTCATTGAGTTTAAAGTATATTATTAGAATTCCATCAGTTTCTCTTTACTTTTTACAGTGTGGATCCTTGCAAACTTAAAATTAAATATGTGCTCCCCAGTTATATTTCTATTGGTGTTAGGTAAAGGTCAAGTTGAACCTCTCTTATGCATAATCATACTTCCAAACACTTTTTAGTTTTCCAGTTTAAAAAAAAATTCCTTAAATAACTCTTGACTTGATTTTAGAGGACTCACCAAGCAGGTCATCCCATGGATTAAACACCCAGTTGTCAAGGTCTCCTTTGAAATACGATGCCTGGAATTGAATGCTGGAAGGCCCTAATGCTGGTGAGGAAGGAACTCTAGAGGAGTAGATAGTACTGAGGTTGAGAATTTATAGCTTCCAGACTGAGAGTGCTACCTGCCTACTTCTGATGACTCAGAATCCTTTCTAGCCAACTTCACCTGTTCCGAGGGCTGGGTTTACCTAGGATCCATCCTCTAGCAATGAGAAGGTCCTCAGGGGATGGAAGCAAGGACCACAGTCCCTTCATTCCACTTTCTCTTCCTCAAACCTTCCTATGTTTATCTGGAGTCCTGGATCTTCCCTCTTCACAGTGCTGTGACTTGCAGATGCAACAAGACTCTCTCCTCTGGACAGATGATCCGTGTAAACAACTGCCTTGGTTATGAGACCCAGACTTTGCATTTAAGAGCTGAACTCCTGGAGCTTGAAATTCAAGTGACCCCAAGCTGTGGAAGATGGTTCCATTTTCTCTGTTCTCTGGGATTCTGATGATGTTACTGTTCCACATATGCAATTACCCATCCCTGACTCAAACCATACTTGTTGTGGAGGAGGTATCAGTGCATTTTAGGAAGATAGAAAACTCAGGATCTCACGTGTTCTAGAGGCTCTGTATTTGTTTGCTCCGGAGCCTGGCAGAAGGGGTAGGAGCAGGACTGCATAGCTGGTCCTCCTGTCACAGTTGCGGCAATCGGACTGTGCTTTGACAATTCTAGGAAGATGGGAGAGCACAGGAAATGACTGGCTTTTGAAGAGGTCAAACAAGTGCAGCCTGTTACTGAAAAATGCCCTTTCCATTCTCTGAGAGAAACTTTGAAAAGTCCCATTTGACCAGCTGGAAGTCTTAAAATTTTTTTGTGTGTGTATTTTCATCATTTTAGGAAGATAATGCTAAACTCTTTCAACCTTTCTTTAGAGCTAAACCTCTAAATCTCCTTTATCTTTAATCTTACCCTAAGCAAATAGCATTCTAATCCTTCATGAGTCATCATTCAAATTCACATAAATATTCTGCTGGTTAAGTTCCCTCACTGGAGCGCCCAGAAGTTCTTTCTGTTTGGAGGGTCGCTGTGGGGCTGTCTGCCTCCCTGTGGGCATTGCCTTCTCCCTGCACCCCAGGGCTGCAGGTGTCGCGGCTCCCTGAGGGTACTTCCGGTATCACAGCCCACACCTTCACATACTGCGCATGTGCACCACAGAAGGCATCCTGGTAGGCTCTTGGGGGAAGGTGCCTTGTATAAAATCATGCTATGTAAATGGAAGATCATTATTACCAGATCAGCTTCTCTCTCCCTGACTAGTCATTTCACAGTCTTCTGGAATGAACTGCATTTGCCATCTGCAGGCTCAATGACCTAAACCATTCAAATCCCTTTAAAGCTGGTCACACAACACCTCATCCCTTTTTTCCAACTCTCATTTTAACATGTTGGCAGATTTTAGAGCCCCGATGTTCAAACCCTTGTCAGAGCCACTCAGCTTTAAGATGCACAGCTAATGCTATCAAGAAATCAACCAATAGCAAATGCTGGTGAAGCTGTTGGGAAAGAGGAACCCTGCTTCACTGCTGGTGGAAGTGTTGACTGGTGCAACCACTGTGGAAATCAGTATGGAGCTATCTCAAAGAACTAGGACTGGAAGTCCCATTTGACCCAGCTATTTCCCTGCTGGCTATCTTCCCTAAAGTATTAAAAGAATCATACCACAGTGATATATGTGTACTCATGTTCATAGCAGCACAATTTGTAATAGCTAAAACTTGGAAGCAGCCCAAATGCCCATCAACTGGAGACTGGATAAAGAAAATGTGGCTTTTAAAAATAAAATAGAGTACCACTCAGCCCTAAAAAATGAAAAATTAGATACATTTATAGCTAAATGAATGCACATTGAGGCAATACTCTTAAGTGAAATAAATAGGAAACACAGGTGTAAATACTGGATAGTTTCTCTAGTGTGAGCAACTGGAAGTGTAAATAAGGACTAAAAGGTATAATAGATAATGTGAAATAGGAAGAAAAGAGGCAAAGGGGAAGGGGAAGTGGGAGGGGTAGGGGAAAGGAGAGAAGGGAATGGAATTAATATGAGAAAATGAAAATGAAACAAAATCTTTGTAAATAGGGAGGGATGGAGGGGTTGAAGATGGGGAGGGAAAGGGGGAAACAATAAGAACCAAGAGAGATTATGTAAAGGTGCAAACTTCCAATGATGAATGTCATTATATTGTACATCTAAAATGTACCAATAAAAGGATATACAGTTGAAAAAAAAAAAAAGATGAACAGCTGAGCTCCTCATAGGAGTCCATGGCCTCCAGGCTGACTGGAGCCTCACGGCAAGGCGGGCTTCTTCAGTTTTCTAATCTGTTAATTGGGTTATTTCTATCAACTACTATTTTGTTTTGTTTCACTGAAAACTTTGCACTCAGTATTTTCTAGCAAAATTACAGGAAGTTGCATGACACCTACTTCTTTTACATTTTCTACTAACTTGGTTGAAGAGGAATAAATTTTGGTTTCTGGACCTTATTCTGTGAAGCATTAAGTTTCATGCAGTCAGTTGAAGAGGACCTCTTCCACATCTGCTTTTTGCTTAAACAATTTTTCCCTGTTACGTGCTTGTCTTTAAAAACTATTTTATTTCTACATGAGCTTTCTAACATATTTCAATTTGTATTCTAAATTTCTAAGCCTTGTTTAATTTTGTTTTATATTTATGTTATATATATATATGGTTTATATAATCTGAGTTATAAAAAATTGGCCACTGGAGCAGAGCATCGTGGCCTGACCACAGAAATCCCACTGGTGCTGCAGGGCAGAGGCTGACGGTGTCTGTGAAGTTGAGTTTTCAGGTAACCCACTTATTTGGACCCTGCTGTAGCCTGGGTCTTTCTTCCTCTTGAAGACTTCTAATCCTTTCTCTGCCTTTCTTATTCATGTGAAATGACAATTTCAATCCAATATAAGAAACACCACTTGTGACTCCATCCTATTTGCCAGTTATGGGCTTAGTAGCTATGGGCAATACAAACAAATAATAAAAAAAAATGACTGCTGCATTTTCTCTTCTGACAGTCAAATAACAATGAGAGCCTAAATGTCAGTCCTAAATGGCAAAAAACTTCACCACTAATTTGTAAATTAATTGCCCAAACAGAAATTACTGCAGAAAATCTGAGAAGGGAAGGGATGGGTTTTATTTATTTATTTTTGCACAGTATTTTCTATTAGTGTATGTTTGTGGTATATGATGTTTACATTCATCGTGGGGAATTAGTACACGTACATAACAGGTCCTAATTCTTTTTACATTCCCTTCCCCCCCCCCCGAAGGATCACTTTCAAGAAAACTTGTTTTTCAAAATGAAAATGAGTTTTTTATTATTCTTTTACTCCTAGACATAATATGCACTCATTAAAACCTGTGTAAAAATGTTACGAAGAATAAACTAAAAGACATTTATCTTCTCTACACAGAGATAACCACTGTTAACAATCTAGTGTGCAGCTTTGTTGCATTTTCCATTGCTGTAATTTAAAACCACAAACTGGGTCATTTATGAATAGAGGTTTGCTGGATTCGTGGTTCAGAAGGCAGGGAAGTCCAAGAACACAGTGCTGGCAAATGGTCAGGGCTTGCTTGTGCATCCTAATGTGACAGAGGGCGTCACGTGGAGAGAAAGAGCAAGTGTGTGTTGCTAAGGTCTCTTGTAAAGCCACCAATAAATCATGAGCGTCAGCCTCACGAGTACATCTAAGCCTAGCCACCCCCCTAAGGCCCCAGCAGTAAACACCATTAACTCCTGGCTCTGTTTGCAAACGAATTCTGGAGGGGACAAACAACCAGACCACAGTCAGCCTTCTGTGCTCTTTTGGTTCTGTCATATGGTATTAGTTAGATTTTGCTTCATAACAAACCCACCTCAAAACTTAGTAGCTTGAAATCTTAACCACTTACGTCACTTACGATTCTCCTGGCTGGCCACTGGGCGGGGCTCAGTTTGGGTAGCAGTCTTGTTGGGTGACCTCGGCTAGGATGACGCCTGTGTAGACAGTCAGTGGATGGATTGGCCTTGACCAGTGCAGGTGGGACATCAGAGGCTTTCTTTAGGGTCTTCTGTTGTCCCTGCAAGCTACCTGGGCTGGAGCTCAGGAGGTTTAGGGTTGCAGGAGCAGCAGAAAGGCCACGTTAATCTGCAAATGCTCTTCAAAAGATTGGTTACATCCCACTGGCTCCTGAAGCCAAGGTGAGAGAACCCTGACACAGGGAGACAGGAGCAAATCGGGCATCTAACCATAGACAATCCACCCCAAAGCAGACCTACAAAGTCATATACTATATACTAATAAAATGATACCTTAGTATGCATGCTGTCTTAGGGCCCTCCAGAGAAACAGAACCAGGGTGTCTTCACACATACAGAAAGAGGTATATTTAAGGATTTGGCTTATGTGATGATGGAGTTTAGAAATTTCCGAATTTCAGGACAAGTTAGCAAGTTGAAGATCTAAAAAAGCTGATGACATAGTTCCAGTTTGAAGGCTGGTAGGCTCAAAATGTAGTGTCTTTCTTCAAATCAGAAGGCAGAAACCAGTGTCCCAACTGGAAGGGAATCAGGCAGGAAGATCTGCCTTTCTGTTCTTTGCAGGCCCTAGAGTGGCTGGAGGAGACCTATCTGCATTAGGAACAGCAAACTGCTTTCCCAAGCCTGCCAATTTAAATGACAATCACATCCAGAAACACCCTGAAAGAAGCACCCATACTAAGGCTTGGCCAAATACCTGGGTACCTCATGATGCAGTCTGGTTGAAACAAAATTAATGATCACAGATGCTCTTGTGCTGACTAAACACCAGAAAATTATGTTTTCCAATCTCTATACTTTTCATATGTAATCAATTGTAAAGCGATTGTATTTTTCTCTCTCCCAGTTGGGTTTGAAGAAGACTCAGGAAATCTCTTCATTCACACAACCAGTATATGGCCATTGCTTTTCTCTAGCTGCTCTTTCTTCTGTGTTACAGTTGAAGCCAATGCAATTTGATTCACCTTGGTGAGTCATCCTTGCCAAAGAGTTTAGAAGAGATTCTGACTGTAGTACCTTCACCAGCATGGATTTTTATTCTTCAGAAAGTATTTATCGAGCATCCATTGTATGCCAGACTCCGAATCCAGTGTGGAGTAGTGAGCACAGCAGGAAAAGTCCCTGTCCTTATGAGGCTTCATAGGAGAGAAAGGCTGATTTAAAAATATGGTGTGTGCTTCAATAAGAAATCTACTACAATAAAAAGATGCATTGCCATTAATCCCCTTCAAAATATTCCCCCCTTTTTCAAGAACACTTATCGCACTATTCTTGCCACTTTCTGAAGCAATTCTGGAAGACCTCTTTTGTGCGTGTCCTTTACGAGATGTGACAAAAAATATGGAGAATACTGCTGCCCTCTGCCCTCTAACAGAAAGGTAGGCTTGTAAAGTCATTACAGTGCATCCTCATCCACCTTATCCACAGGAACTGGTACCATGTCATGTCTGGCTCTTCCTCAAAGTCAAAATGACCATGAACGGTAAATATTTTGAATCTATTCAGAACATTGAGGCAACCATGACAGAGGAACTGAAGACATTTATGAAAGAGGACTTTCATAAATGAGTTGCTTCAGAAAGTGGCAAGAATGATGGGATAAGTGATTTTGAAGCAAAGGGGAGGATTTTGAGGAGGATAAATGGTAATGTGTCTTTCTCTATAATAATTTAAAAAAATTTAAGTACCACATTTTTTGATCATACCTGGTACAGTAAGCATTTAAATGCATGACTCAGCAGGGTAACTGCAGCCTGGGGTGGGTGGGCCAGCTTAGACAACTGGTGTATGTGATGTTATCAAGGCGGAGGTTCCTACTGTAGACCAGGTTTTCTTTATCATTTTTGCTGATCTAATAGGAGAAATCACTTTTTCTGGGTAGGAGAGGAAGCTGCTCTGAAGACAGTTGTATTTTAATTTGAATCTTGAAATGTGCAAAGAAGAATTGGGTCAGATACTTGGCATTAAGCCTTCTGAAGGTTCTGGGTTTTTTTATGACCCAAAGTGTCAGGGTGGAAAACTTGGGCAATTGAACAGGCCTGACTTACTCATTCTCTTAAATCAATTACAGAGAAATCCAATAGGTATAAAAGATACCACTGCATGTGGGATTGCCAAGCTGTCTTAGGTACCCATCATTGCATTTCCAGGCAAAAGAAAAGATACGTATGTTGAGTTAACAGCACCTGATTATGCCATGAATTAATTTTATCTGATGACAAAGTTTTTTCAATGACAGTTAATAATTTGTTTTGAATAATCTGAATTTGCATAGTAATAAAACTATATTTGCTAAGTAGCAATTTTGTCTACTCATTCAGGACTAGTCCATGGCAGATTCTCTCAAAGAACAGTAATAGGTGGTTAATCACATCTATTCCTGCAAAGAAGTCAGGTCTGTATTGCTTAATTTATCACCTTATGCCTCCTCATCTTTCAAAGCAGAACCATTAAAAACTATTCCGGCAACTAAAGACAGTTGATGGAGATGGAGATCATCATGTTAAACAAAATAAGCCAGTTGCAGAAAGACGTATCACATGTTTTCTCTTATTTCTGGAATCTGGAGGGGGGAAAGATGGTATGAAAGTAGTAGGGAGGCACTGAGAGAAGAAAGGTGTCAGGAGAGGAGGGCAAGGGAAAGCAATGGGGCGTGGGTGTGATGAAAGGAAGCTGTGTACACGAATGAAAATGTTGCAAAATTCTGTAGAATTAACCTGCGCTAACAAGAAAGAAAAGCCAGTTCCTGCAGTTAAGGTACATGACCACCAGGGGGCAATACCGGGTTTTATCATCCACCGGCCCTTGATGCACCTTAGGAGCAGGGGGACCTTTGGTCAGCAGTTTGTCTTCTTACCAAGGCTGATCTTACTTTAACATTTGAGCTCAGCATCAACCTGTGTAGCATACAGTTACATTCGAGTGGTTTATAAAAAGAAAGTCTAAGGTGCAATTGGAGCCGTTCTGCTTATCAGTGTCTCCTTTGTGATCCACCTTAACTGTCATACTGCAAAGCACGGCACTAGCTGGCAGCAGATCTGCCTTTCGGTTGCAGGTGGCCTCGGGCTGGCCAGGGCTGAGGTCTAAGTAGTGACCCTGGCCAGTCCGGCTCATCCACTTCAGTAGGATGGATTTTTCCATGTGGCAAAACCCAGAACAAAAAAAATATTAAAAAAACTGTAGAGCCTGTCGCCAGTGGGTCATGTAAAGCCCTGCAAGACTTTCCTCATGACCAGTCTTCCTTGTCTACGCCTTTAGTTCGTTTTTAGAACAGCTTGTGACTCCATCTCCCCTTAGCTCCTTCTCTTCTTTCTCGTTCTCACTGCTGAGCAGAGCCTGCTTTGCATCAGAAGCGTGTTTACTCCTCTGATAAGCTCTGAAGGGCGGCAAGAGCTTAATGTAGACACTTAGGGCAGCCAGAAACATTACTTTTAAAAATGCTTCTTCAAAGATTATTATATGTTTTATATAGAGCAGAGCGTATTGAACAAAATTGAGATAAGGTTTTGAAAAAGAGGTTTGAACTGGTTTTTATTACAAGGCAGGTGCGGTGCCACGGAGCGAAATCCCCGGCCCTGGTTTTTATTACAATCACTCAGTAAAGTCAGTATCACCAGCGGCCCTGCCAGCTTCCCAGAGTGCTTTGCGCTGAGATGGAGCTGGGAGGCAGTGGGGACTCACCTGAGATGAAGAGCAGGACAGGACTCGGTGGTCAGGCCCGTGGGAGCCTAGCAGGACCCTGGGCACAAGTCAAAGGGAGACAGAGGCACGGTGCTCCAGCTGGCCGCTGGGGCGGTTGAGTGGAGCCTTTTGTGTGACTCATTTTCCCCCAGATCTGCAGCCTCCATCCCTGCAGACAGATCTCCACCCGAGGGGCTGCCCGGACCACCTTGGTCTCAGGCGGGATGCTGGGAAGAGCGTTCGGTCCAGTGTGCTGTGAGACCTTTCTCCTAGGGACAGAGCCATAGGTAGGTGCCAGGGGGCTCTGCCTCCGCTGGGTGCAAGGGTCACAAGCAGGGGCCCAGCTTCTGGGTGTCAGGAAGCACCTCTGAGTGCCTTGGGGCTTTTGTGGGAGGAGGCCAATGTCAGTTTATTTCTCCTTCTTCTGCCTTTGATCCAAGGGCTTTTCCTCTGAGAAATGCTGGATAGAAGCAGGGGCCAGACATGATTTAGGGCAGAGCTGTCACAGAGCAGCCTCCCCGGAGCAAATTATGGCAGCGAGTGAAGCTCATAGAAGGTACAGGCTGAGCTTGGAAATGCAGTGAATAAGAGTTTTGAAATGTATGACACGAAAAGACACATTGTCATTAATCCCCCTCAGAACACTGTCCTTCACTTTGCACACACTGATCCCAGCACTCCTGCCACTTTCCGGAGCAGATCTGGAGTCCTCTTGCGTGAGTGTCTTCAGTTGTGCTGTGGTGGCTGCCTTGGTGTCCCGAATCAACTCAGCACCTTTCCCTTTCATGGTCATTTGACTTTGGGAAGAGTCAGAAGTCACACAGTGCCAGATGCTGTGAATAAAGTGTGTGAGGACACACTGTCATGTTTGCATGAGTCTGCCTTCCCATTGGATGGCACTTGGCAGCAGCATTCACTGTATTTTTGCTCAGAGCTCATTAAGACACTCATGAAAGAGAGCTTCCAGAGCTGCTTCAGAAGGTCACAGGAATGAGGGGATGAGTGTGTTCAGGGTGAGAGGGAGTATTCTGAGGGTGACTGATGGTAATGTGTCTTTTCCTGTAATGCATTTATTTTGTGTAAACATTCATTGTAGTTTTGAGTCACTCCATAAGCCCAAACTGAAGCCGGTGGGCACTTATGGCTATGGAGACCCCAGCAGTGTTGGCCCCGTGGGCTCTGGGAAAGTTGGAAGGGGACACACAGGATTCTGGCCCTGTGGCCCCAGTAGACAGCCTGTGGAACCATGGCCCGAGGGAAGGGACTGAAGGTGGGGCAGGTTTTCGTATATGAGAGAGAACCTGAGAACGTGTCAGGGCTCTGGGACGGCAGTTATAGACTCAGAATATAGGAGTCCTCTATGGTGAGTAGGGAAAACAGTATACCTGTGTGGAGATTTTCAGTCACATTCACAGGACCGGCTCTTTGGCAGCTAAAGAAAACAACATGCACCTCTGCTTGGGTGTGGCTCCCCGAATCTCACAAACTGCTGGAGGAAGTGCGGGTGTGGACACCAGTGGTTCGCCAGTGCCTATGTGCTCGGCGGGCACCTGTGTCACATTCTCCTCCAGCCTTCAGCAACAGTAGACCGAGGTCACCCTGGCTGAACAAATGGGAGACCAAGGACACAGACACAGACACGCGACCAGCTGTGAACACGGAGGTGCCCCAGCCAGCCTGCCGCTCCTTCCAGGTCAGGCCTGCAGGAGGTCAGACCACTCCCCGGTGACGGTGACAATTCCCGAAGTCGGCGATTGAGGTAACAATCAGCCCCATGTGGTCAGCTTGCCTGGGTTTGTTCCCACTTCTGACTTAGGCCCAACCTGATGCAGCCAAATCCGCTGTCCTGCCCGTCCCTGTACCACGCTTCTGGTTAGTCCATCGGCAGCTTTCCTGTGCCTCATGCCTCCATCCAGGGCACTGTGGCACCATCTGTTTGCTCACTTAGAAAGCGTTTCCACTCCTCTGTTTGCTGTGAGTCTCCCACGCACAAGCCATGGCACCTGGATCCCTTGCTGTTGCAGGCTCGTCCTCATCGGGCTGCTGCTCTTGGTTCATCGACACCAAAGCAGTGAGCCTCTTGCTCCTACTGAGCTGGGCGCATTGGACAGCTGGGGGAGCTGAGGACAGGCAGGGGCAGATGGGGTGTGGGGGACCCGGCTCAGCCACCCACTCTCCCAGCATGGATGCAGCTGTTAGCAGATCCCGGCAGCTCGCTAGGCTGCAGCAGGGGCTCACACACTCTGCAGAGCCAGATGGCAAACATTTCTGGATTTGCAGTTCATGCAGTCTTTGTTGCAACCACTGCACGCAGCTACTGGGATTTGAGCCCATGGCCTTCTCACTGAGCTCTGTCCTTACCCATGTAAAATTTTTTTTTTTGTACCAGGGATCAAACTCAGGACCTTGTGCTTTCGAGGCAGGTGGCTGAACCACTGAGCTAAATCCCCCGCCCCCTCCTTTTAAAATTTTGAGGCAGACTTTTGTTAAGTCACTAAGTTGCCCAGGATGGGCTCAAACTTGTGATCCTCCTGCTTAGCCTCCCAGAGAGCTGGGATCACAGGTGTGTGCACCATGTCTAGCCCATCCCAGTTTTATGTCCTACTGTGCCTCATGCTCCTAGTGCTTGGTCCTGATTATGCTTATCTCTTATCCATTCCTGCTCTTTGTACTGGTCCAAGCTGTACCTTCCTTTCAGGGGAGCCAGCTGCTATGGTGTAAATGTGTCCCCCAAAGTCCATGGTTGGAAACTGAATTCCCAGTGCAACAGGACTGTGAGGTGGGACCTTTAAGGGAAGACTGTATCCCAAGACTCTGCCCCACGAGTGGTTTCATGTTCCAGGGAATGTTTTCCTTACTGTGAGGGTGGGTTTATTAAGAAAGCACCTTTAATATCTTGCTCTCTTCTGCTTTCTTGTCCCCGCTGCTACAAGATGACACAGCACGAAGCCCCTCAACACAGGGTGGCTCCTCACTAAGGGACTTTCTGTCCTCCAGAACCTTAAGGAGTAGATTTCTATGCACTAGAAATTATCTTGACTTGGGCATTCTGTTATAGCAGTGCCAAACTGACTAAAACACCATCCCAACCAAACCTGTTTTTAGGATAAAGGAGCACAGCAAAATTCAGCCCAGACTGTTTCACCTGTTCCAATGGGAAAATGCTACTTTTTTCTCATTCTTTCAACTTCTTTTCTGTTGATTTTAACTTAATTTTTTATTGGTACATGTTTGCACTACACAATTTTTACAGTCCTTGTGTGGAGTTGGTCCATGCACATAACACATCTTCCCTTTTTCATCCCCTTTCCCTCCCCTTCCTCCCTCTGTCTCTTGATTGCCTTCCCCTTGGAGAAACTTCTATCTCCCCACTTACTCTTTTCTTTGTGTTTTCCAAAGGGCAGAGATTAGATGGCACAGCCTGACGATGTGCAGGGTCCAAGTTCCCATGCTAGAGCTCTATGCATTGCTAACCTGGTGCAAGAAACCATCCAAAGACTCCACTCCACAGAAAGGAAAATCGATAAGCAATTTCTGTCCTGCATGCAGCTCCCAGGGTGACAAGAACAATGTGTATCCACTCAGGACCTCGAAGCAGTGTGCCTGAGGGGAAGGCAGTGCCTGGACAGCTCTAAATGAAAATAAAGACAAATAGGGGCCAGGGTGGCTCGGCAGGCAGATGCTGGTCTGCAGAGTGGGATTTTTCCTGGGCATTTAATTTGAGTTCACCCAGGCACTTTGGCATCAGGGGTGGTTGGTGATGGAGCTGTAATTCTATTTACAGATTGACAGCATGGAATATTTTTCAGGTTGAAGGGTGAGTCTTGAATCTCTTGACCATGAATCTGTCCGATGGCCTCCTCTTCTTCCCCTGTTTGGAAAACTGCAACCAGGGAAAGTGATGCTATGTGAGTGTGGAGGGAAGAGACGTTCTCCCACACCTGCACTGGAGCACTGTGACTGCAATGGATCATGTTTTTCTCCCAGAGCATTGCCACTTAAACCCAGCTGATTCAGCTGAGGTTGAAGAAACAGTAGCAATATCAAGTTAAAGAAGCTTAGTGCTTTTGGGTTGAAACATGCTTATTTCTTTGTTTCAGAGGTAAGTATTATAGACAAAGCTCTTGAATCTGCTCTTTCGGCAAAGTGAGTGGAAACTATTTAGTTCTAAAGCATTTTCCCACACTGTAGCTGAGGGGCCATTCTACACAATGAACCTGAGTGTCTGAAACAATCTGGGTCCTGATCAACACCCTTTTTCTAGGAAAACTAGAGACTCTTTGTCTTACTGGCTTGTCTTTCCAGTGGGTGATGAAATGCAGATTCACAACATTTTCAATTATATCATGCTGAAGCATGGAGCAACAGAAATGTTCTAGAAATAATCCTTGACCCATTAATAGAATTAATGATCCCATTACCGCATCTAACACATTTCATTTTCTTCTGTGTGCTGAGGAGCATGAAATTATCATGTAAATAATGTCACATCTGTGCAAACAATTTACAAGGTGCTCTCCAAATTCAGATTTAAGCCATCATTTCCCTTAGTTTGTTAACTGCTGTCTTCCCTGGTTTTCTTCCACCTCCTGTGGAAACTGCACATTGATTCCTCCCTGAATGAACATCTGCATGTGGGTCCAAGGACTTGAAGAGATGGCCCCTCAGCCTTACCAGAAGTTAAGATTCTGTGAGCAAAGATAGTTAGCAACAGAAATGTATGGATTTCCTCAGCATCCCTACATGACTTTGCAGCACTCCTAAAGGTCATTTAAGTTTTCTTTTTGCAGTCACTGAGTTTGTTTTTATGTCTTCATGTTTGTGTACAGATAGTCCCTGTGGGCTCTGTGTTTCCAGATTATTCTTTGTGGACCTCCACTAGGTAACTGCACACAGAGGTTAATACCGAAGGAAAGGAAATTAGCCTTGCATAATCCTGGCCCTCCTAACTCCCAGGGCAACCTCTTCATTCAGTGCTTACATCCAAGTCCTCCACACTGAAAGTTAATAGTATTCCTTTCTAGAGAATTTTTTTTTTTTTCTGCTGTATTTGCTTACTCACACACACTCACATCACTTCACTGGCAACTTCTATTAATTAGCAATACAAATAAACTATTCTCAAAGAAACAATGGAGTACATTCCAAACCTTTTAGACAGTGTAAGTACACGTTTCACATCATCTCATTAAATTCAGGCCAATCCACTCAAGAATGCATTTTCAGGAGCTGGACAGTTATTTCCAAGGTGCCCTTTATTCTGCATTCAAATCATCTGAAATAAGTACGTTATTTAGGGTTTTACACAGCAGCCTCGCTGGTCTGGCTGAGTGCTGTTTCATCACACACTTGTATTCGGCCCCGAACTAATTGCAAATCAAGTCTTAGCATCTCAAGGATGCAAGGGCTGGAAAATATTTTCTCCTGTCACTCGTGTTCTGGCAGGATAACAAGATAACAATTCTCTAGTCCTCTCCTCCATGCTGCATCATTACAGCGGCTGTCATCAGTAGAGCATTTTTAGAGTGTGGACAGTGTGTGTGTGTGTGTGTGTGTGTGTAGGAGGTGCAGGGCTTGGAGAGGAAATGAAAAAGATTTCAACTGTTTCTGATACAAAGATGACCACTGTGAAGTTGCTAAGATTGGCTGTAAGATTTAGGCCAAACATTTAGGTCTAATAATATAATTAGAATTCAGCTTTGGTGTAAGACGGGAATTTTGATGTTGTTTCCCCATTTATCCTGAAATGTGGTTTAAAACACACCGAAATGATCCTGTTGCCTTCTGAATGCTCAGGGCTAGCAATTTCCAGGTGGCTATGGTGGCCAGGATGGCAAAGTGGTTTTGTCGAATGTAGATTTTATGTTGTGGGTCCTGGGGTCTGCCCCAACAGCCAGCTCCATGGCCCCCACTTGTGGCGAGCTGGATCAAGTGCTCATCCAGTGGCACCTGCAAGGGGAGGGTGGAGGTGACACCACTTCTCTCTCGAGTGTTTGTAGCTATGGGACTTCAGAGGAAGGAAGCCCGCAGCCCAGTGAACACTTATGGAGGACCCACGAAGAAAATTGCTGTAGTTGAAACAAAGGCAGGAGCCTTGGAGTTGCCGACATTACTTACACATCCCAGTTGGCTCTGGTGTTGACACAACCACACAAGCACAGAGAGACCTCAAAGAGCATCATCACTGATTCCTTTTGTTTTCATGACATGGTGTCAGGAAAATGAAAGACCACAGTGTAGTGTCGTTTTCTATCATTTTTGAGTCATTTGCAAGTATACCCTTGGAAGAAGTCTCAGGAACCTTATGACAAATGGCAGCTGCACACTCACCACTGGTTTCACTGGAGCTGGATCTTGGGAGGAGAGGATCACGGAGGGGACTCCCCTCGTCAGGGTGAGGCAGGTGGACTTTCTAAAGTCTGAGTCAGGAAAATGTCTCACCTGAGGCCAGATCACAGAAAGATGAATCCATGTTCCCACACTGCTAACCACACAAAAGCTCATCCATCCAATCATCCCATGACCACTCTTCCAGGAACAATAATGAGTTATGGGCATCAGAATCACTGTTTCCTGAGAACCTACTAGAATTTTCAAAATGTCCCATTACAGTCCTTCAGTTCAGCCTCCTGGAAATAAAACAGACCCATAGCCAAGGTTAGGCATATTGTTTGCCAGCTCATTATCTTACTGAAGCTACATTGACTGAGTACCCACTACTACCATGCTTTGTTCTGGGCACTGGCGTAGCAAACGAAGCAGAGTCGGCTACACTCTCACCCGGCTAACATTTCAGAGCAGAGAAAGACAGGCAAGATGCAGTGGGGAGTACAATAGCGTGGAGCATAACCACCAAGAAGAAAGCCAAAGGAGGCCAAAGGCCTTGAAGGTGGGGCGTCACTGTGGTGGGCTCAGGCTGGGCTCTTAACCCCAGATGTGAGCAGCAAGCAGTGTGGCAGTGCTCAGGGTGGGCGCCCAACCCTGGGGGCCCTCACCTGGCTTCTGAGTGAGTTATTCTTCTGAAATCTCTACTTGCTACTCATCCATCAGTGAACAGCAGCTTCTAGAGAGCTAACCCTAAAGCTCGAGTTGAGGTCAGTGCTTTTTGTACTGTTTGCACAAAATTTGGAAATGTCCCTGAGGGAAACTGCAGTAGCTTCATTTAATATAAAAAGGGTTAAGAGCTGCTGTGTCCCATTCCATGGATGCTGCCTCCAGATGCAGCAGTGTCAGAGAGTGGTGAGGAGGGGAGGCTGCCAGCTGTCAGCCTCATTGGCTCTGAGTCCCACCTTCACTGGAAGCTGGGAGAGAGAACTTCGGGCCGCTTCATGGGAGCCCAAGGGCGTCTCTGCAGGTGAACCACATGTGTGTCTCCCGTGTGTGTGAGTCTGTGCCTGTCTCCATGTGAATCCCCATGCCTCCTTCCATGTGGACCCCACTGGGGTAAATCTCCATGTAAGTGTGGGTGTCTCTCCAATGTGCACCCCCTTGTGAGCCCACCTGCATCTCTCCATGCAAACCACAGATGCCACCCTCTGTATGAGGCCATGTGAGGGCATCTCTCACGTGAGTCATGTATCTCCCCATGTGAGTCTGTGTATCTCTCCATATGAGCCCCTGTACCTCTCCACATGAGCCCCTGAATCTCCCTGTGCAAGCCTCATGAGCATCCATGTCAGTCCCTGGGCACCTCTCCAGGCCATCTGTATGCAGCTCTCTGGAGCCTGTATACAATCCTTCAGAATAAGCTCATGTGCATTCTCCTCTTGTAAACACTTGTTAGTCTCCAAAAACAGCTGTATTCCCTTTTTATGTGCTTGTTCATTGTTCGTGCACAAGCGTTGAAGGCTTGCTGTTGTGCATGTTTTAGAACTTGTAAGCCTGGAGGTTTATAACAATTCATCAAGGCCTGCCGTGTTGGAGGGAATGCACTGCATTTAACAGTGGTCTTTTCCGAGGCACAACAGCCATGACCTGGAGGTCAGGATCGGCTATAGCTCCATCTGTGGGCTGCAACTGGACCCTCAGTGGTAGAGCTTCCAGATGGTTCTCCTAGTGATCTTTTGGGCAAATGTTGGCACTGCTGCCTGTCATGCCCAGCTCAGCAAGGCCACGTAACCCCTGCCCTCCAGGAGAGGGAGTCCTGTTTGACACCAGAGGACAGTCGTGTCTGGCCAGCACATAGTGGACACTCACTAAATACCACTTGAGAACATCCCTAAGCTTGCTGAATCAGACCAGTCCCAGTATCTTCCTCACTCTCAGGTCATCAGAGGTAGGTGCAGCCTAACTATGGACACCAAATCTGACATCTAGTTTATAGTGGACACATTTCAGGTCATTTTTGGTGTCTACAGATAGTGGGTAAAACCATTCAGTTTTCATAGTAAGCCTGATAGAATCTTGATTCTATGTCCTTCTAGGTGATCTCCACAGGCCTTTCAGGGAAGGCTCAATGTCACATAGTGACTGTTTCACAGTGACAGAACACTGCCATCCTACTAGGCCTCACACTGTGAATCTTCCAAGTCGGCGTTGCCAATGGGACCATTCAGGGTTAATCCTCTGGTGCTTAGAGGTTAGGGCCTCAGACTCGGAATGCACTCTGTAAGCCTGAAAGCCTTGTATAGAGCCCAGGAAAGGAAGTTAGGGATCTCTCTCCCTTCAGATAGGCACCAATGTTAGATTTTTTTTGGCCCAAAAGGAGCCTCATTTTCTTTTGACTACTTTCTTTTTGGTAATATGTTGTAGGAATATGCTTTCCCCGACCCACTCCCATTCCCTGGGGTTTCTGTAAAGCTTTCCTTAGGGTTGAAAATATTCATCAACATAACCTGAGTAGGAGGCACATTCTGGTTCCTTTTGCCAGAGGGAGGTGGAAAGTAGGTATGTGAGGGCAGGAGGGTTGAGAAAAATCTGAGGAGCAGGTGAGATGGTGGGGAGCAGAGGGCCAACTGGGGCTGATTAGCATGTGTTCAACTGCTGTTACCCCAGAGGTGCTGCCTCCCAAGACCTGGGGTCTCCGAGCTCACAAGACTGAGGGGAAATACCTGGCTCCCCCAGGTTGAGGCTGATGGTGTCAACCTACCCGAGCACTCCCAGGAGACTGACAGCTGCTACAACTGGGTTCTGCCAGGCTAAGGGCGGCCAGCTGGGCCTTAGGTCACTTTTCTTCTGCAGTGGCGACCCCTTCCCTGGAGTGGTTCCTCTGCAGGAAGCCTGCTTGGGCCCTGGGGAGACTCGGGATGGAGTGGTGCCGCCCGAAGGCTCAGCTCCCCATCTTTCCTGGAGGAGGGGCTGGTGTGTGTTTCTCACCTCTGTTCAATCCCAGCTGCACGGGGCCATCTAACTTCGTGGAGATGAACCATGGACTCAGCACCAGCAGCCCTGTACCCAGTCTCTCTCCGATCACAGGCACAGGGCCTGTACCTGTTGCATGTTTGTAAAACTTTGGGACATGACAAATGTATATCCATCCACTTTCTCTTAGTTTTGTGTTTTTGTAATATTCTGAGTTGTTTATTTTATTTTATTTTTTGCAGTACTGGTGATTGAACTCAGGGCTTTCACCCTGAGCTGCCTCCCCAGCTCTTTTTTATTTTTATTTTTTTATTTTGGGACAGGGTCTCACTGAATCACTGAGTTGCCTAGGTTGGGCTCATATTTGTGCTCCTTCTGCCTCAGCCTCCCAGAGTGCTGGGATTACTGGTGTGCACAATCACACCTATCTGTTTGTTAAGGCATAGGTACCCAGACAGAGGGTTACATGACTCTCAGGAAATACATCGGATCATGTTGGAGACAGGCGACATCTGTCCTGTGCCTCCATCACTTCCTTGTTTTTTCTCTGTTCCTGTGAGCAAGTTTTTGATGGAATGAATATCACCAGTGAAAAATAAGAGATCGGCAGGTAGAGATCTGAAATCTTTGGATTGGACTGCCATTTTTTTCTTCTTTTTTATTCAGTTGTTTTGTTTTCAAGTGTTACTTAACCATAGCAGGTATTATATCAGCTCATGCCATTTTCCAACAAAAACCCCGAGATGCCTTTTAACATAGGAATACTTCATTAACAGTAAGAAACTGGGCACTGGCACTTCTGCAGAGTAGCTTAGGCTGTAAGTTTCCAGGTGGTAACCCTGCTACCCCCTGCAGCCAGTTAG
The DNA here is from genome assembly GCF_053883595.1 of Heterocephalus glaber. Taxonomy (NCBI): domain Eukaryota; kingdom Metazoa; phylum Chordata; class Mammalia; order Rodentia; family Bathyergidae; genus Heterocephalus; species Heterocephalus glaber. The sequence goes on along the minus strand of NW_028258333.1, from coordinate 249,392 downwards.
ATGGAATTTCTTATGGAGCCTCCTTCAGAAGCTGGCAGAGCTGGGATTCACTTCATCTCTGCAGAAAGAATAGCTGTGGCCAGAAGGGCCTCACAAGACCCCTTTCACGCTCCATGAATTTCTTACTGCAGTTTTCCTGGCATAAGCCAAGACCTATTCCATTCAAATTGGTCATTCTGATTGCTCCGGTAACTTGGCTATTTCAGTAGGGAGACTGTCATTTCTTCATTCTTTGTGTTTTACCTTTGCTGTCACACCTTTTTTCCTCTGAGGAGCAGGCTGATGTGTGCTTGGCATCTTTAGGTATGAGAGGCACAGTGAGCGCAGACTGGAGAGGTGCTGCTGGGTTTCTGGCATGAGAGGTCTGGAGGCTCAGAGGGCCTGGGAAGGGCTGAGCTACTTAGGTGCCTTGCTTGCTCTTACTCCTGGCTGCAATTCACAACAAAAATGTCAACGCCTGGGCCCCACTAATTAAATCATGATCTCCAGCAGGCATGGCTCAGGTGTAAGCTTTTCAAATTAAAAACAACGTTTTAAACTCATATAAGATGCAGCGCTCATGGTTACTGACCATGGTGCTGAATGCAACATATCCTTAATGAGATAAACTATTTTGTTTGGATTTTTAAATTAAAGAAATCAAGCAGATGGGGTAGGGTTCTCCAGTTGAGGAAGAGATCAGGACAGGAAAGACACACCCTCAACCTGGGAAGTGGGTCAAGGGGTGTAATGGTGTCCATTCTGACAAAGCCAGGGTTGTGGGTGAGGCTCAAAGTTGGGGAATGGTTCTCAGTTCTAGGCAGTGGAAGGAAGGGAAGGAACAGGCTCATTTTGCCAGAAGGCTGAGTAGGACTTCCAGGCGGAGTTGGATTTAGGAAGGAGGGGTTGTGGTACAGATGGGAGACCAGGAGTATGGTTGCCACCAATCCCAATTCCCACTCAGTTCTCCTGGAAGCCACACTCCAGGAATCAAGGAGAAGAGGAAGGGGACTAGAAGTCAGCAATTCCCCAAGCCCTTTGGCCCAGACTTCTCCTGATGGGAGGCAGGGTGCATGCTGAATGCCCAGTGGGGTTAAGGCTCTTTCTGTTCTTGGAATTTTCCATTGTGACAACTCAACTGGGATAGACTTTATCTGTGAGCGCGGACAGTGATGGGGGACTCTTGTCTGGAGAGTTGGGGGTGGGCTGTGAATCCCACTGAACAGTTCCTCGGCAACCTCAAATACTGGGACTGCTGTCATTCATTTCATGTAATTGGCTTTAACAATTTAAATCATCACCTTATCATCAGTCATTTCTGCTCCTTTCTAATCAGGTTTGATCCTAAAAGGACTTAAAAAAATTATGGAACTCTAGAATGCACAAGTAGAAATGCTGACATTTGGGCTTGTTTAAATTTGCCTCTAGAAGATTTGACATCACTCAAGTGAGCTGGTGTTCTGCTTTCACCATTCTTCTCTCCTCTCCCCAATCCCACTAGAAGCCGCTCATTGGTTATAGATAGAAAATGTAAAGGTTAGTTTTCCTGCCTTGCATTCATCCTAGAGATGCATAGTAGATGCAGGGAAATTGCATTGTTAAAGTGGAACTTGCCTTCAACCAATTTGACCTTTACTCTTCAAACTTTTCTCCCCATCCTCTATCCTAAAAGAACTATTGGTCCATAGACCAACTTTTATTAATGATACATTAAATTAGATTAACTTTATTTGAGCTCAAACTGAAAAGGTTGCAAATAGCTTTTATTGCATGCTCTAGGTGAAATCTAGTGTAATGTATTATATTAATATGCTATTTGATTCTCCAACTGAGATAAGGAAACAGAATTATGTTGCAGAATGAAAATCACAATACAGTCTCAGCTGTTCTGTCATCAAAACTAAAAGATTGCTAAAATACAAACCAAGGAAGAAGCAGCAGCAGAGCTAGAGGATGTACCCCTTTCCTACATGGGGGGCTAGTCTTCTGTGGTTTATTAGCAGAGAATCCCAGCGCTTTCTGTTTATCTGGCTATTATTCTCATCTGTGATTGTCTTCCAGGGCTTCTCAGTCTCTAACTTCATATGTGTCCGCTGTTATCCTGTGATTTTTCCTCCTGGTCTTTGAGCAGCACTCTGGGAAAGCCTTTGACCCATCTCTTGACCCTACCAGACCCTAAGGGTAGGATCATAAGACCACTTCATAGCAGGCTGCAGCAATTCCTCACGATATAGCCACCCCAATCATCCTTCCTGCCAGCTTGTCCAAGTGGAGCTCAGAAGCTTGGAAGAATAATGCCTGATAAAATATTTCTTCCCATGTGCAAATGCAAGAATCCTAACATATGCTATCCAAAGTGCTAAAATCCATTATTTATCCTGTGGAAGAGTACCCAGGTTTAGGAGACTCCATAAACTCCCTAACACATTTCACATGCTTTGAAGATTTCTCCAAATTTTCTCCATGTGGAGATCTTTTTACAGGCTTTCTATTCTTAGACAACTTCATCTGGAGTTACAAACAGTAAATACTCTGGGGTTGTTATAAAGCTTAAATGTGTGAATCCACTTAACAGCTCTGGAAGCAGAAGCGTCAGTGGATGTTAGCTAATAGCTGTTATTATTGGATGTTATTAAGAAGTCATTTTATGATGGTTCACGCTTACACTTAGAAGTAAGAAGCTGACATTTAAGGAATTGCGTAAATGAATTAAGATAATGTCCTAATGCATTTTATATATCATATATTTGTTATGTGTTGAATTTTGTCATGATTATCAACTAGTTGAAAAATTCACATGTTGAATTCCTTACTCCCAGTACCTCATTATAGAACCTGATCTGGAAAAAATAGTTGTGGGTATAATTAGGTAAGAAGAGGCATTTGAGTTTGCCCTAAGCCAGTATTTCTGGTGTCCTTATAAAAAAAGGGAAATTTGCACATAGAGAAGCAAACAGAATGCCATGTGAATATAAAAACACCTGTAATATGTAAGCTTGATTTTATCAACTTGATTGGCCTCCAAACTGCCCAGGAGGTTGGAGAAGGACACTTCTGAATGTGTTTCAGTGAGTGATGGAGCTATGACCATGAGTATTATATCGGATCCTTTGCCCCTGCCTCTCTGGCACCACATCCGTGCTCTGCTTTCCAGCTGCCACGGACCAAGCAGCTTTCCTCTGCCACGCTCTTCTACCATGATGTTTCTGCCTTGAAGCCAGCCAACTATGGACTGAATCCCCCAAAACCATGAGCCAAATTAAACCTCTCCACCTTTAAGTTGGGGTGTTAGGTCTGATTTCCCTGACTAACATATGACACCCATCTGAATGGTTTTATGAACATAAAGACAAGCCAAAGAGATCTCTGACCCTGCTAATGCCTTGATTTTGGGCCTCTAGGTGCCAGGACTTTGAGTCAAGAAATAAATTTCAGTTGTTTAAGAGATCCAGTGTCTGGTGGTTTGTTGTAGCAGTCCTAGTAAATCAATATAATATAATGGGATGAGGACAGAAAGGAAGAAAGTAAGAACAAATAAAAGAAGAGAGGAGTGAAATGAGAAAGTAACTCATGAAGGTACACATCAGAGTTTCATATCTCAAGCCAGTTGAAAAGTTCTGCAAGGCAGGTATGGATTTCTAATTTACAGAAGAGAAGCTTGAGGCATGGATTATAAGTGCCCAGGATGGCATCAATGGGAAGCCCTAGGATAAAGCTCTACAGTGAAGTCTGTATGACTTCCAAACCATTTGTTATAGGACATCCTGGATGAAATGATTATGTTCTACTTCAAATGAGGCCAGGAAAGTTGAACCTACAAGAAGTTTTCACTTAGTTCCTGTTGTGAACCCACCCTGGCTCATCTGAAAGAATGGTGTTGGATTCTTGTTTTCTTTCCTAATAGACTTAGGGAAAAATCTTATGAAATTCAAGAATAAAACCGCCCGGGGGCTGGCTGAGCCAGGAGGGAGATTGGAGCAGCAGAGTCCATTCAATCCACATGTTCTGGGGAACGTGTTTCTCTCTTTGGTGATTCTGCCCATCCTGGCTTCTCTGGGGACCAGAGTCCATCTGGGACCTCTGGTGTTCATGTCTTTGTGGAATTCGTATCCCCTTTGAGTGTGCTCAGGACCTATAACTTGCTTCTAAGTCATATAATACAGCAAAAGTTCTGGGATGACACTTCCAAGATGGTTCTTCCTTCAAATCTACTAGCATTCTGTCTATGGATTCCCAGCTTGCATGTTTTAATGGGATAACCAACCACGCTGGAGAGACTGCTGAGACAGAAATGGTGTGCAGCCCTATAGTCATACAGTCAGTAAGGAAAGGAGACCTCAGACCATCTTTAAGTAACTGGATTCTGCCAACAGCTGGGATGAGCTTGGGAGTAGACACTTCCTGGTCAAACTTGGACTTGAGATCTCAGCTCTGGCTAAAATCTTGATTTCAATCTGTAAGAAACATTGAAACAGAAGATCCTGCTGAGTGAGCATTTATAATCTACAGAAGCTAAGAGGTAACAAACATAAGCTGTTTTAAGATACTAAATTTGTGGCATTTTTTAAGTCTGTTTTCAGCATCTTCTAACTTTTTTGTCTTGTTCTTAGTCCTATATGGCTGTGTGGTACTGAACCCTATCACCTGTTATGTCAAGCACCTACTGACTCAGTTCCATTTATTCTTTTTAGGTAGATTCTAGGTTTTAGAGAAGTTTTAGAATCATAGCAAAATTGAGCAGAAAGTACACAAAGTTACCATAGATCCACATTCCCCCATTAGTGCACAGCCTCTCATGCTAGTGTCACCATCCCATACCAAAGTGGGATTAGAATGAATGAACCTATGTTCATACATCATCATTACCCAGAGTCCAGAGTATACATTAGACTTCACTCTCAGTGTTGTATGTTCTGAGTTTTGACAAATATACAATGACATGTATTCAACATTATAAGGACCACGTTGGAAGTGACATCCCAGTATCATACAGTGTAGTTTCATTGTCCTAAAGAGCCTCTGTTTTCTGCCTATGCATCCTTCCCTTCCCATGAACCCCAGGGAATTATTGATCTTTTACTGTCTCTCTAGTCTGCCGCTTCCAGGATGTCATATACTTGGAATCATATAGTACACAGCCTTTTCAGATTGGATTCTTTCACTTAGTAGTATGCATTTAATGCTCTTTCATTTCCTTTTATGCTTGGCATCTTACTTTCTGTAGTATCAAATTATATTCTATTGTTCATTTGTACCACAGCTCACTTTGTCTATTCACTTACTGGGGACATCTTGGTTGCTTCCAAGTTCTGGTAATTATGAATAAAGTTGTTATAAACATACTTCTGTAGATTTCTGTGCGGACACATATTTTTAACTCATTTGAGTAAATACCAGGGAGTACAATTGCTGGATCATATGGTGAAAAAATATGTTTAGCTTTCTAGGACGCTGCCAAGCTCTCTTCCAGTGATAACATTTTGTATCCCACCAGCAGTGAATGAGGATTCTCATGCACGTATCCTCATCAGCGAAAGTCAGTATTCTGAGTGCTGGCTGGTCTTAGATTTAATGATTATACCTCACTGCTTTTCTTTTAAATTGGCCATTTACTGCAGACATTTGATATGGGACATTTTCCCATATCCCTATTTGTGATGTACATGCAGTATCTTTTCTGGTGAACTCTCTGTTCAGGTCTTTTACCCCTTTTAAAAATTCAGTTGGCAGTTGATAATTTCTGTTTGGTGAGTTTTAAGAATTCTTTATGTACTTTGGACAAAAGTCTTACATTAGACGTATATTTTTCGAATATTTTCTTCTAGTCTGTGGCTTGTCCTGTCATTCTCTCAACAGGGTCTTTTGCAGAGAAGTTTTAAATTTTAATGAAATCCAGCTTACCAGTGCTTTCTTTCCTGTATTGTGCCTTCATTGTCACACCAAAAAGTTATCACCATGCCCAAGGTCATTCAGATTTTCTCCTCTGCTATCTTTGAGATGTTTTAGAGTTTTACATTTATTTCTATGATCCATATTGAGCTCATTTTTGGGACGAGTATGATCCATGTCTGGATTTGTTTTTACATGTGGAAGATATTTTGTTCCAGTGCCATGTATTTAAAAGATTATCTTTTCTTCATTGTATGGCTTCTACTCCTTTCTCAATGATCAGTTATCTATATTTCTGTGGCTCAATTTCTGGGCTATTTTATGCCATTTATTTCTTTGTTCTTTCACCAACACCACTTTCTTGATTGTTGTCACTTTATAGCAAGTCTTGAAGTTGGGTAGTGTTAGTCCTCTGATTTTCTTTTCTGTCAATATGATGTTGGCCAATCTGAGTAATTTGCCTCTCCATATAAACTTTAGAATCAGTTTTCTAATAGTCACAAAATAACTTGTGAGGAGTTTGATTGGCATTGCATCAGCTCTGTAGACCAAGTTGGGAAGAGTTAACTTCTCAAGAACCTTGAATCTCTCTATTCATGAACACGGAATATCCCTCCATTTATTTAGCTCTTTGATTTTTTAAAATCAATTTTGTAGTTTCCCTTATATAGCTCTTTTACAAATTTTGTTAGATTTATACTTCAGTATTTATTTTATGGGAATGTTAATGCAAAGTATATTGTGTTTTTTATTTTAAATTCCTATTCATTGCTGGTATATAGGAAAGTGATTGATGTTTAAATAATAACCTTGTGTCTTACAATATTGTTTTAATCCTTTGTTATTTCCAGGAGATTTTTCTGTAGATTCTTTTGGATTATTTACAGAGACAATCTGGTTATCTCAAGCAAAGACAGTTTTATTTCTTTCTTCTAAATCTGTATTTCTTTTAATTCCTTTTCTCAGCCTGACTAATTGCAGCTTTCAGTATGATACTGAAAATCAGTGAGGGGAAACATCTTTGGTTTTTCAAGATCTTAATGGAAAGGTTTCTAGTTTCTCCCCATTAGATATTATGTTAACTGACAGTTTATTTCTCAGTTTTTCTTATCCAATTGAGCAGCTTCCCTTATGACTGTAGTTTGCTGAGAATTTTTGTCACAACTATGTACTGGATTTTACCAAATATTTTTCTGCATTTATTGATATGATCATTTGATTTTTTCTTATGTCTGTGATGTGAAGGATTATATTACTGATTTTTGATTGTTAACTAGCCTTACTTAACTGGGATAAATCCTATTTTGTTATATTGAATAATTTTTATAATTTGAAGGATTTGACTTGATTTTTTTTTGAGAATTTTTGCATCTATGTTCCTGAGAGATATTGGTCTTTAGTTTTCTCTTCTTGTAATATTTTTGTCTGGTTTTGCTGTCCTCATTGCATGAGTTAGGAAGTACTTGTTCTGCTTCTGTCTTCTGAAGGAGACTGAGGAAAATTGATATAATTTCTTTCTGAAATGTCTTGTAGAACTTACCAGTGAAACATCTTGGCCTGGTGATTTCTGTTTTTGAAGGTGAGCAGTTATTAATTCAATTTCTTTAATATATGCCTGTTCCAATTTCATAGTTCTTCTTGTGTGAGTTTTGATAGATTGTATCTTTCAAAAAATGACCATTTCATTAGTGTCTTAGTCACTTTCCCATAGCAGGGACAAAATACCCAATACCCACAATTTAAAGGGAGGAGCAGTTTATTTGGGGTCATGATTTTAGTTCCTGTTTAGCAGGCTCCAAGGCAGAAACAAGATGACAGAGGAGCATGGTGGAGAAAAAGATGCTCAGCCCATAGCAGCCTGGAAGTAGAGCATGAAGTGAGGAGCTGAAGACAAGATGGCTTTGCAGGTCACAACCCAGTGACCATCTCTAAACAGGCCCTACCTGCTCACAGCACATGGAGCTGAATGGATGAATCCATTCATGAGCTCCCACAATCCAATCACCTTCCACACACCTGAGACTTTGGTGAGACCTTTTAAATCCAAACTATAACAGTCTGGGTTATCAAATTTTGCGTTATCACATGTTTGGTGTATTCTCAAAGTCCATAAGATTTGCAGTTATGTCTTTAACTTTGAATATCAGTAATTTGTGTGTCTTCTCTCTTCTTTTGTTTTGCTTGGGTAGAAGCTTATCTTTTGAAATATCTTTCCAGAGAACTAGCTTTTGTTTTCCTCCATTGGTCTCTTGACTTCAAAGTCATTGATTTCTCTAATTCTTATCCTTTTCTTTCTTTCTTTTTTTTTTTTTTAGCTTTCTTTGGATTTAAGCGGCTCTTTTTTCTAGATTCCTAGAATGGAAGCTTAGAAGATCGACTTTAGATGTCTCTTCTTTTTTGATATGTGCATTCACGTCTATACATTTCCCTCTAAATACTACTTTTACTGCATTCCACATTTTTTTTTTCTTTTTTGTGAGACAGGGTCTCGCTATGTGGTTACCCTGGCCTTGAACTCACTATGCAGCCCAGTCTCAAACTCCTGGCAATTCTCCTGCCTCAGCCTCTCAAGTGCTGAGATTACAAGCATGCGCCATCATGGCTGGCACAAATTTTTACAAGCTGTGTTTTCATGTTGATTTAGTTAAAATACTTTTAAATCTCTTGAAATTTCTTATTTGATTCAGATATTCTTTAGTCCAGAAAATTTCCCAGTATCTTTCTGTTATTGATCTCTAGCTTAATTCCCCTGAGATCTGAGAGCAGGCATTGTATAATTTCTATCATTTTATATTTGTTAAAATATGTTTATGGACTTAGCTGTGGTCTATCTTAGTAAATCTTTTTTGGTTCATTAAGTTTATTGCTACATTTTAGGTATACAAAATGATGAATTTTATCATTGGGAATTTGTAGCTGTACATGATATGTCTTTGTTCTTATTTTTCCCCCTTCCCCTGCCCTCTCCTCAACCCCTCCACCCCCTCCCTATTTACAAAGACTTTGTTTCTGTTTTTTCCTTTTCTCATATTTTTTCCTTTCCACTACCCCCCTCCCTTCCCCCTTCCCCTTTGGATCTTTTCTTCACATTATCTATTATTATATATTTTCATCCTCATTTATACTTTCTGTTTCTCACACCAGAGAAACTATTCATTATTTATATATGTGTGTCCTATTTATTTCCCTTAAGAGTATGGTCTCAATGTACATCCATTTAGCTACAAATGTCTCCAGTTTATCATTCTTTATGGCTGAGTAGTACTTCATTTTACATGAAAAATCACATCTTTATCCAGCCACCAGTTGATGGGCATTTGGACTGTTTCTAAGATTTAGCTATTACAAACTGTGCTGCTGTAAACATGGGTGTCCATATATTGCTGTCATATGATGTTTTAAATTCTTTTGGGAAGATACCCAGCAGGGGGATAGCTGGGTCAAATGGGACCTCTAATCCTAGTTTTTTGAGGTATTTTCATACTGATTTCTAAGTGGTTGCACCAGTCTACACTCTAACCAACAGTGGAGAAAGGTTCCCTTTTTCCCACACCCCTGCAAGCATTTGTTATTGGATGATTTCTTGATAGTAGCCATTCTTTCTGGAGTGAGATGAAATCTCAGGGTTTTTAAAATTTGCATCTCTCAAGTGATCAGTAATGTTGAAGACTTTTTCATGTATTTATTTGCTGTTTCTACTTCTTCATCTGAGAAGTGTCTTTTCATTTCAGATGCTGATTTTTTAATTGGGTCTTTAAATTTGGGAGGGGTCTGAATTTTTTTAGTTCTTTATGTATTCTAGATATTAGTCCTTTATCTGAGGTATAGCTGGAAAATTTTTTTCCCACTCTGTGAGTTATCTCTTCACTCTGTTAGTGATTTCTTTGCTGTGTGAAAGCTTTTTAATGAGATTCCAGTTTTTGATTCTTTGTGATAATTCCTGTCCAATTGGGATTTTGTTCATAAAGTCTCATCTTATACCTATATCTTCAAGAGTTTTATCTATTATATCTTCCAGCAGATTTAATGGTTCTGTTTTAATATTTAGATCTTTGATCATTCTGATTTTAGGTTAGTGCATGGTGAAAGATATGGGTCTAGTTTCAATCTTTTTGGAAAAGATTGATTTGTGGAAAGCCAATTTTTCCAGCACCATTTATTAAAGAGGCTATCTTTCCTCCAGTGAGGGTGTTTAGCTCCTTTATCAAAGATGAGGTGGCTGAGTATGTATAGAGTTGTTTCTACATCTTCTACTCTGTTCCATTGATCCCCAGGTCTGTTCTTTTGCCAGTACCATGCTGTTTTTATCACAGTAGCTTTGTAGTATAATTAAAGTCAGGGATTGTGATGCCTTCTGCCTTGCCTTTGTTGCCCAGAATTACCTTTTCTATTCTAGATCTCTTCTGGTTCCAAATGAATTTTACAACTACTTTTAAAAAATTCTATGAGATATGCTGTTGGAATTTTGACTGGGATCTGTATAACAATTTTGGAAGTATGGCTGTTTTCACTATATTGGTTCTTTGTACCCAGGAACAAGGGATATCTTTCGATTTTCTGATATCCTCTTTGATCTCCTTTTTCAGAGGACTGTAGTTTTCAATGTAGAGGTCTTTTACTTCCTTTGTTAGGTTGATTCTTAGGTATTTCATTTTTGGGGATGCTCTCAGAAGAGTTTGCTATTAATGTACAGGAAGGCTATTGATTTTTGAGTGTTGACTTTGTATCCAGTTATGCCATTGAATTTGGTTATCAAATCTAGAAGTCTTTTGGTGGAGTTTTTGTGGTCTTCTATGTAGAGTATCATGTCATCTGCAAATAATTATGATTTAACTTCTTTTCCCAGTCATATTCTTTTTATTTCTTTTTCTTGTCTAATTGCTTTGGCAAATGTTTCCAGAACTATATCAAATAAGAGTGGTAATAGTGGACATCCTTGTTTTGTTCCTGATTTTAGCCTGAAAACTTTCAGTTTTTGATCATTTAGTATGTGTGATGTTGGCTGTTTGTTTATCATAGATGGCTTTTATCAGATTGAGATAAAGACCATCTATTCCAATTTTCTGTAGGGTTTTTATCATGAATGGGTGTTGGGCTTTGTCAAATCCTTTTTCTGCATCTATTGTGATGATCATATGGTTTTTGTCCTTGGCTCTGTTAATATGTTGTGTTACATTTATTGATTTGCATATTTTAAATCCTCCCTGTATCCCTGAGATGAATCCTACATGTTGATAGTGTATAATCTTCTTTTTTTGTACCAGGGATTGAACTCAGGACCTTGTGCTTGAGAGGCAGGCATAGGCACCACTGAGCTAAATCCCCAGCCCCTGGTGTATAATCTTCTTGATGATTTGCTGCATTCTGTTTGCCAGTATCTTATTGAAGATTTTTTGCATCTGTATTCATTGGGGAGATTGGCCTGTAGCTCTATTATTTGGTTCAATCCTTTTCTGGTTTTAGTATCAGGGTAATGCTTGTTTCCAGGAATGAGTTTGGGAGTATTGCTTCCCTTTCAATTTCATTAAAGAGTTTGAGGAGTAGTGGCATTAGATCTTCTCTAAATTTATTTTAGAATTCAGCAGTGAATCTGTCAGAACCTGGGATTTTCTTTGCTGGTAGGTTTTTAATTACATCTTCAATTTCATTGACTGATATTGGGTTATTTAGAATCTTTATATCTTCTTGATTCAGCTTTGATAATTCATATGTATTTGCCTATGAAATCTGTCCATTTCTTCTGTGTTTTCCATCTCCATAGAATACAGGCTCTTGAAGTAGGTATTAATGATCTTCTGGATTTCTGCAAGATCTGTTGTGATTTCACCCTTTTCATTCCTAATTACATGGATTTGACTCTTTCCTTTTTGATAAGGTTGGATAAGAGTTTGCTAATTTTATTTAATCTTTCAAAGAACCAACTCTTCAATTCATTGATTCTTTGTAGTGTTTTCTTAGTCACAGTTACATTAATTTCTGCTCTCATCTTTATAATTTCTCCTTCATATGAGCTTTGGGCTTGACTTGGTCTTCTTTATCTAGAAGCTTGAGATTCAATGTTAGGTTATTTATTTGAGATTACTCTGCTTTTCTGATGTGGAATTTTATCCATAGGACTGCTTCCATTGTGTCCCATAAGTTCTGGTATGTTGTATTGGCATTACTGTTTAATTCTAGAAACTGTCTAATTTCTTCTTTAATTTCATCTGTGACCCATTGGTTGTTCAGGAGGGTGTTATTTAATTTCCATGTATTTAGGAAGTTTTTCTGGTATCTTTTGCCATTGATTTTCAATTTCATTGCACTATGGTCTGATAATATGCTTGGGATAATTTCAGTTCCTTTGCATTTACTTAAGCAAATATGTGGTCTATTTTGGAGAACATCCTGTATGCAGCTGAGAAGAATGAGTATTCTGATGTTGCAGGTTGGAAGACTCTGTAGACACCTATTAAGTCCATTTGGTCAAAGATTTGGTTCAGTTCTGATATTTCTTTGTGGATTTTTTTGTCTGGTTGATCTGTCTATTTGTGCCAGTGGGGTATTGAGGTCCCCTATTATAATTGTATTAGTGCTTATTTAATTTTTCATTTCCACTATATTTGTTTTGTATTGAGTGAGGGTATATTGCATTTGAGTTGAGTATGTTGGTATTTGGTACATATATATTTATGATTATTATCTCATCCTCTTAGATTGTGCTCTTAATGAGGACGTAGTGACCTTCTTTGTCTCTCTTGATCAGTCTTGGCTTGAAATCCACTTTTCTGCAAAAAGAATAGTTACCCCTGTTTTTTTTCTGGGTTCCTGTCACATGGAGTATTGCTTTCCATCCTTTGACTTTAAATCTATAAATTTCTTTTTGAGTTCAGTGTGTTTCTTGTGTGCAGCATATTGTTTCTTGATCTATTCTGCTAGTTTGTTTCTTTGTATTGGTGAACTGAGACCATTTACATTGATGATTATAACTGATATATATTGACTTATCCTTGTCATGTTATTTTCATGTTGTTCCTTTCTTTCTTTTCTGTTTCATTACTTGCCATGCCTGGTGAATTCATTCTGTTTGAGTTCATGGAGGTGAAGTCTTCATTATCTCTTTTTAGAATGTTCTTCAGAACATTTTGGAGTGCTGGTTTAGTGGTCATGAATTTATTCAGCTGTTCTTTGTCATAGAAGTGATTTATTTCTCCATTAATTTTTAAAGATAGTTTTGCACAGTACATCAATCTGGGTTGGAGGTTGTTTTCTTTTAGGGCTTGACATAATTTACTCCAAGCTCTCCTTGACTTAAGGGTTTGTGCTGAGAAGTCTGTTGTAATTCTGATGGGCTTTCCTTTATAAGTGATTCATTTCTGTTCTCTAAAAGCTTTTAATATTCTGTTTTTGTGTTGAATTTCTGAAATCCTTACTATTACTGCCTTGGGGTAGATTTTTTTTTGATTATGGCTAATTTGAATTCTGTATGACTCACTTATCTTTATGTCAAATTCATTTTCCACCCTTGGGAATTTTTCTGTCATTGCTTCTGTGAACATGTTTCTTATGTCATTTGCTTTATCTCCTGCTTTTTCATTGACTCTGATCAATCTTATGTTATTCTTCTTTGCATCACCTAGCAGCTTTTGGATTGATTTTTCACAGTCCCTTGCTCTTTTTAAGAAATCTTTCTTTTCATGAATACTACCTGCAAACCTGTCTTCTAGATCTGATATTCTGTCCTCATTGGTTTATTGTGCTGTGTATACTTTTAATAGAATTTTTAATCTTCTGGATATCTGAGTGAATGTGTTTCATAGATTCCATTTCTTTCCCATGTTGGGGACCCATGGTTTCCACCATTTTCCTAAGCTTCTCTATTTTTAAAAAAATCTGTATCTTCTCCAGATTCATTAATCATGCCCCTTCATTATGGTCATTACCTCTGAAATTATCTGAGAAATTATTTTTGATTTGAGTTTTTCTAGAGCCTCATTCATTTGCTTTGTTACTTCCATTGTTAGCACTTGAGATAGTCCAGGTGGGTGGCTTTTGAATAGTTCTACTTATTGCCCCTTGGGTTTGCCTTTGGTAAGCTGGATGTCTGGGCATGTATCTTGCTTCTGTGTCTTCTCATTTTCTTTTTCTTTTTAGTTTAATTCCTGCATTGATGCTTGTAAATTGTTGATGGTAGGTAACCTTATTGGTAGTATCGAGAACCATTAGGAAATGACTACTTTTCATAGATGTCTTCCAAGTATAGCTGTTGTGTGTGTGTATGTGTGTGTGTGTGTGTGTGTGTGTGTGTGTGTTTTGAGTCTGTTGCAAGCTCTTTAATTTATTGAGGATGAGAAATTGATGCCTACTTGGCCTAGCACTTAGTTCTTTGGCACTGGCCCATAGTGTTGTTTATGACCCTCAGACAGTCTCAGTCTTGGCATACAAGGAAGAACAACTAATTACAACAATTATGTCACTTTGGCTATAGTAGTTCAATCAGTAATACAATAACGTCAAACACACCCAGAAAATGACAAATTATGGTAACTATTAGTTTACTACCTTATCTGTATGAACAAGATTTGTAATTACATAGGAAAACCTAAAACAAATCAGAAAATTATGTACAGTAAATATCCCCTCAATATGGTGATTTTACCCTCATGGGAGAAAATTTAAAAGGGGTTATGGGAAAAAATAGAGAAATAGCAGAAGAGAAAGGGATTAGAATAAGGCTGGAGGACAAAGAAAGATTATAGAAGCTTTGGGAACTGGTGAAGAAGACAGTAGGGAAAGAAAGAAGGAAGAAAGAGAAATAAGAATAGAGCAAAACAACAACAACAACAACAAAACTAGAAACAGTCTTATCAATCAAATAAAAACAAAAACAAACTATCAAGAAAAATAGAGAAAAATAGAAAAAAAATTGAAAAAAAAAGACAAGCAAAGAAAGGAAGAAAAGCAGAAAACATTGTCCACTTCAGAGCATGTCTCTGCTGTCCCTGGTTTACAGAGGGGGCAGACAGAGGCCAGATTCATGTTGATTGATCCCAGCAAGCCCTTAGTTCCACCAAAGTTCAGGCTGCTTCTGGTTTCTGGCTGTGTCAGTAGGACTTGAGTTTTTCAGCCCTCAACATTTTGATTGTTTCCTCCTGGCTTGAACTCGGCTCCCTGATGATTTGAACTCAGCTCCCTGACCTCCTGCCAGCTTGATCTCAGCCTTGTCTCACTCTGTCACTTGGAGCCTATTGCTAGATGGAGCTAGCCTGAAGCTGCTTTGAGTTTTGACTTTAGTTGGATTCTTTCCAAAATGGCTACTGGCCAATCACCCTCTCCTTTGGAGCATCTGAATCTTAATAATGTACCAGTCACTGCAGTCTGCAGCATCCACTGTTCTGTTCCATTGGTGGTTCTCTCTGTGGAGGCCTCTGTGGTCACCAGTAGTCACAGTACCTCTGTATGATCAAGCTATCTCTCACATGTTGTGAGCCAGGATCAGGGAGAAAGTGACTCTTGCCATCTCTCTCTTCTATGTTGTGGTCCCTCTCTCTGCTTTCCCTGTGGGCTCCAATTCTCACTTCTGGTCCTTGTTGAGTCCCGGGGACCCAATTCCCTCCTCCTTCTCTTCCTCACATCGTTATATTCCAGTGTCTGGATTCCAAATTTTGGAGAGGCGATTTCTCTGCTGCTCATCATTCTACTATCTTCCCAGAAGTTTCCTCTTTACTTTAGATTTTCTGCAACTTAATATAATGTAGCTAGGTTTAGACTTCTTTTTGGCATTTATCTTACCTGTATTTTCTGAATTCCCAGCATCTGTACTTTGATATCTGACATTAATTTGGAGAATTTGTTTGGAGTTTAGTGTTAATTCTCAGACAGGGCCACACTGAGCTATAGCAATAGTCAATTACAATTCAGGTTTTTCTAACCCCTTCCCCCCACCATGGGTGTCCACTGGGACTTCTGCTAATGGGTTTCTGATCCAGTAAGTTGTGACTCTCTAGATGTGCTTGTTTGTATCACCAGTTTTGGTAGCAGAGGTTTGCTCTGTGACCTTGCATCTCTGATAATTTTGAGAATTCTTAATTTTTTGTTCAATTTGCTTGGCTTTTTATTTTACATGTAAAGTAAATTCTTTACCTGTTGACCCAGAACCCAGGGACCAATTTTCAAAAGAAATTTTCTCATTGGTTACTAGCTCACCAGGTGGCAGCCAGGGATGGGGTAACTTTGGGGGTGTTATGTGTTACACAGGACCCCTGCTTATGGGGTCTGAGATAGGGCAGCCCTATGGGAGTGACTCCAAGCACAGGGACTTTGTAGCACAGACTCCAGCATGTAATTGCTGGTCCCAGTTCATATATGCCTAGGTAGCATATCATTAAATGATAAGATTATGAATAAAAATGTATAACAAATATTTTACAACTCCACCAGTATTTGGTAAGTGTAAGTGAACATGGTACTCAGGGACACAGAGAGTTTAAGGCTTACCTGCAGTGTCAACTGTGATACTGGCACACTTTGCTGGTGATATGAGGGAGATAGAGGTAACATCAAATAAGCATGGAAGATTACCAGGAGTGAGATCTTGCACTCCTATGAGCCCAGTACTTTTGAAATCCATTCAGGCCAGGGTTGTTGGGCTGGACTTAGGAGGATGCTAAATAAGCTGGTGCCCAAGCAATTATTCAGTGGTTAAAAAAATAGGAGTGAAAAAAAAAATAGGAGTGAAGTAAGAAAAGGACAATCTCTTATATGGGGGACCTGCCAAAGCTATTTTTCTAGGGTAGTTGTGATTTTCTTTTTCTCCACAAAATGAAAAGGACAATTTGGTTTCTGGTCTCATCTGCCTCATCTCTTCCTGTCTAGACCCACATGATTTCATGCTTGCAGCATTGAAGTAGTTCTCCATGGATTTCTCTGCTTTCTGCCTTTACTCTTCCCATGCATTTTTACTAAAGGAAGACAGTATAAATCTATATAAATATAAAATATCCCATTTAAGATCTACACTCCTCTTTTAAATGCTTTCAGCAGCCCCGAGTATACGCAGAACATGGTAAAAATTTCACATCAAATTCAGATACATTCACATCAATATTTTTCTCATTAATTCTTGGCATCAACCTTCACCTTTGGTTGTGTTGTTTCTAGAAGAGCAAGTGACCTTTTCTACATAGAAGTTTTTGCCCATATCTTATTTTACTAGGATGGTGGTTTTCTCTCTGTCCAAACATATCGTGTGCCAGTGTAGAGCATGCCAGAGTAACCCTCTGTAATAAGCTTGTTTCATTTCAGTTTTAGGCCAATCCAATCTCCAGGGATTCCTTTTTTCAGCTTCCACATAATTTTGGGATTATGACAGTCATTTTTACGGAGCACCGCCTTTACAGACATTTGTCCTGGCTCTAAAAGCAAATTCAGAATCAAAGCTCCTGCAGAAAAGGACTTGTGTCCTACCTTTTTTTCTGTAGACCTCTTGGGACCTGCTCTGAGGCTCTGTGTGGGAACCGTGCGGTAAATATTTGATGAATGAGTGAGTCACACAAAGCAAAGCCACCACGAGTCTGAGTCGAGGCGTCCTGGCCTCTGAAAGGGAAGACTGGGTTTCAGACAGAGACACATGGCTGCAACAGGCGCTGCCTGAGAAACAGCTGTCAGGAACAAACACAGCCAGCACTTTCCTTCCAATACAAATCAAGTACACTTGAGCAAGTGTATCTTAAAATATGGAGTAACAACTTGGACACAGTGAAATATGCGCCTTCATCTTGTGTAAGCTGAGCACACCCTGGAGTTGTGAACTGTGCATGCATTTAAGCTTTCTTGGATGAGGTGCTGCACTTGAAAAGGAGGTGAAATGTAATGGATGCACTCATCTTAGAACAGAATTCTTGGCTATAGACTACCTTGTAATGATGCCCTGACCACCTAATCACATTGCATCTTTGACAGTTGCTTCAATATTTGTCCCATAGTATTATAAGGTGATCATTGAATCTTTTCTAGACATTTATCAGAAAATAAGCCCTTCAACTGGACAGTTTTCATACCTTAGAGGTGCAATCAAAATATATGGTGGATATTTAAATTTTAAAAATGATTGCAGTAAAACATTACCATTAATCCCCTCAAAATACTCCCTCTCATTTTGAACACACTTACCCTACTCTTCTTGCTTTCTGAAGCAGCTCAGAAACTTTTTCATGAATGTCTTCATAAGGTATGATTAAAAAAATAAAGTGAAAGCTGTTGCCAAGTGCCAACCAATGGAAAAGCAGGCACATAAACATATTACAAAGTGCCTTCGTCAGTCTTTTTCACCAGATCTGGCACTGTGTAACTTCTGGGTCTTCCTCAAAGTCAAAATGACCACCAAAAGTAAATGTTTTGAATCAATTCATGACATTGAGATAGTGATGACAGCACAACTAAAGACATTCACGAAAGAAGACTTCCAGAAATGCTTCAGAAAGTGGCAAGAATGATGGGATGAGTGTGTTCAAAGCAAGGAGGAATATTTTGAGAAGGAGTAATAGCAATGTGTCTTTTACTCTATTAAACTTTTAAAAAATTTAAACATTTACTGTATAGTTTGATCATACATCATAGACTGTTTACTTAAAAGTCTCATCTAAAAATTTAGCTCTTTTGGTGTCCCTTGTTCAAATTGGGAAGGAAAGAAAATCCCCCTTGTTACCCTAACTTGGAAAACTTGGGCTTCATGAATTGGGAATGGAATAGTGAATTCCTCTCTGTGCACTTCTGTTTGGTCAGACCCTTGAGTGTAAATCCCATTCTCCAGCTTATACAGTTGTCTGTCTGTAAATTCCTTTGAAATACTTAGTACAGAAGGTCTAAAATACTCATATGTGTGGGTTAGTCACATTTACTCTATATCAGAAGGTGTAGCGTTTATAGCATCTTAAAGAGGAATCCACCTTCAAGGGAAGGCACCTCTAGCATTTTAAATCTGCTCTGTGACAACTAACAGTTCAATGTCCACTGCCTCAAACCTTTAGTCCCTTTCATCTGCGAACTTCCACACGGGAGAGAGGTTGGTTAGCAGGAGGATTGCAGGTACCATTCGTTGAGAAATGAGCGCTGCTCTTAAGAGTTGGAGTAAGTGGGCTGGCCAAACCCTGCTTGGGCCCCCTGACCTTCTATGGGCAGGGCTTTAGGCATCTGGAGGGCTCAGCCAGCAGTGTATTCTCTTTGGACAGCTCCCCTTGGCCTGGGGCTGTGCTCCCTTTCATTTTCTGTGTCTTGATTGAGGGTTCTGTGTCCTCACTGTGTAAAGCAGGTAGGAAGTGCCCATGAGCTGGGTCTGCAGAGCTTCTCAGGACAGACTGGCTCCTGCCAGCTCGCCAAGAACACTGAGGGGTGGGCTGAATTCTGAAACCCGTTCTCATGATGTGCCGTCTGGTGGTGCTGTCTCATGGGAGAAGGGCCCAGTCACTCATGATTGTCACCACAGCTGTTAACATCTACCAGCAAAGGTGGGCTTAGCTTAGGAGGGAGCTGAACCCCCACCACCACCACATGCAGCCCTTACCGTGTTCCTGTCACTTACAGAGTCCCCTCCTAGCCTGGAGCCAAGAGCTGAGGGTAAGATTATGCGGGTGTCACAAAAGGGGGGACTGTAAATCCTGGGTCCCTCCATATCTGAGAACTGTGAGCTTGCTACTCAGTAATTTGCTCTCACATTTCCCCACTGATAAAGTAGCATTTAGCTTGAGGCTGTAATTGATCTTAGATAGTTATTTTGTAGCTTAAGCAATATGAGATTGTTGTGAACAATTTTTAGGGAAGGAAAATTCACCCATTTAATTATTCAAAGATAAGATAGGTATTAATAGTTTAGAATTTAGTCATTAGGAAGAGAAAAATGAAGTTGAAAATGATGGTTTAAGTACTATCACAGTCCTACTTAGGATTCTGGAGCAAATCCCTGTGTAAGTAGAAAGTACATTGTTAGGAAATTCAGAGGGTTAATTAAAGTTAAAAATTGAGGGAATATATTGAAGATAGGTCTTCAGCCTGTTTTGTCTCTAAGTACTGTGCTTGTATATCAATCTAAAGCAGAAAAAGCTTCTTTAATCTGCAGGCTCCTAGTGATTTTATCTCTCATTCTCTTTGGATAAATTGTTTGGTGGCTTTCATCTCTTTCTAGCACATTTTGAACTGCTTAGTCAACTAAAGTGGAAAAAGCATGTTTAATAAAGCCAAATGACTTCTTTCTAATGTTAATTCAGTAAAAAATGAGCCTTTCTATGAAGGGGAATGTATGATCTCATAAAACTTGTCTTTAGGCAGAAATATAACACTTGCCTACTTTGTCATTCCAAGAAAGTTATTGAAGTTGAAAACCACCAATGCCTCTCCATGTTCTGGGTATGGAAGTACCGTCTGCATCCTAAAGGTTCCAGGCAGGGCTGCATGCACACACTGGCTGAAGAAATTCATACCACACTCCTGGAATTACCTGCACTCCCCAAAGAAATAAGCTATGTGCTGTTCTTGATTTATTACTGCTATCTCTACTTTGCAAAGAAATGAAAAAATGCCACATGTAAGATAGCAAGTCGGTAAGAAATTCTGCATTCACCTCCTATTTTAATAAATGACACAAAAGTCTTTTCTAAATGCAGTGTTTTTAACTCAAGAAGAGATTTAAAAAATAAAGCCCTTTCTTCTTGTTTAGAGATTCTGATAGTTTATTTGGGCAAGCTTAATAGGCTTTCTGACTGAAATAAATATTTCAAGATTATCTACATGCCCCTTAAAGCGAGTATTTGAAAATAGCAATGTTTTACACTTGTACAGCATCTTAGAATATACAAAATGCTTTATTTATTCAATCTTTACAATGACCCCATTGGGCAAATTATTTGCATTTTGAATATGAGCATCTAGAGGCTCAGAAAAATTAAATAATTTGCCAGAAGTTACATGCACAGTGGTGGATTGTTAGCTTGAACCCACCAATTGCAGTCCAGTTTTGTTCAGAAAAATCACACAACTTCCCTTTAATGAACTATTTAGAGGAAAAGTTAAAACCATCCCTAATCATCTGGGGGAAGTGGCCATCTTGCCTGGTATTCTGAAAATTCAAGAAAGCAGACGTTTTAACTGTAAAATGTGTGCATGCCAAGGCTCAGTCAGAGGCCTGCTTTTCGGAGTCACCAGCATTCAGACTGTCCTCCTAGATCATGTTTTGTTTATCAGAATCATGCTGTACTCTCCCTTCCTAGCCCCAAAGTTGTCATACACACAGTAGATACAGAAGCAGGGCTTGCATTTAGCAAGCACTTCTGTGTTCACAGACTGAGCTCATGTTTAGAGAGATATAAAATAGTACAGGTACTGGTCAAAGTTCTCCAGAGTGACAGAACTGAGAGATGATAGAGCGATAACAGATAGATGAATAGATCCAGAGGACGGGGATCTAGTAGGGGAATGGAGATATGGAGGTTGAGATTATGGAGGTTCATTTAACCTGGATAATGAGGGTGTGTGTGTTTGTGTGTGTGTGTGTGTGTGTGTGTGTGTGCAAACTGAGGCCCCATGACAGGCTGTCTGCAAGCTGGAAGCCCTAGGATGCCAATCAATAGTGTAGCTCAGTCCCATCTGAAAGTCTCAGACCCAGGGAGGCTGATGGCATAATTCTCTGCAAGTCCAGGGTATCACTGGGGCAAGTCCCAGAGCATGGAATTCTGATGTCCAAGGACAGAGGAAGGGTGTCCCAACTTCAGAATTTGAGAGAGGAGACAAAAAATTGCCTTTGCTCCACCTTTGGGTGGTGCCCTCCCACACTGAGGGTAGATTTGCTCACTCAGTCCACTGACTAACACACCCTCGCGTACAGTCTTGGTGATTTTCGTCATTGCTGGGGCAAAATGCTGGACACCCATAATTTAAAGAAGGAGAAGTTTACCTTCATTCACATTTTGATTGGCTGCAAGACAGGACAGTATGAAGGACGGGCCTGGCAGAAACCAGCTGCTCATGGAACCACAGACAGGAAGCAGAGAGTGAAGGGAGGAGCGAGGAAGGGAGATATAACCTTCTAGGCCATGGCCACAGTGACTTGCTCCTTCAGACCAGGCCCCACCACCTAAAAGGAAGTCAGCTCTAGTGTCTCTATAATCCAATCACCTTCCAAAGGTCACAGCTGAGACCTGGCATAAACCATAACACAGATATACTCAGAAATGCTTTACCAATTCTCTGTGTATACCTTAATCCAATTAGTTGGACACCTAAAATTAATTACCACAATTGACAGAATGAAAATTGAAGTCTTTGTGTCAAAGTTTAGGATATAGCTATGAGCACTTAGATCCCGAAAATGTAGCCACAGAGAGCAGGGCAAGATGACTAGAATCTAGAATCATTTGTGCACCCCTAATTTTAAAGGCACAAAGTAAAGATGCTACATGAAGATGACTTTCCACAGAAGAAGGTGACCTTCAAGTGGCTGAGCTCCGAGCAAAGAATTTGAACTGGTTATTAGAGAAGAGGGGGCAAGTGACATAAAAAGGGCTTGGAGAGGTTTGGTTAACTTGGAGAATAAGGATGTGTGTGTGTGTGTGTGTGTGTGTTTACGCCCGCAAACTGACTAGTTAAGTTCTTTTTGGTAGGTAGCCTCCAAAAAGTTAGAGGTGTGAAAGTTACCTTTCAGTAACTGGGACAAAACACATGACACTCACAACTTCAAGCAAGAGAGATTTATTTTGGCTCATAGATTCAGAGGTGTTAGTCCATGGTCAAGTGACTCCAAGGCAGGGATGTCATGGCAAAGGAGCATGGTGGAGGAAAACTGCTTAAACAAGGTCAGTCAGGAAAGGGGGGGGGCAGCCAGGAACAAGAAATCACCCTTCCAGGCCGTGCGTCTCTAGTGACCCACTTCCTCCAACCAGGCCCTCCCCCCAATAGCATGTTCATCTGTGACTTCATCAATGAATTAATTCAGTAATGAGTTTAGTGCCCCCAAGATCCAGTCACCTTCTAAAGCCCCACCTCTGAGCACATGAGCCTTTCGGGGGACACTTTTGATCCAAACCACAGCCAGGTGGCTTAAGATTAGCTATTCTCCTGGAACTTCAACATTAGGTTTTCATGAAAGCAAGTCATGGAACACATTTTGCTACCTGAGTGGCTATTTTCTGTACAGTTGCCTATTACCAAAGACACGAGAGAATCCCATTCATCCTGTAATACTGATGAAGTCCCAGTCCTCCGTGCCTTGAGATATTCTAATGAAATTAGAGGATTTTATGAAACCTTTCAGATGCTCTGCCTTCATGATCACCTTCATGGTTACCGTCCAATAAGGTGGCTCTGTTTTCATGGTTACCCTACAATAAGCAGAAAGTTCCTACACTGGTAGCTAGACCCAAAATGCCAAGGGGCCCAGCCCTTGACTCATTCTAAGCAGGGAAGGCAGCAGGTCTTCCAGGACTCACATACTTGTGTAAGGTTTAGGCTATCTCTAAAATATTTTCATCTGTACACATATCTTGAATACCTTTAATTATAAAAAATTAAATGAGAAACTACTTCTAATGTTTGCCATGAAATTTTCAGTGGCCACCATTTTAACCAATAAAGGTCCATGTCTGATACCGAGTGGACTGATGAACATGGGACAGGTTGGAGGATGGCATTCAGGTGTCATATGCCCTCATACCTATCATATCCTTTGGTGTGACCACTTTTGACCATAACTCTACCAGACCACTGCTGGATTCTCCATTTTTAAAAAATTAGGGCAGCTGATGCCTCTAGAGGTGTAATTTAAGTGAACTAGCACCCACGCAATTTCCTACTTTCTGTGTTGAAACATGTTTAAGAGCTTTCTAGACAGTGTAATAAAAGATTGTTGGGCTGGGGTAGTCTTGTTGCTAGAGTGGCCAGAAGGGCAGAATGCATATATTGGATTTGCAAGAGAACATATCTGTAATAGTTACTGTCCACTTCCAAGAGTTTATGCAACAAAACAAAACAAAACAAAGACTCAGAACCTGGCTTTTGCAGGCTTTCAGAGGCAGCAGAGTCCCAGTAAGCAGCAGATCGCCTGCTGCCTGCTAACCCTCTGTGATCATAGCCACTGTCTAACTGCAGGGGGTACTGACTTTCAAAGGCAGTGGCTGTTCCATCATTTGGGCCATTTCCTCTGAAACAAAGTTATTTTCCCTTACAACTGTGCATCATATCTATAATAGCTTATTGATCAAAGCCAGGTCCACTTTCAAAGCAAGAAGAAGCCAGGTGTCGCTTCCTTAAGAGTTGGCTTTCCAACAGAGGTTCCAGTTGTGCAGTCCCAGCACTTTTGCATGAGCCGTAGTGCTTCACACCCTTCTCCTTACACACACACACACACACACACACACACATACATGCACACAATGCACACATACATATATACTGCTAAGCACACTTAGGTGTGAGAAACCCAGTGGCTTTGATGTAGAGGTGGGGAGTGACTTTCAGTTGCTGCCCTGAGCTCCTTAGACAGTTCATCAGCTTCAGAGTATTTTCTGTTCTCCAAGAAACACTTAGACCATCGCACGGCCTTCGCTAATGGAGCCAGATGAATGTGTGGGCCAATGTTTGGCTTCAAGTTGTAAATTTTAGATGAGTGTTCAGCTTCATCTAGCAAACCTGAAAACTTCATACTCTTGTGTCTGGGTGGAAGTTGGTATATAAGGCCATTTTGGTTTGTATCTTGGCCAAAAATATATTAATGTAACCACACAGTTAACTTGTTGTGAAATTCTTCCACCGACAAAGGGATCTCAGGCATGATGTCAGTTGAGGAGTCCTGACGTTCAGTAACTGGTTTCTAGCCACGTTAACATCTCTAAGTGGCCAGGATGGAACTGTTTACTCACTGTTTACTCTGCTAGGGCTGCCAGAACAAATTACCAGAAACTGGGCA
The DNA here is from genome assembly GCF_053883595.1 of Heterocephalus glaber. NCBI lineage: Eukaryota > Metazoa > Chordata > Mammalia > Rodentia > Bathyergidae > Heterocephalus > Heterocephalus glaber. The sequence goes on along the minus strand of NW_028258333.1, from coordinate 224,596 downwards.
CTTAAGTAACAGAAATTTATTTTCCCACAGTCCTGGATGCTGGGAGTTGAAGACCAAGACACTGGCAGGTTTTCTTTCTTCTGAGAGCCCCCTCCTTAGTTTGCAGATAGCCAGCTTCTCACTCTGACCACATGTGGTCTTTCCTCTGTGCATAGATCCCTGTTTTCTCTTTTTGGGCATCCAAATTTCCTTTCCTTATAAAACAGTGGGTTTGGTTTGGTTTCAAGATGGCACTGAGCCATAGTAGGTTAGGTCCTGGAGGATGGATGTGTAAAATGTGAGTGTACAAAGTGGGCTACTCTGGAGCAAGACAGCTATGCAAACTCTGCAACTCTCCAAATTCTTTGGGACCTGTGGGGAAGGGCTGTCTCCTGTGCAGTCATCTGCAGTGGCACTGGGCACCTCTGGGGGTCTTCCTCCCACCTTTCTCCCATTAGGAGATGTCCATCTTGGCTTTGAGCTGATCTGGACAGGGGAGATGGTGTGGGAGAGGCCGCACATCTTGCTCTTTCTCAGGTGCCATCTTATTCTTTCATGTACATTGGGGATCTCACCACCTCCTGGATATTCTCCAGCATCCTTCTTTCATCACTGAGTGGAGTATAATTGTTTATTATTTATTGTGGTCCCTTTGTGTGTGTGTGTGTGTGTGGTGTGTAACAACATTCAGTTCTACATGGCCACCTCTCCGATGTCACTCTGAACGTCTAAGAACTTGTAGTTTTACAACTAACAATCACCTAACCCAAAAAGCTTACAGACAGGGACTGGGTTGGGTTTTGGGGCACAGAAGAAGAGCCAGAGTCAGACAGAAGCACAGGTGATTCAGGGGACCTAGGAGTTAATGGACAGAGGAAAGCATGGAATGGAAAGCTGCACCAGCCAAGGCATCGCCTAGTCATTTGTAGAGGAAGGAAGATGATCAGGTATGCAAAAATTCCCTTAGCCACTGGGCTCAGTGGTTGTTAACTGTGTCTGCATAAGGATTATCTGGAGAATATTAGCAACTACTGCTGCCTGAGAGTGACTGAGGGCAGTGGACACAGGCATGGGCATCAGTGGTCTCTAAAGTAGCCAGGTAGTTCCTTTATAGATCACAGATCTTTGCTGATGCATGAACATTAGCCAAGTCTGTCCCACTTGCTCCCGGGATTTGAGACACTTTTGTTTTTTTATCAGTGAAGAGATGAGGGTATAGAAATGGGACCCCATGTTCTGGAGAAGGACTGTTTTCTTGAGTGTAAGAGTCTTGTACTCTTCTGGAGCCCACCTCCACCAGCCCATCTAGCCAGGCACAGGCTCCGGTAGAACTAGTGGGCAGAGAAAATACCGTTCCCCGGGCAATTCTCGAGGGACGGAGCAGTGTGGGATGCCAAGTGCAAATAGTCAAGGAAAAAGTGCACACTAAATATCTAGCCTCGATCACTGGTTCTCAGATTTGGTTGTGCATTGGCCTGCCGAGGAGTTTGAAACACTGCTAGTTCCTGGGTCATCCCCAGAGGCTGTCATGTGATTGTTTCAAAGCTCATCCGACATTTTGTAAAGATCCTCAGGAGGTTCTAATAGGCAGCAAAGTCTAAGAACAGCTGGCCTAACAATGATGCAATTTGAAAGCAAGGAGTGGGAAGATAAACAAAGCAATGCAGGATTTCTCCAAAGCTTGAGAGACAAGTATAGTCACAAGGTTGTTGGGCCATTGTGTGGGAAGAAGAGTGGATTCAAATTTCATATAGCATTTGAAGGACCAACCTGGGCATGCACAGATCAGAACATCTACAACATCTAAAGCTGCCTTTCTGCTTTGAGATATAGGCCTAGAGGCTGGCTGCCATGCAGTAGGAAGATGATATGAACCAGAGGAAGAAGAAATGTCAAATTCTTCCCTTCCTGGGTCACAGTGATGGTAGGGAGAGGGAGAGAGGGAGGTGGTAGAGAATAGGGGTGTGTGTTAAGGATCCTAAGGGTTCTGATGGTAGAAGGTGGTATTAAAATATACAGCAAATGGGCCGGGTATTTAGCTCAGTGGTTCCGCCACCTGCCTCACAACTGCAAGGTCCTGAGTTCGATCCCCAGTACCAAATAAATAAATAAACAGCAAAAAGAGCAGGATGTGGGTAGGGCATGAGTACGGACGGGCACGGGCCAGCCCAAAGGTCTTGAGGAAGCCAGAAGTGGTGAGATGGGATGATTTGGGGTGAGACTGCCAAGCTCTACCCCTTTCACTGTGAGTAGACGGGTAGACATGACTGCTGGTCTCTGGGGGAGGAGCCCTAGTAGCCATGAAAGCATTTTGGAGGCTTAGGGTTTAGACTTGCTTTCATATTTTAACAATTGGTTCAGATGCACTAGTAGATACTGGCTGATATACGAGTCCTGGCTTCTATCTGCTCTCTGGGATTCCTTTTTTGTATTTATTTATTTATTTATTTATTTATTTATTTATTTATTTATTTTTGGAGGTAGGATCTTACTATTTGTTTAAGCTTGTCTTGAACTTACTATGTACCCCAGGCTGGCCTCAACCTCAGAACGACCCCTCTGCCTCAGCCTCTTGAGTGAGTACTGGGATTACAGGTGTGTACCACCACACCCGGCTTCCTAGCACTCTGGGATTCTATCCACAGAGGACAAAGGGCATGCTGGCTTGCTGGGTGGGTCAGAGACACTGTATCCAACTTGTTGCTAAAGTTTTGAGGGAGCACACAGCCACTTGGAGATGCACAGTGTGATTGAAAAATATAGTGAAGACTTCAATTAAAAAAGATTAGAGTTAAAGAATGTTGCCATTTATTTCCCTCAAAATACTCCTCCCCCTTCTCGTGCTTCTTGCCCTTTTCTCCCTTCTCTTTCTTTTTCTCCTCTATTCTTGCCTCTTTCTGAGGCAGTTCTGGAAGTGCTTCTTTGTAAGTATCTTTACCAGGTGTGATAAAAAATATAATGAATGCTGCTGCCAAGGGTCATCTAATGCGGAGGGAGGCATGTAAAAACATGAGGGTGTGTCCTCATCTACCTTATTCACTGGGTCTGGTACCATGTGACTTCTGGCTTTTCACCCAAACTAAAATGAACATCAAAGGCAAATATTTTGAATAACTTCAGGACATCGAGGCAACTGTGACAGTGCAATTAAAAACACTCATGAAAGAGGACTTTCAGAAGTACTTCAAAGATGAGAAAGATGGGATAAGTGTGTTTAAAGCTAGAAAGCATATTTTTGAGGCAATTAATGAATCTAAAAATTTTTAAAATTTAAATATTTACCATACTTTTGATTGTACTTTGTAAGCACCTTAAGCATCGGTGCAGCTCAGCAGGAGGAGGACTGTGTGCTTTCCAGCTGCCTTTGTGACCTATAGCCTGTGGGTAGATCCAAAGTCCCCTGGGCCCAAAGAGCATTGCTTGTGTGAGTTATATCTATAGATGTTTATCATGGTAGAAATTAAACTTAAAAACATTTAATGATTCATGATAGAGAAGTGTAATAAATTGATTCTGTGTTAATATAAATATCTTTTTATGAAAAACAACAAAAAATTTCTAAAACAGAAAAATGAAATGAGGGATTGGTGTTGTTTGATATTTTGTCATATGTGTTTAATATCCTACTTAAGAGAAGACAGCTGACTTGTCATATCTACTTCTGTATCCAGTCTCTTGCAATTTGTTAATTTACAAATGTGTGCCTAGAAAATGGAGGAGTGGTCTGATTTTTTTTCAGAAAACTTTGTTGTTCTTTGATGTTGCATCAAAATTGTAATGTAGATTAGTATCTTAGTTACTTTTCTTGTTTATAAGACAAAATACTCAACAACCACAGTTAAAGGAGGAAAGGTTTATAGTTTGCAGAGGTTTCAGTTCATAGTAGGCCAGCTCCAAGGCAGGTTGGCATGACAGAGGAAAAACAGTCCATGTCAGAGCAGGCAGGAGGCAGTGGCAGCAAGCAGCAAGGCTCCCTTTCCCTTTTATCCCATCCAGGCTACAAGCCTTTTGAGTAGTGCCACTCACATCCAGGTAAGGCCTCCATTATCTACACCCAAATCTATGCTAAACCAATGTAGTTATCACATACCCTAATACAGCATTATACACCCATGATCCAGCCACCTGCAAAAGCCCTACATATGAGCACATTAGGGTTTGTGGGGACATCCAGATACAAGTCATAACAACTATGGAGAGAATAAGATTTAAAAACTCAAATAATGACATGTTATGGTTTGAATGTTTTTGTTGCCACCAAATCTCATGGTGAAATTTAATTTCTAGTCATCGGTATTGCAAGGTGGGGCTTGATGGAAGCTCTTTAGGTCACAATAGCTCTGCCCTTAATAATGATCCAATGTTACAATCAATAGGGCTCACAGGAGGGGGTCTCTCGCTCTTTACCGCTCTTCCATGTGAAGACAGAGTGTTCACCCCAGCCTGCCCTTCTACCTTCTGCCATGTGAGGACAGGAGAAGAAGCCTACTCCAGACCCCGGATGTAGGTGCCTTGATATCAGATTTCCCTGAATACAGAATTGAGAGAAAACAAATTTCTGGTCTTTTAAAATTACCAATTTTATGATATTTTTGTAATAGTGGTACAAAATGAACAAAGACAACCTAATATTATGAATATAGCTTTGAATCCATAGATTCCCATAAGAGCCGCAAGGGCTTCTGGATTTACCAGACTACACTTTGAGGATCACTAAGGAAGCTCCAGACTACTGTCTCTGAAAAAGGATGTCCACATGGAAGAACAGGATTCCAAGTGAACCCCTAATAATCAATATCAGTTACGATTTTACCTCTGTGTTGTATCTTATATTTGAAACTCTGTGAAGCCACGCATGTGTTATAAATAGGTCACGCAGCCCTTAAGACCACGACCTGGCAGTTTCACCAGGTCAGCCATATAAATATTGAATTGTCAAGAGAAAAAATAACACAAAGCAAGGCCCATTAAAACTGATTCTTTTACATGAAAACTTAACATGCTCCAAATGTCAGCCTTTGCAGGGTTTTGGTCTTGCTTATTTCAAACATTTTTCCTCTTTGTCACTTTTAAGAGGATATATCAGACTCTAAAATGATGTTCTTAAAGATACTCTACCATTAGCATTTTAGGTTGGCAATGTGAGCCCTGTAATGATATTCATAATGGAATCTGAAAGCTGGGGAGGAAGATGTGTTGTTGAAGAGAGGAAAGATAATAACGGATCAGCAATGAGAATAGAGAGGGGATCTGGTAGAGGTACTGGACTCTTAGATGTCAGGTGGGGCATAAGGTGCTTAAAATCTCTGCAGAAGTGGGTTCTAGGCAGAATTAGAGGGTTAAACCTTGAACAGGAAAGGGCAAGTTTACAGGTAGATACAGTGATATAGTATTTGTAATACGGATTATAGAATATTGATTTGTGCTCTTAATCAGCCATCAGCTTCTTTTTGTGAGAGAGCAAAGAGGCTCTGATTTCTTTTGACCTTGGCTTCTCTAACTCCTCCAGGCACAAGCAAATCCCTTTGGTCTTGAAACTATGGAAATTCAGAATGTTGCAGCCCGGGTTCCCCATTCTTCCTACACTTTATTCTACCCTTAGGGCATCTCAGCCATTACCTCTTGAGCCCAGTTGTTTTACCACTTTAATCTCTAGCCAGACCTAAATTCTATAAGGCCTCCTTGACATTTCTGCATGGTGATCTCAAGTATACCTTCCACTCCTCTTGCCTGAAGGCCAACCCACACTTTCCCACCAAGCCTGGTCCTCTTCCTCTCTCACATATTTTCATGAATGTCCCTACCAGTCATGTGCATTTCTACTCAGAGACTTCAGAGTTCTTGTTGGCCCTCTTGCTTCATTTGCTCTGATTACTCCTTCCCCAATTCCTGTGAACCCATGTCCACTTTTTTCCAAGTTTATCCTCCTCCTCCTCCTCCTCCCAGCTCATCCGAGGAGCCATCACCTCTCATGGTACTTCTTTAGCCTCCTAACACTTCCTTGTATCCACTTTTGCCCCAACACACCGTAAAGTCAAAATCCCTATTTCAAAATGCAGTTCCCACCCTCCTATAAAGATACTTCATTGTAATGATTTAATTTAAACTGTAAACTCTATGCTTAAACTCAAAATGAACACTTTTCCTGGTGGAGTGTAGCAGCTCCAACCAAGTTCCGTTCTTTTAGCCATAGCTGGGCTGCCGGGGTCACTTCCACGCATGTGTGGTCCTGGGTCAGACATGGGTCCGTGTCCCTGGGTCCAGGGACATGGGCAGAATCCATGTACCAAATTTGGGGCTCTCTGCCTCCCTATGAGATATCCCTGGAATTGCCTCATCTCTGTCTTTCCATTTCAATCCAGTGAGACCGAAGAAGATTTTTATCAGATCCCACATACAACAGACAGGAAGGAGTGCAATCAACAAACTTACCCTGAGCTATTCTCTTCTTCAGAAGTCTAGCTCCCTCAAGTATCTGCCTGCTTTGGTCATCGGTGCCTTTCAAGGGTTGCTTATTGTGTCTGGTATTGAGTTCATGGTCTTTACATTTCTAGGGAGTTTTCCACAGTCTGGGTGATGGCTGATTCCACAGGCCCTCTTAGCCATTACTAGAATTTCACACTCAAATCTTAAATTCTCAGGTTGGTTCTAGGCTCCTGCACTGCACTTAGATATGGCTTCCTCTGTAGTCCCATTCACCTAATCTCACTGCTGGGAGGGGCCATCTCCGTGTTGTCCTTGCTCCTCCTTAGCCTGAGGGCTCCCTTCCACCCCCACCTCCCCTCACCTACCCGCGTCGAGTCTCTACCTCCCCTCTTAGCGATTCCCACTCACATACGCTCAGCATCATGGATGCTCCCCCTGGAGCATTTGCCCTAGGTGTAATTTGACATTCATCTCTGGAACTCTGACTCTTTTTTTAGAAGGATAACAATGTGCTGTTCTTTTATTAAAATCCCCCCTCCTCCCATCATCTGTGTGCTTTGGGCATAAAGCTCTCAATATTATGCATTATGGATTGATAAATTTTTAAAATAGTTCAGCAGACTGGAAAGTTCAGGATAATAGAAGTCTTTTCCTATTTCATAGAAGCTTTAGAATTAACAGAGCACTTCAAGTCTTCTGGGCTTTGCAGAAGTGACCTGACAGAGGAAATGTGGGCAAGGTTGAATAATTTTTGGAGAGTTGCTTTTTGTAATGGTTAAGTCTTTCCAAGGAGTGAAAGGGAAGAAAAGGATATTTTATGGCAATGTGGAGTCAGGTGGCCATCGTCAAATGCAAGTGAGGGTTGAGCTGCGGTGGAAGAACTTGGATGAGGGTCCTAATATGTGGAGCCTGAAGGGAGAGAGGGGCAGTGCACAGGGTCTCCCCACACCGGGCAGGGGAAGGGAGGTCTCTGAGACAGAGAAGGGGGCCTTTGCTCAGTGATTATGGACCAAGCCTGAGGTCTCTGGACCATCAGCTCTTGACGGAGCCTCAGGGACAGAGACCTTCTGTGGCCTCTCCCTCCCCTAGGACACTCCTGCTGAGCTTGCAAGATTCTGCTCAAAGTTTCATCCCTTATATTTCCTTCTCTGACAAACTGACCTCCTTCCTTTTGTATGCCTGTGCTCTGGACCAGTGATGGTGAACCTTTTAGAGACCGAGTGCCAGACCGCAATCCCAAAGCCACTAATTTATTGAAAAGTGCCAGCACTGCAATTAAACCTCAATACTGAAGTTTCAGTTCAGAAAAAACAACTCTGTATTAATATCTTCTGTTTCAAAAGAAAACCACAATAACACGTGTGCCATAGGTTTGCCACCACTGCTGTAGACATACATTTTTCTATGTTTTCTTTTACTATTACTTCTTATTCTTGTTTACTGCCACATTGACTCCAAGCTCCGTGAGGACAGAGAGCATCCTGTGCTACCTCAGCAAGAGGCACACATCAGATGTTGCACAAATGGCTATTGCTGGAACCAGTGGATAAGTGGATGAAGGCTGAGACAAGGGGCTTCATGGAGGGGCGGGGTACCATGCTCATTATCCAGGTAATAGCTGGAGAGGCCTCATGGGACAGATTTGGAGAAGGCCGAATTTGACGTGCAGGTGGTCAGAGCACTATGGTGTGAGGGTGGCAGGGAATAGAAGGGAGTGTTAGAGTTTCTCTGTGACTAGGGAACCCAGAAAACTGGGAAAGCACTAGAAATCTGGAGGTTTGAAATGTCAGGCTTACTTGAGGGTCATTTACAGCAATAGTGGCAGACAAGGCTCGTATCTGGTGACTCCGCACTAATGTGGCTGTATGTGGTGATACAATATGAAATATTTTCAGACTGTTGGTGAGTAGATGTTGTCAAAGAATAAACATTACTAATAACTTCATGTGATAATAATTTGTGGTGTGACCAACTTGCCACTTAGCTTAATCAAAACAGCGGCAACCCAAAGGAAACAGTCACTTTCGAATCCTGCAGAGAGAGTGAAAATTGGTTTGATTGCTCTGAAAAGAAGCTTTAGCAGTCTGCAGTCTAGTGAACACACACATTTTTTAATGTGCTAGCAGCTCTACTCCTGATGGAAATGGGTATGTGTTGCACCAAAGACCCCCACGAAGAAGTTCCAGTGGCGATGGCCATAATGGTCCCAACTGCGAGCTCCCTGATGTCCACCACGGTAGAACGGGTAGGTGTTAGTAAGCTGAGACGACGGATTTCGAATGCGCCATGAAAATCTGTGAATTACTGCAGCACCCAAACATGGTGTCAAATGGGAGAAGCCGGACAGCACTTAACTGTAGCTAAAAAGACAAGGGAAACTGTGGTGTGGTGTTAAAGGCTAGGAGAGGGGCTTTCTTTGGGGAAAGACGGGTAGTAATTGGGAAGCCCTTGAATGGGCTCGGGCAGTGTGGAAGAATTCTGTTGTGTAACCCAGATGACATGCACACTTCACAGCTTGATTATTTATTGAAATGTAAACACAACACTTGTGGTCTTTTCATATGTATGTGAGGCTACAATAAGAGAGCTTATTTTAAGAATATTAAAAAATTACACATTTTAAGTTTTTAACAAGACATGTCCTTCATTTTCTTACTATCTTTTCTCTACAAGAAACCATTTTTTGATGGTGCTAAAAATGATATTGATGTGCCTTCCCCACAAAACTTTTCCTTGCTTATTTGTAAATGAATTTTCAAATGACCACTTGGCTAGTCTTGTTTAAAAAAAAAAATCAAATCCATGCTCTCTATCTGCAAATGCATCTACTACACATCCTCCTTCCCTCAAAGGTTAATTGGCTGCAAGAGATTCTCCCTGTCTCCCGCTTTTCTGACTCAGTGACACTTACTAATCTCCCACATTAATTCTCAATTTATCAGCTCATTCTCTTTCTCTTAAAAGATAGATTTACATTTTATCTGAAGACTGGTATAAAATTATTGGTGTAAATGTGCCTCCTCATACTTTAGCTTAGTTTCCCTTTGACTTATCCCATTTCTAGTTCAATTTTTTTAAGTGTCCAAACTTAAGAACACCACATCACTGAAAAATGTTTGATCAGACTCAATTAGAGCAATGTTGCAGAAACAAAGTTATGGTACATTATTTATAGCTGGAGATTGGATTCCATTACACTAAATAATTTGTGTTTTGCCTACAGTGATATCTACATAAAGCAAATGAAAAGAAATTAATATTCTCTTGTGTTAGCCAAATCAGCAATCTTTGAATTTCTAAGTGATCACAAATCTTGTATGTTTTAAACCAAATAGCTGCAGTCATATTTAACTTTCCTTCCAAAAATAATAACTTCATAATGATTGTCAAATATAAAAATTTCATTAACTGATTTATTTGACATCACAGATGCAACAATGTGCTGGTTAGAAATGTGGGTCCTGGGTCAAATAGCTGGGGTTCAAATCCCGGCTCAGGTATTAACTGGGTGACATTAGGGGAGTCACTTATCCTCAGAGTACCTCAGTTCACCCCAAAAAAATGGTCACTGGGAAGACTGCAGAGTGCATTCTTGCAGAGCATGGAAGATGATGTTTGATCCACCATAGGCATTCCGTAAATGCTAGTTATTTTGCTGCCATTGTTAATTTGCCAAACTATTATTTAGGATGGAGAGTGAATGTCAATTTTAAAAGTAAAGTCACATTTTTGAATAGCAAGGGTCCATGTGATAACAAAAAAGATTGAGTGACAGGGCATGTATAGAAATAAATGATTTTATTGGACACATGACTAGCTCCTAATAAAAGGTCAAAGTTATTTTGAAGCTAACATTTAAATGAAGGTTATTACTAAGAGAAATAAATTAGTGCTGGTGAGATTGACTGCTGGGATTGTCATTTTTATAGCATAATAACAGTAGAGGTGGTAGAACAGACAGAATCTAACCATTGTAATTCCTGTGGAATGATACCTTAGTAGAAAATAATAGTAATTTATGTCTTGTAATAGTTAAGATCAAAAGACATCAAAAACTTATATTCCATTATAATCACCCTAGGCTCATGACATATTCTGGCCCAGAGCCTCAGAGCTCCATGAGACCCATAGCTGACTGCAGATGTGTGTGTGTGTGTGTGTGTGTGTGTGTGTGTGTGTGTGTGCCCGGCCTGGACCACAAGACCCATAAACCTGGGAGAGATAAAGGATTTATTGTTCAAGCCATTGAATTTTTGGTGAAGTTTGTTACACAGCAGTAGCTAACTAATACACTTGATATTTTTCTGTAGGAATTGAGAACCTTTGTCTTTCTTTTAAATATTAATGCTGGGTTTCTAAGATCCTCAAACTCTCCAATAACTGTTACCAAATACTCAATACCTGTCTTAGTTACTTTTCTCTCATGGCTAAGACAAAATACCCAGCACCCAAAGTTAAAGGAGGAAAGTTTTATTTAGCTCACAGTTTCTAGAGGTTTCAGTCCATCATTGGCTGGCTCCAAGGCAGGGTAGCATGGCAGACAGGACTTGCAGCAGAGGAACAGTTCATGGCAAGCAGAAGGTAGCAAAAGTAACAAGGGACCCTAATGGCCTCTTCCTGCCCCTTTTATCTTATCCAGGCTACTTAGAGTGGGTAGCACTTACACCCTTAATCCTAATGCCCTTGAACCTAGTATCAGACTTTGAATCAGTTCCAGCATCACACACTCTACATCCAGCCACCTCTGAAAAAGCCCCAGCTATAATTGCATGAGGCTTTGTGGGAACATCTAGACACAAGCCATAACAATCCCCACTCAGTTCAAGTGTGCTTCCAGGTTGGTCTTCTAATTTCCTCTTTTCTTGAACTTGACTTTGCCTTCAGTGTTTGTCCTCTTATCTGGTATATGGTATCTATGGTGATTGTCTTGATGTTTCAGTCAGTTTTTCTGTCACCAAGACACAATACCTGATGCCTACAACTTAATGGAGCAGAGATTTAATTTAATTCACAGTTTCAGAAGATTCAGTCCTTGGTCAGCTGGCTCCATGGGAGGAACATCCTGGAGGAAGGGGATTGTGGAGCAAATGCACTTAGTCATGGCAGCTGACAGGCAGAGCAGTGGAATAGTGTCAGAGAGGAAATGTAAGCCTATCTACCAAATGTAGACCCCAAGGTCATAATTCCATGATGCACCCAGATACCAGAGTGTGCTTTATAAATCCTCTGAGTGGGTGTCGAGACAATTAAGTCTATAAGCCATGTTAAGCATCATACTGGTGTCAGGTTTTTTTCCTTGTTTATAGTTCTGACTTGACTTTGTCTACTGGACTCTCTGTTTTTTACTTCTGAACTTCCAAGTTCTGACCTTGGATTTGTTCCTTCTCCTGGCTTTACTACTGCAACATTGACAGCGTGGCTAGAAGGAGAGTGTGTTGTTGTACCAGTGGTCCTTGTTCAAGAGCTCTTTGCAACCCAGAAGCCATTTAGTAATGTCTGAAGGCAATTTTGGTTGGCACAGTTTTGCCGCTAATGGCAAGTTATTTGACAGACACTCAACAGGCTGCTCAGCATTTTCTAATGTATAGGGCAACGTCCCTGCAACAAAAAAATTATTTCACAAAAATGTCAATAGTGTGGATATTGGGAAACTCTGTAGATTCATCATAGAAGATGATTCCATTGACAGTGAATTACTAATCCCCAATAGCTGTCCTTAGCTTTTCATCTCATTGGGACCCAGCTATTTTCCTAACTAGTCTTGGAGCAAAGACTTGCCCTTTCTTATGCACCATAATTCATCCAAACTGGGCCAAATTCCTCAAGAAGCAGGTGCCCTCCACAGAGATTGTGTGAGAACCTCAGGCTCTAATTTAGCCAACTGTAGAACTCCTCATAACAATGCCAGAAACACTCACAGCCTGGGGCTCTTTCCATAAAGATAAATATTTTTTCTCTTTATTTTATGCATGACTAAAGTTGGTGCTCTGAAACACAATAATAGCAGCTTCCTCTAACAGGGTTCAAGTTTGTAGAACCTCAGTATATTAAGCACACTCTATGGCTTCTTTGGAAGATTGTGGGCTTATCTTTATTTCTGATAAAAGTAAAAACCAAACCCAACCTTGAAAGGGAGAATCCTTCTTGCAGTTTAAGCATAGTGGTATGTTGGTTATTCTTTATCACTTACCAACCATAAGCTCTACTGCGAATGCAGCCTCTGCTATGTAGTAAAAGAATGCATGAAACAATATCTTGGCCCTGTCAAAATGTTGGTTCACACAGGCAGTAAAAATGAGGCAGACATTTCATTGCAGGTTTTCACCTAGCTGCTCTTAAAACTTGTGTTTTGTGTCATTGAAATACTCTTATTGATATACAATGATCATATCTGTGTGGGTCAGAGAAGCAGGATCACTAGTATGAAAGTTATTTTAGGAATTAATAATTAGGTCATGCAAATGTGCATTTCTGGAGTCATCTAGCTTCACTGTTGTCATGGAATCAAGGGCCAATGTTGTATAGGTCTACCAGAGGGACAGATAGAACGATAGCTGGATGGCAACAAGACTACAGACCAATTGGACCCCTCTCCCACAGATGAATGGGGGTCCACAAAAAGGCTGGACCCCAGAAGGAAGCTGAACCTGAAGAGTATCCTTCATCCCCTTCTGTTCACTGCAGTGGGGAACCTATGTGAGAAGCAGGCACCTAGGCTCTGGAGCAGTCTGTGTGCCTGTCCTGTGATCCTGAAAAGCTGAAGGAGAAGTTTGAAGCTCATGAATCAATATCACTAACTTTTCTCTTGGCTTCAGGCTCCAATACAGCTTATCCCAGTACTGTTACCAATCCTGTCTGTTTAATGGTTTGATAACTTGTTCATTGTTTATTTTTGCATTAATTTTGATTTTTCAAAAACATCTTATTAAAATATGACTTATCTTGACTGCCAAGTTTTTTCATGTTCTCTTTAATGTAAGCCCCAAGGCCAGGGTCTACTCACCTCACCCTGATCTGAGCCCAGCTTGAGGAAACCTAAGGAGCTATGGGGTCAAGGCTGCCTCCCAGGGCCAGGGAGACAGTGTGTCCATGTGTGGGCTCCTCAGGCAGGTGCCATGCACTGACCTTCAGAGTACACGAAGGTCAAGCTGAATCCAACCTCATTCAAAATGCCCCTTGTGACCAGTGCTAACTCAGAACCACACAGGGAAGGGCGTTATGCAAAGTGGACTTTTAGCTTGGCTTAGTTGACACAATTCGAAGTAGTATACCACTACGAGTTTTGCACAATTTTACTTGTGTGTGAGAAGCATCAATGAGAGCCTCAGAATTTTCCTACAAGTGCATTTGCAGGAAGCCCAGTTGATTTCCTTGTCCCTGTCCTTATACCACTACAATTTTCCTAACTTATTGTCACAAATACTGTTAGAGCTGTGAACCAAGAATGATATGGCAACCATATAACCTAAGTGAAAAGCACCCCAAGCTAAAGACACACAGATAGCTTGTGTTTGTCACTTTCCCATTGCTGGGTCAAAACACTCAACTCGTGGAACTTAAGAGAGGAGAGGTTTATTTCAGCTCACAGTTTTAGTCCATGGCCAGCTGACTTCAAGGCAGAAACAGCATGGGAGAGGGGTATAGAGGAGGAAAAGCTGTTCACCACATGGTGCCTAGGGAGCAGAGACAGAGAGAGAGAAAGAGAGAGAGAGACAGAGACAGAGAGAAACAGAGACAGAGAGAGACAGAGAAAGAGAAGCTGGGGACAAGAATGTACCCCTTCATGAGTCCAGTGATCCATCCCCCTGACCAGACTTCACTTCCCAACAGCACTGATGAGCACGACATCCTAACAATACAATCATCTTTCCAAACCCCTCTTGTGAATACATGAAACTTTCAGGGAGTGCTTAAGAGCTAAACTGTAACACAGCTTTTTAAAGATCTTGTCTAAGTGATCAGATTGCTGCTGCTTAGATACAAGTATTCTTGGTTCACATCCAGTTGCCACCAGACTCAATGTCCAGTTTCATTTGAAGCTCATGCATATTGAATCTACTAACTAGTTCAACCAGCTACTGAGAAAGACAGCATTCCACTGATCATGATAAATCCTCCCGCAGCCTCACTCTATCACATGGTTGCAGGTGGTGGCACTGGTTGTTGGGATGTTGAAATATTGAGAAACCCTTTAGTGCTTCAGCAACCAAATGCCCTGGGCGGTTTTCATGGTGTGCTGCTTTATGTTGCATTTCATTCTGTGCTGAACAACACAGTGTTGTGGTGACTGTGTTTGTTTTCTGAACCCATAACTTCACTGAGAGCCCCCGAGTGACCCATGTTCCTGCACGTGGCAGTCAAAGTGACTCCTGTCATTGGCTCTTAGAGGCCCCAGTTTTATTGGATTATGCTTAATTTTGGTGCAGGGAAATAGCAGCTGTATCCTAAAATGTGCCTCCTCCTCCACTGGTTCCTTCCCCAGTGAGATTTCAGTCAGTTACTCCATTAGGAGGAGAACATCAACTGATTTTAGGACTCCTGTTCTTTTCTCTAAGCTTCAAGGAGAACTTGAAAGATTTGATATTCTGATATCTGATATTTGATGCTCTCTTAGGGGAAAGAAAGGAGGTTCCATAAAAAAAGTAAAAAAAAAAAAAGAGAGAGAAAAGAAAGAACAACTTTTATACGTCTATCCTTGTGAGAAATACATACTGAGTTCTGATGCATTAAATAGTCCCCAGACAGAAATTTGCAAACACTTCCAACTGTGCAATGTTAGTGGTGTCTACAGCAATAAGGGCCATGCAGGGTGCACTCCCTGGGAGGACAGCTGGGACTTCTCTGAGACACTAGCCTGAGATTCCTGCAGGAGGAATGTGTCCGAGAGAGAAAGTCCACGCCAATGACAGGGTGATATCTTGGATCTGCTTCTAAGTGGGTTAATCAGGAGGGTGCAATTTGTGGACTTTTATACTTAGGGTGACTTCTTATTCAAAAAGTACAAAGACTCTAGGGAGAGAAAGACACATTTTGCATATATATTGAATTTTACTCACAAGGGCAATATTAACATTTGTTGGTAACATGGAAGTAGTTCTGAAATCTGTATCTGGAAAGAGGAAAATAGAAGAGTTAATTAACAGAAGGAAACAGAGTTTGTAGAGAAAAAAAAAGAAAAAAATGCTTAATGTTCAATCCCCTAGAACAGCAGAGTTCAAGTGAGGCCAGTTGAAAAAATATAAAGAAAGCTCGATGTTAAGCACTCATTTTTGGGAGGAGTTTAACATCTGAATAATCATATTTGAATCAGGAACATTTGCAAACTGGGGTTTCATATTCCTGTCAGTGGGACAGGGTAGCACATGGGACAGAAGCATGTTAAATATGCATTTCTAGAACCTTATATTCCTTGTGGCCTGTGTGGGCACTTTTGGGAGTAACTGCATCTCAAGTGTTGGCGGTTTCTTCCTTCCTCTCCTTTACCTGAATAAATGCTTTGGGGTTGAATGTTTCCAGGTGCCCTGCACACTGCATTTAAAGACAGGCAGTGTCCTTTGTGATCTCCAGAACTGTATGACTTTCCTTAGTTTCACAGTCACCGCCCACTTCTGGTGCTTTTTCAGCAGCTGTTGTCACTGTCCAGTTTTGTCCTTACTGGGATGTTGTGTCCATCATTTTTAAAATTAAGAAGTCATTACAATGTTATGATTTATGATTTTAGGTTAGCTCTTTCCATCTGCTTTCCATAAAAGATACTTCTGCAAAGTACATTTGGTGAGGTTTTATTTAATAATAACATCTTTTAAAAAGCCCACTAGCAAAGGGCATGTTCATCATAAACAGAATGGGAGGAAGATAGTGCTGCTGGGTGTGACAGACTTTGCTTAGGAATGGAACGAATGCTCCATGTGGCTTCTGAGCAGGACGGGTGTTGTAGCCAAATTTGCAGGGGAGCAATTAGGGGCTTATCACTCAGGAGAAAGAGACTGCCAGACTGGAATTCTCATTGTAATGATGCTGTAAAAAACCCCAGCAAAACATCATCTTATTGCTCTGTTCTATCCCTTACCTCTCATGTGCCCCACATGCAGCCACCCTGCCACCAATCTTCCCCTGGGACATTGCTGCATATTTAGACCTCTCAAATATCTGGTGGTTTTTTATCCTCTTCTTCCTCACCAGGTAGCTGCCCCCCAACTTCAGTCCTCATTGTTATGGAGCTGTCTAGGCATGGAAGAAGGGTCCTTTTCTGCCTGTGTCTGCTCTTCTTGGACACTGGGCTTCTGTTTTGTCTTGGGCACCAGATGCTGGGAGAAGATGCCATTCTTTGTTGGACCCAGCAGACAGCTAAAGCTAGGACAGGACCTGGCCAGATTCTCCCCTTAAACACCAAACCTGGTTGTGCAAATGTCTTCTCTGAAAAGTTGGAGCCACTTAACATTAGCATTACAATGCAGAAATGGAGAGGTCTACCTTGGGTGCTGAATAGAAGAGCTGCCAAAGGTCCTCAAGTAAGCACCTAAGAGGCTGTCTTACTAGTCAGTTTTCCCAACTTGGGATACAATATCTGCCACCCACAATTTAAGAAGCTTAAATTGGCTTATAGTTTCAGGAGATTCAGTGCATGATCAGCTGGCTGCCAGGCAGAAACATCATGGTGGAAGGGCATGGTGCGGCAAAGCTTTACAGTTCATGGAGACCAGGAAGCAGAGCAAGGGAATAGTCCCAGAGAGGAAGAGGAGTGTCACCAGACATAGACACTAAGGCCACACCTCCATGTCCTACCCAGATATACCTAGAAGTTCGCTCTGCCAATCTCCTGGGGGAGTCCCAAATGCAATCAAGTAGAGACTCCAGCCTCACAGCCACAGAGGTTAAACCCTTTCTACCACAGACACCACCTGACACCAGGCAGTCCCCCCACCGGGACCCACCTGGCTTCTTTGCCTATTGTATGCCAACCACTTCAACCTCCTTCTGCTGCTCTCCCACAAGGGAGTTGTTGCTTGCTTTGGGGAATCCTCATAAGCCTCCTCTCCTCACATTCCCACACGTCTCCTCCCCTCTGAGCACAGTCCCACAGCTGAGCTAGTCCGGGCTGACACTACAGACTTTCAGCAGGACGGTCCACACCATTTCTTCCCTCCCCACCAAACCTGGAACACTTTTGTGGGGGAAGCAGTGGGAGCACAGGCCCTTGTGGTTCATCCTGTAAGTGACTGCATATTACTCCTTTCTTGTGGCACAGACCTGTGTCTCTTGGGGACCAATCCTGTCTCCCAGTGACCCAACTGTCCAAATCTGAAGTTGTGAGCAGGCAGCTCAGAATGAATTAGCCACAAACTTCTTCACTCTGGCTTCATCAAGTTGTAAGAAGACTGGAATTCAAATGCCTGTAGGGAGAATGTCCTCTTTCCAGTTCAGTGGTCCCTCCACTTGCTGTGGCCTCCTCTGCTCTCCCTTGTTGATTTCACTTGCTTAGTTCCTAATGTCATTTGAGTTCACAATCAACTGGAGGAAGAAAATGATGCCTAATTCCTCCTCATTTTCAAGGTTTCTGGCTCCAAACCAGGGACATTATTGTACCCAGTATGTTTTCTTCCTCCTCTGTACCTGTCTGAACTTTGCACTACCAAAGAATCATGGCTTCCTGGTCATGGTGGCTCCCTAAGGACACAGGGAATGCTTTGGAAGGACCATTATGGTAAGAATGTCAGGAGCCCCCTTCTCATATTCTGTGCAATTCTTTGGGAAAGTTGGACATTAATTGGTTTGGCTTGAACTCCAAGAGTTTATTGAATCAAATAAGAGAAAAAGTCAATGCATAGCCTTTAGAGACCTTTTACCTGGACAGAGAATGGAAGAAGGAGTGTTGAAATTGGTAGAGTTATTACTTAGACAGAGTGGAGATGGCAGCGGTACCCTGATCTTTGACCTCAGTCTCGGGCTTTGACTTCTATCTAAAGAAGGTCTTCTAGTGTGGGGACTCAGACCTAATGTGAATCAGACTACAACACTGGGCCACGAAAAAAAATTGTAAATGAAAGAAAGAAAACCTCTATGACAGTGATGTCTTGCAGTCTGAAGCAAAGGTGAGCTCTTTGTATGAGTCTGAGACTCTGCCCTGGCCTTGGCAGTCTGACCTGGAGCAGGAAGCAGCCCTTGGAGCCTTGGCTGGGCTGTAGGTGCTGGGAGTCAGTGAAAATCAATCAATGCAGTCTCCGCACTTTCAGATTTTATAAACTGGTTGAAAGACAACCACAACAGGAGTTCCTGACGAGCATAGAAGTGCCGCCATGTTACTGTTCAGTGTAAAACACTGGCAACAAAATAAAACGAAACTAGTAATATCTACTGTTCCCACAATTTCATAAAAGAAAGGGTGTTTTAAAACCAAAGAAGTAGGACCAATATAATTTCAAAGTGAGAACAATTCTTCTAAAGAAAGCTAGTTAGTAAATTTCTAACTAACTTAGAAAAATAAAGGTGATAGTTTAAAATGCTGAATACAAGGCCAGGGATTAAGCTCAGTGGTTCCACTGCCTGCCTCCCAAGTGCAAGGACCTGAGTTTCATCCCCAGTACCAAAAAAAAAAAGTGAATGCAGAGAAAACACATTATGAAATTTTATGTCATATATTTTGCTTTTACAATAATTTTGTCAATTCAGGAAGATAGTGTGATAAAAACTATAATGAATGTTTAAAATACCAATACAAAAATGTATTATAATAGGTGACACTTTGCCATGAATTTCTCTCAAAATCCTCCTCCTCACTTCGAACACCCATCCCATTGTTCTTGCTACTTTGTGAAGCAGTTCTGGAAGTCCTCTTTCATGAGTGTCTTCTTGGGACTGCTTCCATGTCCAGAATTGATTCAAAATGTTTATGGTGATTTCTGTGAAATAAAAATGTGACAGTGTGTCCTCATCCTCCTCATTCACTGGATCTGGTACTGTGCAACTTCCGGCTCTCCCCCAAAGTCAAAGTGACCACGAAAGGTAAACAGTTTGAGCTGATTCAGGACATTGAGGTGACCAGGACATCACAACTAAAGACACTCATGAAAGAGGACTCCCAGAGCTGCTTCGGAGTGTTGCAAGAATGGTGAGATAAATGTGTTTGCAAGGAGGACTATCTGGAGGGGGATTCATGGCAATGTATCCTTTAGTGTAATAAAAATTTAAAACTTAAACACACACTGTATTTCTCGATCACACAGTGTATTCCATGCTGTAAAATAATGTGAGCCTTGATTATCCAGCTCCAGCTTCTTCCATGAGCACTTTATCTTTCCTCTCCTCTCCTTTCCTCCTTCCTTTCTCTCCTTTCCTTCTCCCTCCTGTCCTCTCTCCCCCTTCCTCACTTTCTTTCCACCTGCACATACCGCCATCAACATCCTCCTCAGGAGATCAAGTATTTTGTTTTGATTGCAGTCACTGTTGAGAATTGTGCTGATATGAGAATTGTGATACAACTTCAAATATTTGGACTACTGCAATGTGAGTGGAGGTATAACGCAAGAGCCCTGGTCTGGCAGGCTCTTCTGTCCTTCTGTGTGGCAGGGAAAGCAGTTGATGCTTAGGGTTATGTGGACTCTGGGGCCTCATTTCAGGATTGTGAGTCTGGGAGCCCCAAGAACATTCCTGGAGGAGGAGAATACACTGTAGAGCCCAGGACTCAGAGGAGAATTGACAATGGGCAACTCAGTCTCCTTCCAGTGAGGGAAGCACTGAGCCTGCCAGGTAGCCTCCAGGTCCTCTACTTGTTGGGTTCCAACTCCTGACCTGTTGCTTATCCTTTTCATCCTGTTTCCTCATATGTGAAGTGAAATCGGAATAGTTCTAGCTCACCAGGCTGCTGTGAGGATCGCCTGAAAGCCGCTGTCTGTGACTGTCAGACTTGCTCCCGATGAGCTGTAAACCTGAAAGAACAGTGACAATTACTACTGGGCCAGAGTGTGGCTGGCAGACTAATGATTAATGGACTTAATGGAAGCCTTAACGATAATGGGGCACCAGTGGATTAGAGATGCTGCTTCCTCAAGTCAATATGGCTGTGCCTGATGGGGTGATTACTATCTTTTGAACTGGGTATATTATTTCCCCTAACTTAATTAGCAAACCATTTCTTCATGAGCTAGAATTAGACTGCTTAATTAATCTACCCAAATAATCCTTGGTTAGTAACACAAAGATAGGATAAATTCACAGGTGAAACACAGACATGTCTGCATTTATTTGCATTCATGTATCATATTCTAATTTTAAGTAGAAAAATTCCAAAGTTATTATAAGGGCAGTAGAAAATAAAAGGTGTGGGGATCATTTTGAAATGTCTAACCAAGCATCTAATTCTAGTCCATTTATTTTGCTACTTAGAATGATAGTTAGAGATTATAACAGGGTTTTGATTTTTGAATTATTGTTGTTATTATTATTATTATTATTATTTGTACTGGCTTGACCAAAGAATTTTTTCAAAGGGAAAAATGATTATAAGATTAGAAGCTCTTTGTTATTGTAAACTACTCTGGAGAATCTATTCTCCATTCCAGCTAATCATAACAATAGAGAGAATAAAAGGTTAAACATCCCAGTGTTAATTACAGGGCTATGGCTATATTCTTATTACAGCACACTGCTGAGTTCACTGAATTGCATGGAACCTTTCGGGAAAAGGTGCAGGAAATATTTTCTGTCTTATCTTTTTAAGACCACAATACTATAAAACGTGTTTATAAGCCTAGAAGCAAAAACACGTTTACCTGAATAGTTACTTTTATTGTCTAGAGAAAAAATTATATCTTATGATAGGATATCAAAATACATAAATAACTTTATTATATAGTAAAATCTACACTTTGGATGTCAGCAATGAGTCAAGATTATTTGCAATCATTTTATTGCTATTGATTTTCTTTTTCTGCCTTGAGCATATGTCTGTATAGGAAATTTACTCTTTGATCATGGTATTTGCTAGCAAAGACAAATCCTAAACTTGCATTGAAGAGCCTGTTTCCCAGGATGCAGTCTGCATGCACAGGGATTGTGTTTTTCCCATAGCAAAATGCTTAAGGGCAACCATGGCCGCTATGGTTCATAGAAAGTGTGTGGCTGATGTTGGACTGAACAAGATGATGAACTGACTACTTCCCCTAGGTCTGAACACTACATGGAGCACATGAGAGAATTTTAGGTGTCACCTTTCCACACAGAAGAAAGGGAAATACTGGCGTGAAATCCCTGCTGTTGATGCTTTTTGTCTTAGTGAATCGGCTCCCCAGTCAGAGTCAGAGCAGTAGGAGAGGACCAGAAGAGTTCCAGTTGCTTTGGTGAGCAAGGGTGGGGTCTTTAGGTCTGTGGCTGGGATTGACAATTGCACCAGGAAAGGTACACCATGGTGTGATTTGAGTGGTGCCACAGAGTTGTCCTTCATCGAACCTTGCTGTGAATCATAACCATGACCTTGGCTGTAGGAGAACATGATGCTATATGACACAGTCAACCTCTGACATGGCAGCCATTCTGTGGCCAACCGTGGGAAGGACGTGGTTACATATGGTTGTCCATCTTACTGTAATCATCAAGAATTCCACGGGGAATGAATCCCACCCCTGCCATTGACTTCCTTATTCAGATTCTCTCCTTGTAAAGATCTCCTCTGGTAATCCTTTTGCTTTTATTCTCCTGACTCTTCTGCAGATTGGATTTGGGGCTTGACTCTTGCTTTCCTTGAAGGCAGGCAGTTGCAAGCTGCTCCATGGGTTCTAACAGAGACACCATATCCAAAGCCCTTGTGATTCCAACCCTGCATCCTCCAGGAAATTCTAGTTCCTTTTCATTCTTCTGGTACTTCTATTATCAAACAATGGTGTTTCATGGAAATTATTACCCTGCATTGAAATAAATCCAGTTGGTTCTGTGACATTCTGTGTGTGGCCTTCCATATGCTCGGTGACTTCTCAGCTCTCTGAAGTGTGCATTTTCTACTCTCAGCCATCCTGTCCTCCTGGGAATACCTGCTAGGCTTTCTGAATGTACCAGCATTTCCTCCTCCACTTCCCTTTTTGTTGGCTTATCTGTCCTGACATCTAACCACATTAATCACATTTTATTTTAATAATCACCTTTATGTATTAGTCTGTAGAGCGCTTGGAGACCAGGTCACATGTTAATCATCTTTTATCCTTGTGTCCAGCGGGAAGTATGTCTTAGATGCTCCACAAAGTCTTATTATCTGAACCCATTAAGTCACGCATGACCAGTCTTTTGGCTGCCTGGGCTGCACTGAGTGAAAGGGAATTGTCTTAGGCCACATGTCAAATATAGAATATAGGTCATGTAACAAAGCTTCCTTTTTAGACATTAACTTATGAAGTTATTTTGAAAATAAACAACAAATGCAAGTGTAATGACTAAGTAAGAAAGCTTACTTGTCAGCTTATAATAGCAATTAGCACTTGTATTCACAGTACACACACAGGTAGGCTGGAATGCTATTATCGGAATTCACTGCAATTTACTCGCCAAGTTGCACAAATGTGTGTGACGTCTGATTTGACTGACTGTGGTAGGTATGGGAGGCAGCACCTCACCTCCCTGATCCATGTTTTGTGGTTACTTTCAGTCTGTGCCAAGCACCGTGCCATAGAGTCAAGAAAAATAGCACTACAAATCATATCACAATGGTAAGAGTTTATGATTTAGTGAGTGGGGCCACATTACATGTTGCTCAGGGTCACGTGTAGCCCATGGGCTGTAGGATGGATATACCTGCATGAGGTAAAGGGGTTGTAGACAGGAGGAGACACTCCATGGGACAGGTAAGACTAAAGAGACCCAGGAAGCAGATCTGTTAATGACTGGCCAGAAAATGGACAAGGAGCAGCTCTGAAGCCAAGCAGCTTGGTCTTTTAAGAGAGTCAGGCATGGCCCAGCGTTTGAGTTACTCTTAGCTATGTGAGCACAGGCTGTTGAGGTCCAGTTACAGAGCCTGAAAGTGTGATCAAAACCAGAGGTGTAGATGTGGACATTGGGTACATAAGGTATTTGAAGCTGTGAATGCAGATGAAAATGTCCAAGAGCATGCAGTGAGGAAACAAAGGACTCAGCACCCTAAAGTCATGGGGTTTGTGTTTGCAAGTCAGAGGAAGAGAGGAAAGGGGTGATAGGTATGTTGTAAAGACAGAGAGAGTCATGTTCCCAGGAAGATGGGTGGTCAACAATGATCATGCTGTGGAAAGATCAAGGGAGAACAGAAGTACTCAGCAAAATCGTGAATAAACAACAGGTCAAGAATATCTAAGAACACTCAAGCTTAACACATAGTACCTTTAGATACAGAATGTGCTCCAGAAGTCTCAAGAGCTCAGAGGTGGGACTTAGGAAGGTGACTGGGTCATGGGGATTAACAAAGTGGATTAATGCTTTGGTGAAATAATTTAATGAAATAATTGGAACACAATGGAAACAAGAGCTCGGGCCTTGTTGAAAGGGGCAGATCACAGGGGCATGAGCATCGACCCCCAGATCAAGGTCTATGAGCCTTGAATGGGGTTAATCCAAAGAAAACAGTGGCTTGGATATTGTATCACTGTCTCTTCTGACCAAAAGAAAGAGGAGCTGGAGCAGTCAAAGGAGTTGGAAAGGCAGATTACTTTAAAAAAAAAAAAAAAGGAAAAAAATCCCAAGAAAACTGACAACTACCTTCTCTTGAGAAACAATAGGAGCTACCTTACAACTGAATATGTTCCATAAAGTCATGAACAAAAGTAACTGTGAACCTAGAATTCCTTACATAACAAAATATTCTTCAAAATTGAAGGTGAAACAAACAAACAAAAAACCCTACTTTCAGAGAAAGAGAAACTGTGGGAACTTTCTAGGACTTCATCTACACTAAAGGAAGGAGAAAGAGGAAGTCCTTAATGATCTCAGATGGGAAAATGATCCCAGATAGGAATACAGAATGTTGAAACAGAAATGGAAATGGAAATCATATGGAGTGTAAAGACATCAAAAGTCCTGTATGAAAATATCCAGCATGTGTACTACAGACATGAGAACAACCTGCACCTGGGAGGTGAGTGAATGGAGTCCAAGTGGATAAAAAAGTCGTAGCATTGTGAACCCACATGTGTAATGGGACACAAAATCATACTCAATCTGTTTTGTTGATTTTACATCCTGTGTCTCTCTCAAATCTGTGTCCTTCTCTGTGTTTTTCTGCTCATACTCCAGCTCTCTCTCTCCAGCAGCCATACCCACCAGCCTCCTGGCCTCGTCTGCACATCAAACAACTGCCCACCAGCAGCCACTCTGATGGTCCCCACGATCCCTTCCCTCTCTGCCAACTCTGGTTCTCACTTCACCCATCCATAGCCCCGGAAGTGGTTATTCCTGAAGCATCCCCTGGCCCAAGGGAGGGAGAAGGTATGTGAGTGCCCACGGCAGCGGACAGCTTGCTGCTCCCTCCTCTCTCCCTTGGCAGAAGGTCCTTTCCAGTGGCCCAGACCAAAGTCTCCTTCTTTTACCGGTATGCGGCCAATTTCCTTCCTCTGAAAGTCTTAGTTTCTAGTTTAGCCAGGAATGTCCTTCTTCTTAACCACTTCATTATTGAATTTACTTTTCAAATGCCGAGGAAGAGGATGATATCATGCAGGCTATGGTACCAGCTGTTTCACCTTCCCAGAAGAAACGGGAAGTTGGGGCTAAAGTTACCTCTTCCCATGGGGTGGGCCGGATGGCATAAACACCTCATCTCCCTCCTCCCCATCTCCACGTGGTGGGCCATTCTTTCAGGCTCAGCAGTCTCTTGATCTCTCCGTTGGGTAAGTGGCCATGTACAAATGCCTACCTACATGGAGGTGGTGACTTTTCCCCAACCTCATCTCCCTTTCCTGTTGGCCAGTTGTCTTCCATTGTTGGAAGAAGCAGGAGTGAGGTCCAGAATGGAAAAGTTCTGTTTGACCTCAGCTCTGAATCATAGTCTAATTTAGCATTTACCAGAGGAGTTATTAGAAATTTACCCAATCCTCTATTGAGTATAGACTTTGGACTCCATTTTGCTCACTCTCCTTTGAGTGGGTTCTTCATTGACCAGAACCTTTGAAGAGGAGGGTTGTGTTTATATTGGCCTGTGAATACCAGCATCACCATCAAAATGATAGCAGTACAAAGGACTACTCTCTTCCTCCAAAACGTATTTCAGTTTTCTCCTGTTCCCGGGCTCCCTCATTTGATGTCCAGACTGCTGAATACTGGAAGGCAGTCTCATGTGAGGCAGGAAACATGGCCTAGGTCCTAGACTGAGGCCAGAAGCAGCCGCAGCGCAGGTCAGTGATGGTTCTTGGCCTTTGTTGCATTCTGTACCCAATGGGAGGGCTGGACTAGGCCAGGGATGTCTACATCACTACTGAAGGTAGTGGTGGTAGGATAGGGATAGTGCTTGTTTTGAAAAGCCTATTTAATTATATATTTTTATGTCAGAGAAAATAGTTCCATTATTTCTATGATATGCTTCATAGGATGTGAAAACCTTCAATCTTTGGCTGCTGGGGATATGTTAGAAGACTCTGTCAAGGAGGAATTGAGATAGAGCTGAGCACTCGATCAGGAGTTTTTGAGGTCAGGCATTTTTTATGTGCATTAAAAGGTAATAAGATTTAAAAATAAGTCTAAGAGAAAGCTGACTGCATAGCTGCTACCATCCTTTCCTGCCCTAACACGGCGATTCTCCATACACGCCTTCATCCCTGGTGAGACAGAATTATGTGACAGACATATGCAGACGACTCTGAGCAGGCTGATGTCTGCACAGTGCTGCTTTTCCTCCCTGCTTGCTTTCTGCAGATGAAGCTGACAGAGCAAGTTGCTCACGACCCAGAGACACTGGCTCTGCCCTGTGTGCAGCCTAGATCCAATTTTCATGTTCAATAGCAGCAAGGTTTGGTCTTAAAACCTAGACCTTCCCTACTGTTTGAGCTGGAAATGGATACTGAAGATACAAGACAGTGAGAAATGAGATGAAAAGCTGGCTTTTTTTTTAAAAAAAAAACAACCCCAAGACCATATGCTGCTTGTTTGTTAGCAAGTGAAACGGACTTGAAGGAGGACTATTTGTTCTAATGGTTTCTCCAGTCCCTTCTGGTAATCAGATTGCATGGGCTGCTCTGCCTTATCATCTGGTCATCATTTTGGAGCCAGTGAGACACCATGCAGACTTGCCTCTGGCAGGCTGTTCCCTGTTTGATTTGCAACATTTGTCCACACACATTTTTATGCCATTTGAGGGTCCCACATCACATCACCACAGAGCTCAATTCTTCCCATTATGCTTAAGTGAGTGTTAGCCCTGGAGTGAGGACCCTCATGGCCAGTCGCCCTGGAATGGGGCCCGGAGAATCTTTTGCAGCAATGCTGGGGCCAGGGAAGGAGGTAAGATAAATGCTGGTTCTCTGTGCAAACCCCACTGCCTCACCCCAAATTTGAGAGGCAAAGAAAGACTGCAAGGTAGGCGACGGCTGAGTTCCCGGTCTGCTCACCCTGCAGCCGCATCCCTGAACACAAATCCTGTCTCTTGCAGTCTCTGGAATCTCACCTTCTTCTCTAAGTGCCAACCTGCTTGTGGGTGGGTTGTACACAGCTAACCCCAGACAAAACTCTGAAACAAGTACTTTTACTTCATCACCATCCATCCAAACATTTCTTCCAACATCCTGCGATAATAACATAGTTACTTCATTGTATAAATATTCACTGAGCAGCTATTACCTTCTGGTGCTCTTCAAGGCCATTGGTCTGTGTCAGTGATCCAAGTGAACACAACCATTGTTCTCAGGATCTTATATTCTCATGGTGACACGGCTATGAACGCAGGAGAGTCGTAATGTTCAGATGATGAGAGGACACCATCGGTAGTCAGTGGCAGGGGCTGCTGTGCTGATAAGGGATGGATGGAGGGAGTGGCCAACTGGAGAGTGAATGTAGCTAAGCAGGGCCAGGGTGCAACACCTCCAGCTGGTGACTGCTTCATGGGTGCCCATAGACCTGACTGCACTGATTTTCCCTCAATTGAAGACTTTTCTTCCCAGTCTTCACCTCCCTCCTGCAATGTCAGGCCCACTTTGGCCTGAGGGCACTTCCCCTGTCCTGCTCCATCCCCTCGAGCTGTCCCTTGCACATCTGATCTCCAGGAGACCTGCAGTACCTGAAGGCACCTGAGGGTTCTGGTTCAAGGGACATTCTCTCCCAGATGTGACTTCTTAGCTTGCTATTCTCTGTTTTGTTTTCCTGGCTTCTTACTTGGTGCCACGTGCAGGATGAATGTCTAGAAAAGTGTTATATGGTCTTTTCCATGATACCTGGCTTTAGCAGCTGATTCCTCAAAGATTCACTTGAGTTGTTTGCTGTTACTGGATCCTAGTATAGCCTTTGTGCGTTTCTTTCTTGGATTACTTTCCTCCCATCTCTTCTCCTTCTCCCTCTTATTGTCTCTTCCTCCTCCTCTTCCTCTTCCTCCTCCTCCTCTTCCTCTCCTCTTTCTTCTCCTTCTCCTTCTCCTTCTTCTTCTTCCACTTAAACTTTAAAGCATGCATGCTTCAAGCTTAGGTCCTTGCAAGTCCCCAGACTGGCAGGTCAGACATGAGACTCATTCTGGCTCTCACTGTTGAGATTGTTGACTTAATATTTCACAACCACACACACAGTCATTTCCACTTCTTTTTCCTGATGTGTTCAACTGCTTCTTTTTATTCATTTCATTTTTCACTGAGTTCTGTGGGTGAGAACATTTGCAATGATAGGACTCAGACTGGCCCATTTGCTGCAGTTCTGGGGCCTGGCTTCCAGGCAGGGAGGACGCTCCTGCGGGTGTGCATGTGTTGCCACTTGCTGAGCAATCTGCTCTCTCTGTGCAGGAGACAAGCAACAGCTGAGTTTCTAATGGGCAGCTTTTATCTAGCCCCTCTGCATTCCTTTTCTCAAGGTTTCTGACTCAAGACAGGGCAGAGGACACTCCCCAGACAGTCAGATGACAGCAGATCTACGATTCTCAGGAGCAGAACATAATAATCAATGGGATGTTACAAGCAAAGCCATCAGGGGCACTTACATCAATTTAAACAAAAGATACCTTAGAAAGAATGTTGAATTTTCAGTTCTTAAGGGATGATCAACCCGCTTTTAGAAAAACAAGATGTGTTTGTAAATGGAAGCCTCTCTATCGGCTCCTAGAGAGCGATTGTAGTTGTTGTCAGCTCTTAAGCTCTATCTTTCTGCGGACTAACATCTCAGACGCCATCCTGTGTCTTCACTGTTTGATTTCTTTCTGGCTTTCCTCCTTTATTGCCTTGACCACACAGTGATTCCAGCCTGGATAACATGGAATTGGAGGGATTTGTGGGGGTCCAAATCAGAGCTGCTGCTAGGTGGGAGAGGACCATTTTAATGAAAAGGTTTTTAAACTGGGAGGGAATTAGTAAAGGTCATTTAAGGAAAGACTATGATTGTTCTTGCATCTGACACCTTAAACACAGCTCTGAGACCCATCCAGCTCAGTGGCTGAGGCTTCAAAGCCAGCAGTCAACACTACTTCCTGCACCCAGTTGTACCCGACTGCTTATGGCACATCTGCGACCTGCCAATTCTGGCTTTCATATTCTAAGCGCCAGACTTTAAAGAGACATTTTCTGTCAAAATTATTTTCCTTATTTCATTTTGAAACTACACACAGAAGAACGCATGAGATATGTACACTGTTGTTTACTGCTCATCTGTGAAGCCAGCGCTGTGTCACAGCCATGGAGCCTGAGAAACAGTCCCATTAGCTGCCTACTTTCCTTCTCAAGCCCACCACTCCCCCAGGGACTGAGCTTGTCTTGAGATTTTTCATAATCACAGCATTGCTTCTAAAACGTATTTGTATCTCTCATAAGTGGATCAATAATGGTGTAGTTTAGAGTATTCTGATCTTCAGCCTAACGTCAAGAGAACTGTATCAATGTGTTTTTTGATGTCTGCGTTTTTTTTCTCACTATGTTTGCAAATTTCAGCTAAATGCTGCATTTGGCCTTGAAGAGGGTAGGAAGATGATCTTACATTAGTGAGTTACCCTGTCCCCACCCCAGGCTGTACAGCAAGGAGAGATGCCCTTCGCTTGGGGAAAAGAAACAGAGGTGATTCTCAGGCTTTGCCTTGGAACCCAACACTGGGCCTGCCCTTAAGACTCAGTCTCCAGCCCACTGTGACCCCAGGCCTCACATGCACTCTGGAACTGAGCCTCTAGGGCTGCCCAGCATCAGCCGGATCTTGCAGCCCCAGACCCCAGAGGGGCTTGGTCTCCAGGGCTGTCCCAGTGCCAGGCTAATCTCAGCAGCTGCAGGATCCAGACCAGCTCCAGTGCAGGAGTGACCCAAGATATCCCAGATTTCAAGGCTGCTCAGTGCCAGGTCAGTCCCCAGCTCCGGAACTAGGGTGACCCCACTAGTTCTGCTCTTCAGGCAAGCAACTGTGGACCGAGGCAGGTATGAGACCTGCCTGCCAGAGGACGTGAGCAGCAAGCCTGCCCTTGGACAGTTCAGGATACCCTTCCCAGAGGCTCTCGATCTACTGCCCAACAGGAAGTAAATTTCATACTTCTTTCATCAGGACAGGGAAATCCTCTTCTATGATTTCTTCACAAAATGATTTTACAGCAACCCATTGAAGATAAGATGCATTAATTTAACACTGAATATTAAAAGCAGCATGCACTTATAAAATAAAAAATAATTTAGTCATTATATACTCTCTTTTTTAAGTACTGGGGATTAAACTCAGGGCCTTTGCACTGAATTACATCCCTTTTAGATTTTTTTTTATTAATTGATTTTGAAAGATACAAATATTCCACTCAGAGAGAGAGAGAGAGAGAGAGAGAGAAAGGAGAGAGATTATAGTTTAGATATCTTGGGTTAAGCAGTGTATACTTGGGGGATTTTAATTTTATTAAGTGCCATAATGTAATATGTATGTTCTATCTATGTATATACTCTTTTGTATGCATTGAATATGTTTGAAATAATGTATTTTAATATTCATCAATAAAATACATAAAACAACACAGAAATTATTAAATATCTGATATGTATGTTACAGAAGATATTCTAAACATAAATGTTAAAGTGAAACGACGTATCATATTGGAAAATAAAATTTGTGGCAAAAAATAAGTGTTGTGCCAAAAAGTATAAACTCAAAAACTATTTGCATGACATTGATACAGAACTAAATAACAGTATATAATAAAGCATATATATCTTTTGAAGTAAAACCAAGTAAAAATAAATTATCAATAAAATATTTGATATAATGTTGGGACATTATTTATGAAATTAATTTACAATCAGAGAAGCATAAAAATTATGTAATTTAAAGCTTTACATTTTCTTTTTTCTTTAATTAATTTTATTGGTACATTTTAGGTATACAATATAATGACATTCATCATTGGAAATTTGCACCTTTACATAATCTCTCTTGGTTCTTATTTTTTCCCCCTTCCCCTGCCCTCCCTTCAACGCCTCCATCACTCAGTATTAAAAAAGATTTTGTTCCTATTTTTCCATTTTCTCATATTAATCCCATTCCCTTCTTTCCTTTCTCCTATGCCTCCCACTTCCCCTTTCCCTTTGCCCCTTTTCTTCCTATTTCACATTATCTATTATACGTTTTAGTCTTTATTTACACTTTAAGTTTCTCACACTAGAAAAACTTGAGTATTTACACATGTGTCCTATTTATTTTACTTAAGAGGATCACCTCAGTGTGCATCCATTTAGCTATAAATGTCTCTAATTTTTCATTTTTTATGGCTGAGTAGTACTCCATTTTATTAAGAAAAACACATTTTCTTTGTCCAGTCTCCAGTTGATGGGCAATTGGGCTGCTTCCAAGTTTTAGATATTACAAATTGTTCTTTTATGAACATGGGTGCACATATATCTCTGTGGTATGAGTCTTTTAATTCTTTGGGGAAGATACCCAGCAGGGTAATAGCTGGGTCAAAAGGGACTTCCAGTCCTAGTTCTTTGAGGTATCTCCATACTGATTTCCACAGTGCTTGCACCAGTCTACACTTCCACCAGCAGTGGACCAGTGTCTCTCTTTCCCCGTAGCCCTGCCAGCATTTGTTATTGGATGATTTATTGATAGCAGCCATTCTTTCTGGAGTGAGGTGGAATCTCAGTGTTGTTTTCATTTGCATCTCTTGAATGACTGGTGATGTTGAACATTTTTTCATATGTTTATTTGCCATTTCTACTTCTACACTTGATCTTAGCCAAAAGGCCGAGAAGCGATGCCATTTCTACTTCTTAGTGTGAGAAATGTCTGTTCATTTCAGATGCTCATTTTCGGATTGGGTCTTTAAATTTGGGAGGTCTGATTTTTTAAAGTTCTTTATAGATTCGAGATAGTAGACCTTTGTCTGAGGAACAGCAGGTGAAAATTTTTCCCCACATTGTGGGTTGTCTCTTCACACTGTTGGTGGTTTCTCTTGCTGTGTAGAAGTTTTTTTTAATAAGAAGAGATCCTACTTATTGATTGTTTGTGCTAGTTCATGGGCAACGGAGGTTTTGTTCATAAAATCTTTTCCTACACCGATGTCTTCAAGAGTTCTACCTAACCTCTGTTCCAACTGGTTCAGAGTTTCTATTTTAATATTTAGATCTTTAATCCATTTTGATTTTAGTTTAGTGCATGGTGAGAGATACAGGTCTAGTTCTAATGTTTGGCAAGTTGAAGCCCAATTTTTCTAGCACCATTTATTAAAGAGGCTATCTTTCCTCCAGTGAGGGTGTTTGGCTCCTTTATCGAAGATGAGATGGCTGAGTGTGTCTGGAGTTTTTTCTGCATCTTCTAATCTGTTCCACTGGTCCTCAGGTCTGTTTCTTTCCCAGTACCATGCTGTTTTTATCACAGTAACTTTGTAGTACAGTTGCAGGTTGGGGATTGTGATACCCCCTGCCATGTCTCTGTTACCTAGAATTGCTTTTGCTATTCTGGGTCTCTTCTTGTTCCAAATGAATTTTTGGATTGTTTTCTCAAAGTCCATGAAGTATGCTGCTGGGATCTCAATTGGAATTCCATTAAATCTATATAGCAGTTTTGGAAGTATGGCCATTTTCACTATATTAATCCTTCCTACCCAGGAGCAGGGGATGTCTGTCCATTTTCTGATATCATCTTCAATCTCTCTTTTCAGAGTGCCATAGTTTTCAGAGAAGAGGTCTTTGATTTCTTTTGTTAAGTTGATTCCTAGGTATTGCAGTTTTTTGGATACTATTGTGAAAGGAATTATTTGCCCTATTTCTCTCTCAGTGTGTTGACCTTGTATCCAACTACTTGACTGAATTTGGTTATTAAGTCTAGAAGACTTTTGGTGGAGTTCTTGGGGTCTTCTATATAGAGTATCATGTCATCTGCAAATAATGACAATTTGACTTCTTCATTTCCTATCTTTATTCCTTTTATTTCTTTCTCTTGTCTAATTACCGTGGCTAATGTTTCCAGAACTATATTGAACAAGAATGGTGATAGTGGACATCCTTGTCTTGTTCCTGATTTTAATGTGAAGGATTTCAGTTTTTGACCATTTCCTATGATATTGGCTGTTGGTTTTTCATAGATGGCTTTTATCAGTTTGAGGTAGAGACCATCTATTCCAATTTTTTGTAGGGTTTTTATCATAAATGCATGTTGAATTTTGTCAAATGCTTTTTCTGCATCTATGGAGATAATCATATGTTTTTTGTCCTTGGCTGTATTGATACAGTGTATTACATTGATTGGTTTGCATATGTTGAACCATCCCTGCATCCCTGGGGTGAATCCCACTTGATCAGGGTGTATGATCTTCTTGATGATTTTCTGCATTCTGTTTGCCATTATCTTATTAAGGATTTATGCATCTATGTTCATTAGTGAGATTGGCCTATAGTTCTCTTTTTTGGTTGGGTCTTTCTCTGCTTTGGGGATCAAGGTGATGCTTGCTTCCAGGAACGAATTTGGGAGTATTGCTTCCCTTTCAATTTCATTGAAGAGTTTAAACAGTAGTGGCAGCAGTTCCTCTCCAAATGTCTTGTAGAATTCAGCAGTGAAGCCGTCAGAGCCTGGGCTTTTCTTAGTTTTTAATTACATTTTCAATTTCATTGATTGATATTGGGTTGTTCAGAGTTTTTAGGTCTTCTTTGTTCAACTATGGTAATTCATATGTATCTAGGAATCTGTCCATTTCTTCTGTGTTGTCCATCTTATTGGCGTATAGGTTCTGGAAGTAGGTATTGACGATTCTCTAGATTTCTGCTGGGTCTTTTGTCATTTCACCCTTTTCATTCCTAATTGCATGGATTTGGGCCTTTTCTTTCCTTTTTCTGACTAGGTTGGCTAAGGGTTTGTCAATTTTGTTGATTCTTTCGAAGAACCAACTCTTGGCTTCATTGATTTTTTGTATCGTACTCTTAGTCTCCATTGCATTGATTTCTCCTCTGATATTTATAATTTCCTCCCTTGTATGAGCTCTGGGGTTGTCCTGCTCTTCTTTTTCTAGAAGCTTGAGGTACAGCATCAAGTTATTTAATTGGGCTCGTTCTGTTTTCCTAATATGAGTATTCACTGCTATGAATTTCCCTTGTAGGACTGCTTTCATTGTGTCCCATAGATTCTGATATATTATGTTGTCATTGTCATTTAATTGAAGGAATAGTCTGATTTCTTCTTTAATTTTCTCTGTGACCCATTGGTTACTCAGAAGTGTGTTGTTCAATTTCCACATGTTTATGAAATTTTTGCAGTTTCTTTTGCCGTGGATTTCCAATTTCATCCCACTATGGTCTGATAATACACAGGGGATAACTTGAACTCCTTTGCACTTACTTAAACATGTTCTATGTGTGAGTATGTGGTGTATTTTTGAGAATGACCCATGTGCAGCTGAGAAGAATGTGTATCCTGATTTTGTGGGGTGGAAGACTCTGTAAACATCTGTTAAGTTCATTTGTTCAAGAGTTCAATTGAGTTCTAGTATTTCATTACTTATTTTTAGTCTAGTTGATCTATCTATTTGTGACAGTGGGGTGTTGAGGTCCCCCACTACAATTGTATTAGTGCATATATGACTTTTCATGTCCATTAGTATTTGTTTTATATAGTTGGGTGCCCTAGTGTTTGGTGCATAGGTATTTATGATTGTCATCTCTTCCTCTTGGATTGTTCCCTTTACAAGGATGTACTGTCCTTCTTCATCTCTCTTAATCAGTGTTGGTTTGAAATCTACTTGATCTGCAAAGAGGATAGCCACTCCTGCTTTTTTTCAGGTTCCCATCGCATGGAGTATTGTTTTCCACCCTTTAACTTTCAGTCTATGAGTTTCATTTTGAATTAATTGTGTTTCTTGTATGCAGTATTGTTGGATTTTGCTTCTTGACCCATTCTGCCAGTCTATTTCTTTTGATTGGTGAATTGAGACCATTAACGTTGATGGTTATAACTGAAATGTATTGACTTATCATTGCCATGACTTTTTCTTTTTGTTGGGTTCTCCCCCGTTACATATAATTTCTTGTCATGCCAGATGAGTTCATTCCGCTTTGCTTCCTGGGGTTGTGATCCTCAATATCTCTTCCTAGGATATTGTGCAAAATTCTTTGGAGTGCTGTTTTGGTAGTCACAAAGTTCCTAAGGTGCTCTTTGTCATGAAAGTATCTTATTTCTCCATCCATTTTGAAAGATAGTTTTGCAGGGTACATCAATCTGGGTTGGAGGCTGTTTTCTTTTAGGGCTTGGAATATGTCACTCCAAGCTCTTCTTGCCTTGATGGTTTGTGCTGAGAAGTCTGCTGTGATTCTGATGGGCTTTCCTTTGTATGTGATTTGTTTCTTTTCTCTAACTGCTTGTAGATCTTTGCTTTTCTGTTGAGTTTCTGGAATCTTAACAATTATATGCCTATGTGTAGATTTTTTTTGATCAAGGCTATTTGGAGTCCTATATGCCTCACTTATCTGTATGTCAAGTTCTTTTCCCCTGCTTGGGAAGTTTTCTGCCATTACTTCTGTGAAGAGTATTTTTTATGTTATCTGCTCTCTCTCTTGTTTCTTCCTTGACTCCAATCAGTCTTATGTTATTCTTCTTTGCATTGTCTAGCAGCTGCTGGATTGATTTCTCATGTTCCCTTATAATTTTGAAGCATTTTTTCTTTTCCTGGTCATTAAGTGCAATCTTATCTTCTATATCTGAAATTCTGTCCTCACATTGGCTCATTCTGCTGCGTAGACTTTCAATGGAGTTTTTCATGTCCTGGAAATCTATTTGCATCTGTTTTATGGATTCCATTTGTTTCCTATGTTGTGATTCCATCATGTTCCTCAGCTCCTCTCTAGATTTATTAATCATGTCTTGTACTAGGAGCACAATCTCTCCTGTTATCTGAGAAATTATTTCTGATTTCATTTTTTCCAGATCCCCTTTTGTTGCCAGTTCAGTGGGTCCAGGTGGTTGAGTATCAGAGTGTTCCATCTCGTTTCCCTTTGGGGTTGCTGTAGGTGATCTGGAAGACTGGTTTTAAACTTATTTACATGCTTTCTCATTTTGACTGGGGGGCAGGGCGGGTGCTGTTGTTGCCCGCGAGGATCACCTCCTCTGAGCTGGGTGAAGTGGGACAGGGGCCAGGAGTTGTGGTAGGGATGGTGGCCCAGAAGCCCCTTCCTCTGATCTGGGAGCAGCGGGACAGAAGGTGGCCCAAAAGCCCTTTCCTCAGGGCTGGGAGTAGTGGGAGGGATGGTGGCCAGGAAGCCCCTTCCTCTGGACCAGGAGCAGTGGGACGGTGGCTCAGAAGCCCCTACCTCTGTGCTGGGAGTGGCAGGACCCAGTACTGTGGTCTGGTGGTCCGGTGTCCTGTGCGTCTTTGTAGTGTGGAACGAGGTGGCTGTACAGAGGAGTGTGTGTGTGTGGGTTGTGTCCAGTGGATTGCTGCCAGGGCAGGGGCTGATTCGACATGTTCTGTGTGACTTGTGACCTCAGTACAGTGTCTGCAGACCTGCCTGTATAATCTTTTTCTTGTTTAATGCCTACAGTAAAAATGAATGGAAAACTAGAGAACACATTTTTATAAAGGAAAAGTTGCCCTTGACACTAATAAGAATATAATACTATTAATGTCTTTCAGTACTTCCTAACCAAAAGTCTGGAAAATAAATTAAGTCTTAACATCCAATCTCATCTGTTGAATGTAGTGAGTGAACTTCTCTCGCAGGCATCTGAAAGGGTATGCCCAGGAGCTAGTTGGGCCACTACGAGTCAGCCAGTGTCTACAAATGTTCCTTGAGGAAACAGCCATTCTCACCCTGTTAATGATTGTACCACAATTTACATACCTTTCCCTGTTCTTTGTATACTTATGCTGAATCCAATCATACAATTTTGTGGAGCCTTATCTTAGTTTTGATCTTCTGGTTCTTTGAGTTTGACAGTTCATCAGACTTCACTTTAAGGAAACCTGTCTCTGATTTCCTCCTTGATTCTGTAGTTTGAATACATTCTGTAATCTTGAACTTCATGTTATCTTTGTCTATTATTATAACTCCAGTGGTCGAGGGCAGGAAACAAGCTTGAAACTGCATTGAGCAGCCTTTAGATATTACTGATTTGGCTTATAATTTAGCTATTGATTAAGAAAGGAGTCATTCCAAGGCCTACGTGCAGCTTGTCACGTGAGCCTTTGGCTGGTACACAGAGACGGACTTCCCCATGCCACGGTCACAATTGAGATCTGTGACCAGTGACATTGTGATGTCTCTAATGGCAAGAAAACACTGCAGCTGAGGAGTTATGATTCTGGGAAGCAGATCAGACATTAACTAAGATAACTCTTGTTAGCTATGACCTAAAGATAGGACAGGTGGCTTGTTAACTCTGACCTGTCCTTCACAAGAAAGCATCACACCTCCCTTTTGCAGCCTGGCTCATTAGTGCATTAGTTCTGCTATTCCTTACATCTGCTTTCATGCCCCCCACCTTGCTAAGCTATATAATCATAAATACTGACAAATCCAGAGATCCTGGTCTTAGGAGAGAGCTAAGATCAGGCCCTGTCCCACAGGTAGTAAACTATCAGTTGTTCTTATTTCTTAATTCCTTGGTCTTTGTATATTATTCTTTCTTCCTCAGCTATACCCACAATGAGGTGATTGGGTATCTCCCATAGCTAACTGTCAGGCATCAACTGACATTTGAGGCCTTGATCTTTCAGCCTGGAGAAGAAGATCTGCAGAAATCTTGTGTTAGGGTGTGTTGTGTGTTAGACTGAGTATCCTTTTCCCACCAAGTTCATATGCTGAAGCCTGAATCCCCAGTACTTCAGAATATGACCATATTTGGCAACTGGGTTATTGCAGATGTTATTGACTATTGTGAGCTTATACTAGAGCAAGGTGGGGTCCTAATACAATATTTCTAGGGTCCTTATATAAAAGATCAGTTTATACACAGAAAACACAAATGGGGAGAATTACATGGAAACATGAAGGCAGGTTAAGGTGATGGCTCTATAAGATACAAGCCTGTGATCCTTAATTATAATATGTCAAATTGACTTGAGTAAGAACTGCCCAGTGAATGTGCCTGGGTGTGTCTGTGGATGATTGACATGTAGGCCAGCAAACTGAAGGGGGGAGACCCATCCTAGATGTGGGTGGCACTAACCAATAGGCTTGTGGCTTGGATGGAATAAAAAGGGAAAGAAGAAGGAAGTACTTCCCTTTTTGTCGTTGCCTTTGGATGTTGCTCTTCAATTTCTTTATGCTTCTAAACAGACTGGCACTGGTGCTCCAGACCTTCAAATTTCAACTGCTACTGGATCTTCCTGCTCTCCAGCATGTAGACAGTCATGTTGGGTACTTCCATGTGTGACGTGGTAGGCAGCCACTGGGATCTTTCTCCTTCTGATTCCGTGAGACTACCTAATACATCCCTTGTATAACCATCCATATATCAATACTGAATCCGTTACTCTGGAGAACCTTAACTAGTACAAAATCAAATAATGCCAAAGATTCCAGCCAGAAAATACCCTAAAGCTAAGGAGAGAAGTATGGCACAGATTCTTTCTCACAGTCCGAGACAGGCACTAAGCCTGCTGACACCTCAGTCACCAATTTCTGTAAATTTCTGTTGCTTACACCACCCAGTTTTGGTGTTCTGTTGTAGTAGCTCTAGCAATCTAATACAGGGAGATTGTGTGAGATTGAAATGGTGAGTGATTAAAATAGGGAGAACTCTTTCAATTTAGACCATTATAAACTATAGGGAGGCAGATTTGGAGGTTGTGCACTTGCCAGTTTTATTGACCATCTCATAGCTTTCCAGTGTACCTTTGCTTGCTCTGCCCTTCTATCCTCTGTCATTCTGCCTTGGTTGTTCTGTCTGAAATACAAGTATATGCCCATTCCCAGGAGCCACTGTGCAACTCCCCAGCCAAGTTTCACCCTGGCCGTTGTGTCCCTACTTGACCCAATTAGAGGGCCAAAGGCTTCCAAAGAGTTCACGTGCATCTAAGGATAGAGCCAATTTTCCATTCTGGGACATCAAAGGTTACATGGGCTGGGAGAGGCAAAGTCAAAACTAACTTCATCCACCTCCCCCCAGGCACAAAGTAAAGAATGATTCCAATCATGTATTTTTCCAAGTGCCAAAACACTTCCTACACCAACTAGCTCAGCTCAAAAACTTTGAGATGGTTACCTGGGAGAGGTGTCATACTCATTCACTGGGAATGATGCCGGTGGGTAAATGAGACATATTTCTTTGCTGGCAAGAAGGAAGCCAGAGATAGAAGCCACTACTTCAGGTCAAGCCAAGACTGAAAATCAGTGTCATTTGTCGCCATCTGAAACTGTGCAAGTGTCACTGCTGTGGTGAACTCATCCATCCTCATGGGCTATTTCCTCTGGATCTCATTTTAAGGAGGATTTATACTTCAGTGTCTTGCTATAGATTACTTCTGAGACAGATGAAAGGAAACAATCTATAATTGTTCAACATGTATGCACAGGTCAACATATCCTACCTCCAAATTATCTGCCTTCTTAGGAATCACAGTTCTCTGAAGATTTATAGGAGGTGCTGAGTTTCAATCACAGTGTTAAATTTAGCGAACTCCGAGGAAAAAAGCAGCAGATTACAGGCTCCTCCACTTGTGCACCCCGGAGCTGGCCATCCATCCCACCACCAGACAGGTGAATATCGTGGTGACTTCCCTCCAGGAGGACAAGAGGCCGAAAGAAGTTGTAGGTGGTGGAAATAAGTTTGGACACACTTACATTCTAACTTAAGTCACCCAAGGATGCTAATATCACACTCTTGGGTCAATTATAACTAAAAATTCAGTGAGTCCTGGACACTTTTGAAACTCTAGAAATCATGCAGCTAAGTAAATAAAACTAGCAGTTCATTTCTTCCAAACTCTTTATCTAAAACCTCCCAGAAGATAGAGGTTGACTCATTATTTAAAATAAAGTTACTCCTCCCTGGCACAACAGTGGGGCCATGCAGAGCTATTGATGCCTTCCATTGCTTAATAAATGCAATGTCCAGAGCTGTCGCAGCAAGATAGCCCTTCTATGGCACGTGTCTAAACTCTTCTTCTATTCTCTCCTATTCTTTTTCAATGTTTCTGTATCACATTCACGAAGGATACTTAATCCCTATCAAGCCTCTGTTTAGAGCTGTCTGACAACAAGGAATGACTTTTAAAAGGCAGACAATAAACAGACTGGATGGGTTTTATCTACAGAGAAGAACCTGACACCCCCAGTAGGTATAACCAACAAAGCTTGAGGTCTTTAAGGCTCTTGGCTTCTAAGTGCTTTAGCCCTCATTGAACACTTCCAGCCTGTTTCTGAGACAGAGTGCCTCCCATTACTGAACAGCACACAGGTCCAGCAACTGGATCACCTGCTGGCTGCTGGACAGTGGCTTTGCCAGACGATCTGTTTCCCATTATGTGGCCTCCCTGCAGTCCTGTGCTATTTGGCGTAGTCTGCAGATGACCGACCGGGTTGCTCACGCTGGACTCCTTGTGTTCCAAATGAGCTGTGTGTATTTTAGAGCTTGCAAAGTAGAAGTAAAAGACAAATCCCAGCAGGAGAAATTACTTGTGAGACCTATAGACCAAGTAGATCAATGCTGTTCCTATTTGTCTTTAGTGTCTCAAAGAAGACCAGAGTCAAAGTGCTTTCACATTGGAGGTGGTATTATTTCTTTGTCAATTTGAGGCTTTTAAATTTGCAATGTACACCCCAAACTGGGCTGGCTGCTCCCAGCGCTGACTCTGTTTTCTAGAGTCTGTTCCATCAGACAACCAAGACAACGCCGACAGTAAATGTTCCCAGCCCAGGTCTGGACACTGCTGCAAGTAGCTTGTCAAAGCTATGTGGAGTGTGTTATTCTTCTCTCTACACCCATTCTGCTGGAACATGTCTAAGAGAACTGGCTCCAACAGGAAGAGTTGGAGCTTTTATTCATTCCTGTGTATGGAGGCGTACTTGTCCCCAAGAGGAGTGTCTTCATCCTGCAGCCTCACTGGCAGCCACTCGGCTCGCAAGCCATAGATCCAGCTGCTGCAGAAAGACTCATCTTAAATCTGAACTTCATCAGGGACAAGAAAGCATGTCTCTCTCTCTCTCTCTCCCTCCCTCCTTCCCTCTCTCTCTCTCTCCCTCCCTCCCTCTCTCTGCCTCCAGAGATGCTGCCAGCCGAAGCTTTCAAGTGAGACAGGAGGTTTTCTTTCTGCTCCTTCTGATTTTTTTTTGGTACTGGGGATCAAACTTGGGACTTTGCGCTTGCAAGGCAGGTGGCGGAACCACTGAGCTAAATCCTCGGCCCTGCTCCCTCTGATTTTTAGCCTCCGCCTTCAAGTCTAGCACTCTTTAATTAGGGATTCCAAAATTGGAAGTCACTCCTGCATGACACCCCACACAAGGCAGCAGCGTGCTTTGGTGTTTGGACAGGAGTGATGCCCTGTGTGGAGACAAATCTTTCATCAGCAGCGTGACCTGATGTGCACGCTTGTTCCTGGTGTACTTACACTTGTGCCCGTCTGTTTGGGAGGCAGGAGGTCTTGGATGATGAGGGAAGCCAATTCAGACAAGGCCCATTTGCCAGTGAAGAGTGGTTCAGGGCACAGGCTGCAGAGCACAGCGTGTGCCAGAGTGTCTGCCAAGACAGCCTTCTGTTTGGCAGCAGCACCTGGTCAGGGCAACGTGCTGCTCTTCAATGGGCAACATCTGCAGCTGGAAGCTGGTGGCTGATTCTGCTCCATGCTGCCATCCAGCTCCCTTTCTAACACACTACCAGGGCATACTTCCCCAAAGCAAGCCGGCTTGACCTCACTTAACTCATTCTGGAAATGTTTGCTGAGTGCCTAGTACTTAAAAGTCATGTGCTGGACGGTTTGGGATGGCACAGATGAATCCGACACGGACCCTGGTCTTAAGAGGCTATGGGAGAAACAGAAATGGGCCTGAACACAGATACAAGGGGTGATGGAAAACTCTGATGAATGTTTGTATTAACAACTTATTACAGTCAAAGACACACTGTTGTTAATCACCCTCAAAATACTCCCCACACTCAAAGACACTTATCCTATTGTTCTTGCCACTTCGTGAAGCAGCTCTGAAAGTCCTCTTTCATGAGCCTCTTTATGAAATGTGATAAAGAAAATGCAGCAAATGCTGCTACCAAGTGCTGTCCAATGAAAAAGCAGGCTGGTGAAAATATTATGGCATGTTCCCTTCTGCCTAATCCATCACATCTGGCACTGTGCAACTTCTGGCTTTTCTTTAAGTCAAAATGACCATGAAAAATAACCTTTTAAAATCAATTCAGGACATCGAGGCAGCCACAACAGAAAACTAAAGACCCTCCCAAAAGAGGACATCCAGAGCTGCTTCAGGAAATAAGGAGAATGATGGGTTCAGTCATTCAAAGCAAGATGGGGAGTATTTTGAGGGAGATGAATGGGAATGTGTCCTTACTGTAGTAAATTAAAAAAAATCTCAACACAGTATTTTTCAATGACAGTTAGTAGTTGGCAGACAAAGAATTCCATAACCCTAGAGACACACACACCAAAGCCACAGATGTGCTCCCAATTCCAGAGTAAGGAAGTGATGCCCAGCCAGGGTCCCCCAAGGGGAGAGGTGTGGTATATGGACTGGCCTTGGGTGTGTCAAGGATTGCACTGTGCTCACGATGAGAAGGACCATAAAGGCGGGTGGGATGTGGGCTCAGGTAGGAGTGACAGACAGTGCAGTACAGTGCAGTGAAAAGTAAATGGGTTCGTGTTCATACAAAGTGAGAATATGTGTGGCTTCCGGTGTCTGACCAGGATGTGTAGCTTTCTCCTTGTGGCCCTGTTGTGCCACAAACAATCCAAAATGGTGCTTCCACAAGCATCCATTTCCCTCCCTGGGTCCAGGAATGGCTCTGTGGGTTTCACTGGCTTCACTCTACTTGGAGGGCCAGGTTTCATTCTGAGCTGTACGTGTGTCTTCTCAGACCAAATCTCTGGGTCCGAAGCCACAGGGCTTCTCCACTCAGGGAACATCACAGCCCCTCACCCTCCAACAGGAGGGCCAACCTGGTGGGGTGAGCAAACACACTCTTCCCATGGTGACCAGGAGCAGTCAGCAGTGGTTCGATGAGTGAAACAATATGCATCATAGCTGTCACGGAGAAGTTCTGGGAAGATGGAATGGAAACAGGTTGAAAATGTTAATTAGAGGTAAAAAATACAAAAATATAAAGAGGTGAAACCCAAGTTACGACTCAGCATCATAGTGACTTTTTCTTTCCTTCTTTAAAAATTCTTTAAATTTTTTTCCTCAGCTTTCTTAAAATAGAATTGACAAATAAAAGCTGTATATATGTTTATGGTGTACAATGTCATTCTTTGATATTTGTGTATATAGTGAGATAATTAAATCAATCTAATTAACATATCTATCACCTCATGTTTTTGTGGTATGAACATTTTAGATACACTGTCGTAGTGATTTTCAAATAGATATGTATTAAGTATAGGTAGCATGCTGTGCAGTAGATGGCTAGAATTCATTCTTCTTGCTAAATGAATCTTTGTACCTTTCATGTGGAGTAAAATTGGCATAGGATATAACAATAAACACGGAACTTAAAGGGCCTCCAAGTTCTGGTTATATATTCTTGGTTATGAAAGCTTAAAATCTGGGTTCTTCTGTCACTTCATTTGCAAAAAAGGTGGGAGCTAGATTAATTAACCCCCAAGTTCTTTGCCAAAATGATAGGAT
Organism: Heterocephalus glaber; assembly: GCF_053883595.1. NCBI lineage: Eukaryota > Metazoa > Chordata > Mammalia > Rodentia > Bathyergidae > Heterocephalus > Heterocephalus glaber. The sequence continues at coordinate 180,827 of NW_028258333.1, read as the reverse complement.
TCTTGTGATGCCACAAAGGAAGGCATTTCTGTGATAGGCCACTGAAGGAGTAGAAGGTGTCTAATTTGCTGCAGAGCACTTATGATGAACATGAGAAGTTTATTTTTTCTGCAGCAAATAATAAGAAGAGAACTATTACATAGTCATTATAAGTAGAGAAATGTTAAGTTAGGGCTTAGGAAACAGTCATGAACCAATGACTTGAATGTTCACTGTCACGGTTCTTGAACTTTAGTGCATATCACAATCATAGGGAGTGATATTTAAAACCCAGATGGGGGGATGCAATCCATCCCAGTCTCTGACTCAGTGGGTTGAAGAGGGAGGAGATGGAAATTTGAGTCTCCTAAGTTTCTGAGCCACGCTGTGCCTGGACCACACTTTGGGAACCACTGATGTTGGGGATGTTGTTGGTGCCCAGCGCAGATGCCTTCCAGCCCAGGTGGGTCCATGCCCAGCTGCTCTGAGGATCTCTAGACAATGTCCTCAATAATCAAACCCCTTGGGAGGTGAGTTATTTCACCCACTAGGCATACTGACCATCAAAGGCTTCCAGATGGCTGGTTCCCTTGTCTCAAGACAGAAGCAACTCTATCCTGCAATTGCTCTTCCAAAGCTTTTCTGGGCACCCAACTCACGCTGGTTCCTGACTGAGAATGATTTTGTTTACATCTTTGTTCTGCTGCTCATGCTCCCCTCATTCTCCTCCCCAGGAAAGAACTGCTTGATCAGCACACGAACAAGAAATCTCATCTCAGGCTCTGCTCCTGGTGGAGCTGACATGAGACAGGTGCTAGGGTAGGGAAGAACTAGGGCCACGAACCCGCTTGCTTACTTTTCCAGGGTGTAGAGGTTAGGAGCTGATAGCATAATTTTATGGAAATCCAAGGGGGAAATTCAAAGCATTTTTTAAAAGCCGTATACAAAATGGAGTTCACCATGTAAGATTAGACAATGGGCAGAGGAGAAGATGTACAAATGTTTCCTGGTGGCTGGACCTGAATATGACACAAATATGTCTAATCTTGACAGTTTGAGAAAGGGGTTGTTTTGGGAGAGGAAAATCATCTTGGAAGAAGCTGGTGAGGTTTTAAGTTTTAGAGACACTCACAAGGGTTTCCTGTATCTGCCTACTCGGTTCTTGCAAGAGGGTGACCTGTCATATATGGGCTGAAGCTTCAGAAGTCATTTCTACAGTTTGTAGTTAAATCAAAGGGTTGATGAGATTACCAAGATATGGAGCACCAAAAAGAAGATGGCCTGGTACTGAAAACTGAAGGCTGATCTCAGTTATACCTAGACATAAGGCAGACTTCAAAAGAAGGTAAAAGGAAAGAGAATTGAAGTTAAGTTGGAAGCTTAAAAAGGATTCGTGCAGGATACAAAGTCAATGCACAAAAATAAACAGAGTTCCAGTACTCTGATAATGAACCCACTGAGAAAGAAATCTGGAAAACATTGCCATTCATAGTAGCTTTAAAAACATAAACACCTAGGAATCAACCTAACCAAGAAAGTGAAAGAGCTCTACAGTGGAATTACAGAATACTGGAGAATGAGGTTGAAGAAGACATTAGAAAATGGAAAGACCTTCCCTGTTCATGGATTGGAAAAACTAACTTTGTGAAAATGGCCACACTACCAAAATGATCTCCAGATTGAAAGCAATCCCTATTAAAATACTAACAACATCCTTTACAGAACAAAGAAAAACAATCCTAAAATTCATATGGAATCAGAAAAGACCCAGAACAGCCAAAGCAATCCAAACAATAAAAGTAATGTCACTATGCCGAATTTCAAGTTATACTTCAAAGCCATAGGAAGAGAAGCAACATGGTGCTGATGCAAAACAAGCGAGTAGGCCAGTGAGGCAGAACAGGGGACAAAGAAACAGACCATGCACCCAGAGCTAGCTGACATTTGACAAAGGGGTCAAAAACACGGCAGAAAGGACGACTTCTTTAAAAATCGCACTGGATATCCACATGCAGAAGATTAAAGTTAGACCCTTTGTGCCCCATACTAAAATCAAATAAAAATGGATCAAAGACTTAGTTATAAAAGCAGAAACTGAAACTGCTGGATGATAACATAAGGGAAACAGTTGAAGCAACAGGCACAGCCAAAGACTTCCTGACTAGGACTCCAACAGCACAGGAAATAACATCAAGAATCAACAAATGTGACTGAGTCAAATTAGAAAAGTTCTTCACAGCAAATGAAACAATAAACAGAATGAATATAAAAGACCACCTACAGAGGGCTGGGGATTTAGCTCAGTGGCACAGGGCTTGCCTGGCAAGCGCAAGGTCCTCGGTTCAATCCCTGGTACCCCCCACCCCCAAAAAGACAACCTACAGAATGGGAGGAAATCTTTGCTAGCTACTCTTCTGACAGAGAATTAATATTTGCAATATATGAAGAACTAAAAAAATTAACCCTCCAAAGACAACAATCCAACCAAGAAATGACCAAATACACTAAACAGAGATTTCTCAAAAGAAATAGTACACATGACCAATAAGAACATGAAAAAAATGTCCAACATCTTTGGCCATTAAGGAAATGCAAATCAAAACTACACCAAGATTTTATCTCACCTTGGCCTGAATGGCTATTATCAACAGTACAACAAATGAAAACTGGCATGGATGTGGGTAAAAGGAACCCTTATTCATGGTTGGCGGGAATGTAAACTAACACAACCACTGTGGAAATTGCTTTAGAAATTTCCCAAAATCTAAAAATAGAAATACCATTTGATCTGTTATGTGTCCTCTCCTGTAATTCTTGAAAGAATTGTAGACAGTATAGTATGGTGATACATGATACATGTGTATAGGGGCACAATCCACAATAGCTAAGCTGTGGAAATAGTCTAGATGTCCACCAACAGATGAACAGATAAAGAAATCGTGGTATACATACATAAAGGTATGTTATTCAGGCATGAAGAAGAATGAAATCATGTCATTTTCAGGGAAAAGTATGTTAAAAGAAATAAGCCAGACTCAGAAAGATAAATATCACATGGTTTGTCTCATTATAAACCAAATAGATAAATAATAAATAAGAGAGGTAACAGAGGGTAGATATTTAGAGAGACAGACAGAGGTTGTGGGGAAGGAAAGGGAAAAGACAGTGATGGGACTGAAAATGATCAAGTACATTACATGCGTTTATCAATTTCCCAAAATGAACCTCACCATTCTGAATTGCTAACATGCTCTAAAAAATAAAGACAAAACAAATCCCATAGAATCTTCACTTCACAGCATTTTACTAAAGTGTGATGGGGATCATGTATGTTACAGTTGCGCATCTGTATTGTATTCATTTGAAACTAATAAATCCGAAAGCCTATTTTTTTCCTATTTAAAAAAAAGGGTCAGTGATGCCCGGAAATGGGACCATTTTTGCTTCCTGTCGGCCAGCTTTATGTGGTTCATATTTGAAATACTGGTTCTGAAAAATTTTTGACCCTCAAGAAAGTTCAGTTTCTACCAGTGGCCTTTGTGTGTGTGTGTGTGTGTGTGTGTGTGTGTGTGGTTAGTGACAGTGTTAGACATGAGTGAACATCCTCACCTAAATGCAGTTCCTCAGGTGAGTAAACATGTAGGGAGACAATGAGCACTGACCTCTTTTGAGGAGATGCATGGGCACTGATGGAAAACGTGGGAGCATGATTGCAGTTGGTCTTTGTTCTGGCCATTTTACTGTTCCAAGAGAGAGGAGATTTGCAAAGGCAAGTGCATAGAAATGGTGCATCAGGCAGATGTAGACAGCAGAACTCCGGTTCATCAGACACTGACTGTTTCAGGCACTGTCTCAGATACTGAAGGGAGCCCATAATCACCACCTCCGGGGACTCATTTTCCTGTCCCCAGAAGACAGCTTCCTGTTTGTGGAAACAATACACAGAAACTACCCAGTAGGGTTCAGAGTTTCAAGACTTCATATGACATATTACATATAGTTGGTTATTGTTTTCTTGACGTTTTCATTTCTGCTTTCAAAGTCCTTTTTCTCTAGCCCTTCACTGGAAATCACCTTTTTTCATATAAATCTTGTCTAACTATATTTGTGTTATACATTTGTTTGCTATTTTTTTAAAAAGTTTATCACATCCATTTTTAGCTCAGTTCTTGCAGTAATTGGTCCCAGAGTGAAACATTATTTTCAAGCTCATTCTAATGTGGGAATAATATTTTTTTCATTTCTTCTTTTACATTTTATTTAGCATTTGACATTACTTCTTTTGTTTTTGTTTGGCTGGTGTCATTTTTGTTCTTATTTTGGATTATTTCCCTAGAATGTGCCTCTTTGTTTCCCAGGGTCTTCTTGACTATGTTATCAATAAATCATTGCGTCCTTCAGTAAAGTGAATTAAAAAAACCCTCATTATCCATTGCATTTGGAGGACACTTTCTAAATATTTTCTCAGGTCATCTTATGGTTAATTTAGGCTACATTTGCAAATAGCTCATTGTATCTTGGCCGCAGCCTCTGTTCCCTTCTTTTATCTTTTATTTCCCGATATGATGTCTAGCTCTTGTCTGTTATGTTTCTGAGGTACTTGGACCCCAGTTTGATTTGAATTCATGCACTATGCTTAGTGCTGTGTGTCTTTTTCAAATGTGACAACTAAGGCAGGTTGAATATCCACCCTGTCTCTGGAGAGCACTAATATTTTTATCTGACTTCAATTTGGGGTCTTCTCAAAAACCAATTTCACTTGCAACTATTTTTAAAAAATCACTAAAATAAATAAAATAAAATATCACTACTGCATGCAAAACACATGTCCATCTAGGTTCTCCTGGGGGAGATAAAGTATATACTAGACTAGCTTTTTAAATTTAATCACATATTAATCTCAGGAAAACACAATAATAATGCCTAACATAGTGCAATCTGTAAGAGGCATGAATTCAGTAACAATGGGGTGTTCAGAGAAAGAAGTTGGAATTTGTTGCGAGAGTGTTTCTTGGCAAACAGTGGGGCATTTCAGCTTGCTGACCATTTAAGTCCTCATTACTAACCTCAGCTATATTTCAGTGTAGATGTTGGTGTCCTGGTGGCTCTCTGGAGGGTAAGGGCGGGGGCCCTTCTTCCAGCACGTGTGCATTGCATGGTGTAAACACTCCCATGGTGACTAATTCCAAGCCACCAACCGGGTGTCACTGCAGATGTGATTGGGAAGGAATGCACACAGCGACTCTCCTGGGCTGGCCCGCAGAGCTGCAGCACTCTCACCTTAAATCTTTTCCTAAATTACCATGTATTCCCTACAGGAAACAGTAGTTAAGTAGTTAGAAAAGGAACCCCACGGGTTTTGTAGGACCAAAACCTAGGGAAAGGTCACGTCTCTCCCCTGGAAGTAGGTTTACCACATGCTAGTCCGGGAGGCAGTCTGGGGGAAGGCAGTGGAAAAGATATGAAATTAGTGGTCCTAATGTTGGGTTCCTTGACTTTTCGGAAAGAAAAATTGATGGAGTATTTGACAACTGATAACAGGAATTGCTTCTGAGATTTAGTTGGACCATAGACAACATTTGATATTGGACACTAAATGTAAATTGGATGTATCATTTTTCATTCTAAATGTTTTGTTGTATGTTTAAAAGTTGCTAAGGACAAGATTTCATGTAAAATGTAAAATGTCCACCATGAATGTAACAACAGCTGTTTTGACTTTTATCTTCACACCATATCCTTTAATCTGGTGATGATACTAATGGAGAGCATAATATTTATGTGCTTTATTCTTTTTTTCTATTTGTCATCATTTCATTTATACTTTTCTGAGGATCTTCACATTTTTCATACTTCATTGTTAAATAACTGATTATATCTGTATGACTTAATAAGAAAGACCTTACAGGCATGGACATAAGTTGATGGAGATGAGAAAAAGCAAAGACTAAAAAATAAGAAAGTAGATGTTGTTTGAGGGAACAGCAAAGTATTCAGGGAAGCCTGAAATTTAGAGGGATGTTTTACTCACTTTTATGCTCCTGGAGAAAAATACTCGTCACATACAATTTAAAGGAGAGGGGTTTATCTGGCTCATGGTTGTAGAGGTTTTAGTCTATGGTCCACTGGCTACAAGGCAGAAATGGCATGGTAGAAGGGCCCGGCAGAAGAGAGCTGCTCAACCCATGGCAGCCAGGAAGCAGAGAGAGAGAAGGGAGGAGTCAGGGACAAGAATACACTTTTGTAGGTCATGCTCCCATTGACCTACCTGTAGCCAAACCACACCTACTAATAGCACATTCAGTGATGAACACATGAATGGACGACTCCACTGATGAGTATAGCACCCTTATGATGCTATCACCTTCCACACACATAAGAAATTTGGGGGAACATTTTAGTTGTAAACTATAATGAGGGGATATATCTTAGTCTGTTTAAACTGCTATAATACACCCTTCCAGGACATGCCCCCAGTGACCCAGGTACAACCAGGCTCCACCTCCAATGGATGAATCCACTGATGAGTATAGTTGCCCTACATTCTTATTGATTTCCGTGCACATGAGAATTTTGGGAAACTTCATATCTAAAACATAATAGGATTATATTTTGGGCTGTCTGGGCTGGTGTGATAAAGTACCATTGATTGGGTAGCTACTTATTTCTCACTGTGGAGGCTGGAAGTGGGAGGTGAAGGTAGCAGCAGACTGGGCTGCTGCTGAGAACTTGCTCTTGTCCTGTAGATGTCCACTCTTTTATGATGTGTGCAGGGGGAATAGAGAATGTTCTCTTTCTTTCCTTATAAAGGCACTAATATCATCATGAGGACTTTGCTTTGAGGACCTCATTTAAACCTAATAACTCCCAAAGGCAACACCTCCAAATACCATGACGCTGGGGAATAAGCCATCAGCATATGAATTCTGAGGAGACATAAAGCATTCACTCAGAAAAGAGTATAAGAAACAGGTTTGGATGACTTTATTGAGCTCAGATTACACAGGGCTTTTCATGTCCAACAGGAGTGTAGGAGGAGTTTGATGACAACTGAGGCTATTGTAGACAACGATCATGTGGCTCACATGATTGGACCTTGGCTTTGGGAAAGTTCATCTATCAAGCAACACTGCATTTTAATCCCCTTCTGCATGGTAAATCTGACTTCAAGAACGTGCTGGTTTGGAAAGGTCTTTCACCTCATTTTTTTTTATAGAAATGTCTATCCATAGGAATTGGTCTCAAGAAATTGCTGACATATTCCAGGCAGAATACAGAACTCATGGCCAAGGAGGATATGATAGAACCACATTCAAACACAACACCTGTTTTGTGGATCTTCTGGTCTGGTAGGGGGCCACCAACTGAAGCCAAATCATCACAAAAACAATTAAGAGCCATGTTGGAAATTATGAACGGATATACTCAGGGATATATGATAAGGAGCTTTTCCTGATTAGGAATGCCAAGCATCCTTTCTAGACAAAGCTATGCTTGAAAATGAAACTCTAAGAATGACTAGTTATCACCTAGGTGAGAATTATAGCATGGTAGGAAAACTGTATAAAAGCCCTGTCATAAAGAATAGGACAAATATAAAGAATTTAATATATGATTGGAGAACAGATAATTAGGGATGGCATTGTGTAAATGAAGCTACAAAATGAGGGTTTAGGCCATTCAGGAATTTGTAAGCTATTCTGGGAATATTTTTCCTAACATGAATGGGAAGCAATGGAGGTTTTAATTTGGGGAGCTCGGTATGATAGGAGACAGGCAGAGCTCTAAAGCTGAGCCTAAGTGCCCTGGTGTAACATCTGGTGTAATCTTTCCTTGGGCACAGGCAGAACGGATAACTTGCTTTTTTCGTAGTCAAGAGAGTATAGTAAGGATGGATGGTGAGCCATCGCCACTACAGCATCACATTAAATAAGACTCTGTCTCAATGCAGACTAGAGCAAAAGTCATCCCTTTTGGCTTGATGAAGAGAACAGGCTTGGTGAGGAAATTTCCAGGGCAAGGGGTTGACTGTGACATCTAGAATTTGAGGTCACCTTCTCGTGGACAGCCAGGAAAAATCTGGGGCCTCAGTCATACAGCTGCAAGGAAGTGAACTCTGCCAACAGCCTGAGCAAGCTTGGAAGAAGGCCCTCCCCCATGAAGGCCATGCAGTGAGAGTGCAGCCCGCCCGGCTGGCAGCTCTCCTGCAGCCAGAGCAGAGCACCCACCTGAGCTGGGGGTCAGCTCTCAGCCCACGGGAAATGCAAAATGATAAATGTGTGGTGCTTTGAACTGTTGAGTGTGTAATTCGGCAACAGAAAATCAAAGCCTTTGGGTTATGATGACATCCCTGTGGCTGCTTTTAGAGAAAGGACAACAAAGAAAGAAGAATGGATGAGAATACAGGAGTTGCCAAATATTCAGCAGTGTCTGGAAGAGATGAGATGGCAATGAGGGTAGAAAGAAGTGGAATGATTTGGGGAATAGTTAGAAGGTGCTGGTTATAGAGAGTAAAAAGAAGGTTTTTGACTCTGGAAGAACAAAGAATAATCAAAGACAGACTGAATACATTTTTATTGATTTGATTGAAGACACCTAAGGTTACAGAAGTAACCAAGACTTGAAGTGCAAATAATCCAGAGGAAAGGGAAATAGAGAGGGAGGAGCCAGCGTTCTGTGAGCATCTACAGTGCGAGAGAGGCCCAGCAGCCTGGAACAGAGGTCTGGCTGAGGAGCAGCAACGCTCTGTGAAGGTTCAGCATGGAGATGGAGAATGAAAACTTGCAGGTTGAAGTTGGCGAGACAGCCAAACCAGGAGGCAAACTTCTTAGAAACAGTCATGATGTGGAGGTGTAACGCCAGCTGTCAGTGGTATTTGTCTGATCATGAAGCTTCCCCAGGCAAGAAGCTAAGAAGCAGAGTAGAGAGCTACTGAAAAGCACGGGAGAGACTGCAGCCTCTTGGTTCTCTTGAAACACAAATGGAGATCTGGTCTTGCAAGGAGGAGCAGTTCTGCACACAGCAATCCCTGCGGCTTCCACGTGGGACCGACAGGAAGTAGAAATGAATGGAAATAGAGAGCTATGAAAGCCGCAGACTTGCCTCTAGTCAGTTAGTACCTGGCTGGATTGAGGTGCCTGCTTCAGCACAGGCTGCCCACCAGGAGACAGGGTGACTCCCCCGTGAGGAAGATGACATGCTCTGCCGCCTTGGCCAGTTTTAGTAGACAATTCTAACTTGAAATAAAATGTTACCAGATTCACTGGAAAAAACCAGGAGCAACAAAAAAGGACAACAGAGACAGATCCACGGAGGATGGGGCTTTCACATATATATCAAAATAGCTGTTTGAACATTTTTTCATATATTTGTTTGCTGCTTTTACTTCCTTGTCTGAGAAATGTCTGTTCATTTCAGATGCCATTTCTGAATTGGGTCTTTAAATTTGGGGGGTCTGATTTTTTTCAATTCTTTATATAGTCTAGATAGTAGTCCTTTGTCTGAGGTACAGCTGCTAAAAAATTTTTCCCATATTGTAGGTTGTTTGTTAGCTCTGTTGGTGGTTTCTTTTGCAGTGAAGAAGCTTTTTAATAGGATGAGATCCCAGTTGGTGATTCTTTCTGCTAGTTCCTGTGCTGCTGAGGTTTTGTTCATGAAGTCTTTTCCTATATCAATGTCTTCAAGAGTTCTACCTAACTTATTTTCCAGCAAGTTTAGTGTTTCTGTTTTAATATTTAGATCATTAATCCACTTTGATCTTAGTTTAGTGCATGGTGATAGGTATGGGTCTAATTTCAATCTTTGGCAGGTTGAAATCCAGTTTTTCCAACATGATTTATTAAATAGGCAATCTTTCCTCCAATGATGGTGGTTGGCTCCTTTGTCAAAGATGAGGTGGCTGAGCATGTCTGGAGTTGTTTCTGCATCTTCTAATCTATTCCACTGATCCTCAGGTCTGTTCCTTTGCCAGTACCATGCTGATTTTATCACAGTAGCTTTGTAGTATAGTTTCAAGTTGGGGATTGTGATACCCCCAGCCATATCTCTGTTGCTTAGAATTGCTTTAGCTATTCTAGGTCTCTTATGGTTCCAAATGAATTTTTGGATTGTTTTCTCTAGTTCTGTGAAGTATATTGTTGAATAATTGATAATCTGAAATAGGAAAAAAGGTCCAAAGATGAAGGAGTGGAGGGAGGGGAAGGGGAAAGGAAAAGAGGGAAAGGAAAAACTATGAGAGAAGAAAAAAAAAAGGAAATGAAATCTATGTAAATAGGGAAAGGCAGAGGGGGTGAAGGGTGCACAGGTAATGGGGGAAAAAAAATAAGAACCGAGATATATCATGTACAGGTACAAACACCCAACAATAAATGTAAACTAATTGTACACCTAAAATGTACCAATAAAAGAACTAAAAAAAAAAATAGCTGTTTGGTTGTCTGGTCTGGAATTTGACTTTATTTGCTAGATAATCGGTTAATATGTTACTTTTTCATGGATGCTGGCGAGGACATAGAACTCCCAGCTCAGAGAAAGGAATTCATTACTCACAGCTCAGGAATTCATTATTCAAGAAGTGTGAGCATCAGGATATTGGCATCGTCTCTTTGTCCCAGGTTCTGCAGGGACGGTGTGATACGTCTCAGCTGAGTGTGACACATGTAATTGGTTTGCACCACAACTGACCTTAGCGGACCCCCCTCTTTTCTAGCAAGCAGGAGGCATGTCTGCTGTTTGTCCTGGAGGAAGACTTTCCATGATCCTTCATAATTGCAGCCTGTAAACATCTTGAGAAGTGGCCCAGGCAATCAGTGAGTGGGGCCTTTCCTTGTTGACATGCCCAACAAATTCACAAAGGGATATTTAGGACCCACAAGAGATTGCATCTCTCATTGAGTTATAGTTAAAAAAAGGTGATAGAGTGGAAAACCTTGTCAAGAACTGGAATCTATAAAATAAAATGCAATGGAAACTTAGGAACTGGAAAATTTATTAAATAAAACAATACACTCATTATTAAAAGTTCAGTAACAAATTCAAACCATCAGAATAGGCAACTGAAACTAAGAGAACAGAAAAGATTAGGGCTCAAATACAGCAAGGCAAGAAGTTGAATATATATAAATGAAATACATACAGTATGTTGAAAAGCCTTCATAAATATACAGTTGTCCTGGAAATAGAAGAGAAAGGGAGAGGAGCACAGGAGTATTTCTGGAGAAAAGGATAGATTAGAGACGCCCGGCTCCACAATCAAGAAACTCTGTGATTCTCCATATGAATAGTGTCAAAATCAGCTTGCAAAAATAAAGGGAAAAGAGAAAACTCTTGAGAACATCTAGAAGGGAAAATAAAACTCACATTCTCAAAGGGGCAAAACTATGACAGACGACCGACTCCTCAATGTGTGTGGTAAAGGTCAGGCATTGACAAATGGCACCTTTAAAATACTGAAAGAAAATAAAGGCTGCCCTAGATTTCTACACTTGTGAAAATGCCTTTTAGACGTGAATGTGGTGGTCAGGCACAGTGGCATGTGCCTGTGGTCGCAGCTACTCCAGAGGCTGAGACAGGAGGTTCTTAGAGCCTGACCAACATAGTAAAATCTCATTTAAAAAACCCTGAATGTGAAAAAAGAAAGTTTCAGATGAATCAAAACAGAGTGCTTGTCACTAGCAAACCTTCACTAAAAACCATTCTAAATGGATTTCCTCAGGCAAAAGAAAAACAATCCTATAGGAAATGGAGAATACAAAGAGGAATTAAGAACATCTAAGTGATAAATTTAAATAGATACTGGCTGAATAAAATAGTGACAAAGTCTTGGGGCCTAAACTTACATAAAATATGTAGAATTAAAATGTGAGACGATAATCATCCAGAGGACAGATGAGAGTGAATGCAGTTAATGGGCTGCAATGTCGGATGATGGTAAAACCTTGATTCGGTTACAGATGAAAACAGTACAGGATATTCGATCTCATCCTGAGACGCGGTGCTAACAGAGCGGAAGATGATGTCTAACTGAAAACAGGTGGGAGGGAAGAGGGAAGCCACTGAGACAGGATGGAGACTGGTGACATGTGTTCAGATGCCGAATTCTGGAGAGTTGGGAGAGGAGCTGGAACTCCATAACTGGCTGGAGCTCAGACTGCAGCTCAGGAGAGGTTCAGCTCGGGAGAACATATTCTGAAGCATCTGCTTTCCTAGCAGAGTGGGAGAGGAGCGAGAGACATTCCACTGGCGTGGGTCAGTCCTTAGCGTGTCACCCTCCCCATAGCTCATGCTGGAGTGGTAAATGGTGCAGGCAGCGGTGGACCTCAGGCAGGTGAAATGCCAGGTGGCCGAGGGAGCAGGAGCCCAAGGTCTTTGCTGCGTGATCGTCTTGGCTGGTAGCTGTCACTTGCCCAGTGTCACTGTCCCCATGATGGGCTTCAGACTCTTCTGCGAGGACCAAAGTCCAGAAATGGCGACCAGAGCAAGGGCTGGCCAGACAAGTGGATGAAGTCCTCTTTCCCCCAGAACTGTCACAAGTAATCCATCACATTAAGTATTCTATGTGAAAATGGCCACCTATTAGAAGGCAGGAAAAATGACTATAATTTTACATTTGTAATTACTGTAATTGATGTCATTTTTTAAATGAAAGTGTTTATCTTTACAACGTGTGACAGCATTGTACGTGAAAAAAAAAAATCCATCTGTTTGGCCTTGCAAATCGCTCAGCTCCACAGTGCTGAGCCTGTGATGACGTCTCTCTGTCCCTCTTTATTGACAGCTGTGACAGAGCTTTGAATCGTTTTGCACATGCTGGGTTCCTGACGCACGATTTCTCGTGTTTCAGTGGAGAGAATACCTCCCTCATTTTGAGATTGTCGAGGGCATTGTGATAGCAATTTCAAGGAGTTTCTTCATGTCCCTGAAAGCTTCTCACCCTTTATTTTGTCTTTGGGAAAAAAAAAGAGTAATGGGCTGGGTTTCCATTCACTTACACGATCTGCTTGTCTCTGCAAAAGACCAAGGCTCCTCTTCAGCATATTTCAGTGTTTTCTAGAGCAGGATGTTATTCTATTGCCAGTATTCTGTATGAATTCTCACTGCTTGCTGTTTTGCATGACAGTCTGAGTGTCAGAAGCCTGAGAGTTTGGTCAGCCTGCATTATTTTTCCTCTCTCTGTGTATTTGGTGCCTCCCTGTCCCTCCTGCATCCATCCCTGCCTGTGATGCTGGAACAAAACCCTCAGCTCCAGGCTCCTGGGGTCTCCCTCGGGAGCACAGAATGCTCTGTCCTTTTCTTCCCCTCTTTGTTATTGTTTATACAGATGAATGGGCTTCACTCTGGCAGATTCATACATGCACAAAATACACGGTGGTCATTTTCACCCCCTCAGTAGGCCATTACCCCTGGTTTCACATTTTTTTGGGTTTCAATGAATGTAATATAGTTTGTTCATATCATTCCCCCTATACCCACTCTTCCTCCCTTTGCCTCTTATCCCCTTTCTATTGTCCAGTAGGTCTCCCTTCTGCATTTTCATCACCTGTATTGGATTCCACATATTAGGGAGAATGCACAATATTTGTCTTTCTGAACCTGGATTACTTTGTTCAACATTATGGCCTGCAGATCTATCTACTTTCCTGCAGGTGGCAGGATTCCACCCTTCTTTGGGGCTGAGTAGTGCTCCATTGTGTGTATGTACCACAGTTTCTTTACCCATTCACCCGTTGATGGGCATCTAGTCTGCTGCCATATTTTGGCTATTATGAATTGTGCTGACATAAAGAAGGGCATGCACGTGTCCCTATACCGTGCCAACTTTAATTGCTTTGGTTTATGCCAAGGCGTGGCAGAGCTGGATCAAATCACAGCCCTCTGCTCTTGGTGGCTTATCAGCTTGGGAGCAATAACATAGACCTGTCTGGTGCTCACTGTGCAGTGACCCTAAGTGCAGTCTGACTTGAAGAACATTATGCCTTCCATGGGCTCCCACAGGGACTTGCCCACTCAGTTATCCCAAGTCTGGAATCCAGGCCTCCCGATCCCCATCTGTGCTTGAGGTGGCTGCTGATGTTTCACCACTCCGGAAAGAAATCAGAGAAAACACTGACGTTAGGAGAGCGAATAGCTTCCAGCTCGGAAGCTGACCTCAAAGGACTGAGCTTTTCCGCAGTGAGATCATTGCCACTTACTCTCTTCCTAAAAATTTTATATCAAGGCACCCTTTGCACTGGGCTTGCAAGGACATGATTCCTAGGAGAGCAGAAGGGTTGTTCCGCATTTGAAGCTCTCTGATCCTTCATAACGGCAGATATGAAAACCAGGGCAAATGTCAAAGAAAGTGGACGGGGCAGTGATCTCTGTGTCTCTCTCAGGCGCACTCGCACGGTGTGGCATTTCACTGTCACATCTGCGGAAGCTGCAGGCAGCTTTGCCTTTGTGCATCGGGGATGAATGAATGTGGCCTGGGAGAGGCCTGGTGGGCAGGGCCGGAGGACCTTGTGCACATCGCCCTGTGCGCTCTGCTCTGCTCTCTGTTCTCCAGTTTCCCACACACTCTTGATTGCTCCAAGGTCTGGGTTTGGACCAATGTCCCCGGACAAGGTACCCAACCCCTACCACGCCCCAGGGAGCCCCCGCCGGAGTTATCCAGTCCAAATGCCAGTAGTGCCAGGGTGGACAACCTGGGCCATGGAAGGATGCAACGGTGGGAGCATTTCATGTGGAGACTCCCAGTAACAAAGGACCCACTTTACTTGCGCTCCGATGATGAACTCCGTCCAGATCCACCACCGACGGCCACTTCCCAGGCTCCTGAGTGACTTCCTGCTTGAATTTCCTGGTGTCCACAATGAGGAAAGTGAGTGGAGAGAGACGCTTGTCCACGGTCACGGCCTACGGGAGGGGCTGAGCCTTTGGAGCCCAGGCCCTTGCCTCCCACTCCTGTGTCCTGACACCACACGCCAGGGCTGTAGGGGGCACTATGGGGTGTCTGGTGGGCATCTGTCCCTTTCATCAGGCGTCCTTTGCAGCTCCACGTCCGGCTCTGTGATGTCAGTCATGATATCAACACCTGCTGGGAAGCAGCACCGGATTCTTCTCTTTGAAGCAGGCTCTCTTCCAGGTTAAATGGGTGACAGCAAACAATTATTCCTTCCCACCTTTTGCCTGTGTTCCCTGGCCTCATTCACAGATGCACAAGAAAACACATTTCTCTGGCACACAGTGCCAGTGGATCACTGCGAGAGGCCTGCACCTGGTGACACCAAATGCATGCCCAGTAGGTGGCTGCATCATCATGTGACCATGGGGCTGAGGGGCTCCTCTGGCCACCACAGGCAGGGGCTCCTGGAGTCCCCAGCTTGCCTGTGGTCCTGCAGTCCCGTCCTCTCCCACATGCACGAATCTCCATTCTGCGTGCTGCCTCGTACTGCTATTCCTTGCTTGCAGCTGCTTTGGAAGAGAAAACTTTTCATTTTCTGGGGCCTTTCCAAGCCCTGGAAAGCTGGGGACAGATGACCCTCAGAGCTGCCCTGGACCCTAGGAGCTGGCACCCAGTGAATTTGTAACCTGTTGCTTGCTGGGCAGCTCAAGCTTCATGAAAGACTTAATGTACAGTGATTAAAGTTTAAGTGCTTTCTAACATTTAAACATGAGGCCCACTTTATGATTGTGAAAGTGGCAGTTAAGCAAGAGGGAGAGAAGTTTACTGCGTCTTAACTTGGGCAGCAAATTGAATTTCTATCGATGAGCAGCACTTCTCCCCATAAGAAATGTCCAAGAGCTTGGCCTGAGAAAGATGGGCAGAGGCCTGTGGGTTTGAAAAAACACAGTGCTAACATTTATAGAGATGAAAGTGTCAGCCCTACCCCTGGGGCTGCAGATTAATTTTGACAGTCATCTTTACAATGCAGGGGAGGGAGAGCTCGCTCTCGGCCCTGGGGACACCAGTGTGTTGTGACTGCTTGGCTGCATCTGATCTTTAAGTTTTTCTCACTCTGCACACTTTTATTCCTGGGTGTGAACACATTAGCATAAATGACTACACTGTGCACATCTTTCTGTATCTGGTTTTCAGTGTGTGTAGCTTTTCTTTTCTGGAATTGCACACACACAAAAGATTCAAATCCCAACCCTTGCTAGTATTTATCGAATTTCTTTATTCATCGGCGCTGACTGTCCTAGGTACCTTGCATGTGCTAGTTCACCCTCCAGCCAGGAACACCGTAGCTCTGATTTCCAAATAAGGAGGTGCTGGATGTCACAGAAGTGCTGGGAGACCCACAGTGGGGACCGGAACCCAGGCAGTCCGGTTCCCTAGACAGCTGTGCTCTGCTTGCTGCCCCCTGGTCCAGGTTCTGGGGCCCTAGCATGGATGTGGGGCACGAGGGAGTTGGCTAGGGTGAGAGTAACCTCTGTAGAAAGTGAGGGGTCACCAGTAATGGAGAGGAACCCCTCACTGCGAAGGGCTTACTGTCCTGTGTTAGGCACTTGGGGCACGAAGGAGCTAACACTTATGCCTAAAGGGCTTCACTTTGGGGAGATTCAAGCTACATGGTGTGACGGAAAAATATGATGAATGATTAATTTTTTTAAGTGCATTACAGCAAAAGACACATTGCCATTAATTCCTCTCAAAATACTCTTTCTTTCTTCACCTACACTCATCCTATCATTCTTGCTACTTTTTGAAAGGCTTCTTTCCTAAGTGTCTTTAGTTGTGCTGCCTTGGCTGCCTGGATGTCCCGACTCAAAAATGTTGACCTTTCAGGGTCATTCTGACCTTGGGGAAGAGCCTGAAGTCACACGGTGCCAGATCCTGTGGATAAGGCAGATGAGGGCACAGGGTCATGGTTTTCTTTCTTTTATATAAAAATTTACTGACTTTTTAAAGTGGACATTCACATAGAACAAAGAATTACTTTTTCTTTCTGAGCCTGCCTTTGTGTTGGATTGCAGACGGCAATAGCATTCACTGTATTTTTGATCACACCACATAAAGACAACCTGAAAGAAAGCAGACTTTCAGAACTGCTTCCGAAAGTGTGTGCATGGTGGGATAAGTGTATTGGAGCCAGGGGGAGGTGTATTGCAAGGAATTCACCGCAGTGTGTCTTTTACTGTAATAATTTTAAAAGTTGAAGCATGTGCCACATATTCAAACTTGTATAACTGGCTTGAAAGGACTCAGCTCTCCCGGAGGTAGTAGGCACATCTTATATATTAATTTATCGGGCCAAACAATTTCAAATTGCCAAATATTAAACTATTTCTGACCTGCCAAAACAGCAGTTTCATATGTGAAAACCTTATTTATGCTTAGACTATTCATATCTGTAACTAGAAGTGGTTTCACCTTTATCAGATTTGTCCATCAGGTAGAACTTTTCCTTTGTATTTTCCAGATACTTTTTCTTTTTTAGATATTTGTTCTTAATCCTCTTTTCATTTTTTTGGGTACCATCACAGTATTCTTTTTTATGTGATATAAATGTCACTGAGCTGTAATTTAGTTTGATTTTACCCATAGACTTGAGGCCATTCTTTTATTTTTAATCCTTCTTTGTCATTTTGCCTTAACTTTGTTTTTTGACAGCTCAAAAAGAGAATCTTATATATAATAAAGGACGCTTTGAGCCATAATGCTGCAAAAGATAGGGTTATAAAACATGGAGAAATACTTTTCAAATCCCTTCTATTTTCATATCAGTATTTTGATTTACATATTTTTCATCTGTTTTATTCTGATGTCAGGATAGAGAGATTGTGTGGAATGACTTGCTTGTGGACACGAAGCACTGGCTTGCTCATGTCACTCTGCTTATGTGTGAGACACTGTCCCAGAAGGGGCGGTCTCTGAGCCCCAGTGGTGAACCTTAAGGGACCATCACTTCAGCGAAGGGGCTTCCTTACATCACTGTCCTCCCACAAAGAGTAGTTATGAGGAGAGCACTGTTCTGGAACAGGGTTTGGAGAATGGATCCGTTTTCCTTTTCCCCTCAGGAGTTTTGCCCTTAATTTTCTTTCTTTCCTTTTATTGGTATGTTTGCAGTACATCATGTTTACATCCCTTGTGTGGGGCTGGCACAGGTACCTAATTTCCCTCCATTCCCACTCCCCTCCTTCAATCTCTTAACCCCCTTACCACTTGAGAGATATCACTTTCCCTACCTCATATTATCTATCTTTTATTTCACTGTTTATTTATTTATACTTTGGCTTTCTCCTATGAGAGAAACCATGTGATATTTAAGCTTGTGTACCCGATTTATTTCACTTAACATTATGGTCTCCAGGGCTGGGGATTTAGTTCAGTGGTTCTGCCTCCTGCTTCACAAGCGCAAGGTCCTGAGTTCAATCCCCGGTATGAAAAAAACCCAAAAGAAAGCAAAAGAAAACAAAAAAAATCATTATGGTCTCCAGGTGCATCCATTTTCCTACAAACGATTCAAGTTTATCCTTCTTTATGGCAGAGTAGTACTCTATTGTGTATAAATAGCACATTTTCTTTATCCATTCATTTGTTAATGGACATAAAGTCTGCTTCCAAGGTTTAGCTATTATAAATTGTGCTGCTATAAGCATGGGCATGCATGAATCACTATAATATGATGTCTTTAACTCTCTTAGGAAGGTATCTAGAAGAGGAATAGCTGGGTCAAAAGGAATTTCTAGTTTCAGTTTTTTGAGGAATTTCTATACTGATTTCCATAGTGGTTGTACTAATTTACATTTCCACAAACAATGTAGAAGGGTTCCTTTCTCTCCACTGCTTTGTCGGCATTTATTATTGTATGATTTCTTGATGATAGTCATTCTTTCTCAGGTAAGATAGAATCTCATTCTTCAAGTAGTTTCCAAACATAAACACATGCCTGTTTTGAATCCTGGTCTAAGAGCACATTTCAGGGCAAAGACAAGTGACTTTTTCCCTAGTTATCTGCTGTGTTCTGATAACTCCCGTCTCTGCTCTTTTCTTTCCAGCCAGTAGCAAGGAAGGCAGGAGAATGGCTGGAAAGAAAGGCAGGGAAGCATTGCTCATTTCTGTCTGCTGAGAGCTGGTGAACTGCAGAGAAGTAACTGCGTGTGTATTTTCACTTGTGTGTAACAAATTCATGAACTGTAAGAACCAGACCCAGCGTGGGCCACGATCAAAGCGAAGGAGAACCCAGTGAAGACCGAGGGGCGCTGACTCCACAGCAGGCTATGTAAATACGAGTACGAATTTAAAAGATTTAAAAGCCGGTCGTGGCACGAACTGGCTCTTTGAGTATGGGGGCTTCTTCATTTCTCTTGTCCTCCTTTCCTTCATTTAACCATTTCAAAAATGCCTGTTAAACTTTCAAAATATCTCTACGAATTTTCCAACAATGTCGGCATTCTGTACGTTCCCTAATACCTCAGAATGTTCTCTGCGTGGAAGGCAGTAGAGGCCGTTTCAGACAGGAGCACGCAGCACTGTGAAGGAGTTCCCAGCTCAGACGTGGCACCAAGGGTTGGAAAAGCGAGAATTACTGTGCCCTGGAAGAGAACAGATACGGGGTTGATTGTAACTTTTTTTAGGGTAACTTTAAGACAAGCCAAAAATCTAAAAAAAAATGAATCTAGTAAGATGCCTAGGTTTTCTTTAAAGCAAATATGTGATGACTTCAAAAAGTGAAATATGCTCACTAGAGAAAACTAAAATCACCAAAAAGTTCACATAGAGAGAAGCAAAAGCATAATTGCTTTTCACACTCATCTTTAACCTTCCCTTGGATTTATTTTAGTATTTTCTCTAATTAAAAAGTCTAAATAGCTCAGTGGTACCATCACCTGCCTCTTAAGCCCAAGGTCCCGAGTTTGATCCCTGGTACCAAAAAAAAAAAAAAAAAAGGCCTAAATAATGTTGCCTATTGTATAACTCAGAATCTTATCATTTTAAGTTCACATTAAGTGACCATTTTAAAGTGTCATCAAATTTTGGGTGAAATTATGCCATAGTTGACATAACTCTTTATTCAACTTTTTGCTTCTGCTCATAAACCTGAGGAACACATATATAACACCTTGTTCTGTGTTTTCTGTATTTTCACTATTTCCTCATAAATAGAGTACTACTCCTGAGCTTGCTGGACTAGTGGAGAAGGAGATGTCAGAGGCTGGTGATCATGTTGTCACAGTGTCTTTTTAGAGGAGCCCCGCCAAGTCACTTCCTAGCAGGAATCTGTTTCCTGTCTCCAGCAGTTCTGTTCTCTTTATGTTATGCTTGGCAGTGAGGTCTGCTTCTCCTTTACCTAAATGTTGCTTCATAATGTGCTTATTGACTGATTAGGAAATGAATTTAGATCTTTCCAAGGACAGGCAAATGAGTTGTTTCAAAACTATCTACACGAACGAGAATTCTCCAGAAAGACTAGAACTTCCCAGTGAATGGAAGCTCAGGGAAAATGCCACAGCCTGAGCAAGTCACTGTTTCTCTACGCCTGTGCTCAACTCTGTTAAAAACAGGTGATCGTTATAACCATAAAAACATGCTCTTGGAGAAGAAGGGGAAATAAGGAGAGGGCCCTCATGGTTAGTATTCTATGTGCTGAAGAATTCAGAGAAATGATTTTTAATTTTCATATCAGGTGGACATCTTATGATCCCTCCTCATGCAAAGATTCAATAGTTTCCTCCTGCATGTTCATCTGTATCTGTCTATATCACCTCTCTGTCTCTCTGTCTGTTATCTGTCCATGATTCATCAGTATCTTGTCCATCTTGATTCAGCACTCAGAGCAGGCCTAGTATCCTTAACAGCTACATCTATCCTCAGCCAAAGCCACAGGTGTTCCCCACAAAACCCAATGGCCTCATACCTGTTGCTCAGGTAATGTCTCGGACTTTGCCTGTCTTCCAAGCCTGTTTCTGGTGGTGTACTGCACCAAGCTTTAACTTAGGCTTCAATTTCCCTTCTCAGTCTTGATCTTTGGAAGCACACATTGTCTAGGTTCCTTGGGGCCACTGTGACTCATCCTTCTGGGTCTAAAAGGGACAGCTCCTCCCTGTCACTGCTGGGCTTGTGTTTTGCACCCTCAGGTGGGGTTTAGCAGTTTCCTGCCAATGGATAAGCAGAGGCAGAAATTCATGGTGGTCCTCATTCCCCAGTTCAATCAGAAGCAGGGAGAGAGAAAGAGAGAGAGGGAGAGAGGGAGAGAAGGAGAGAGGGAGGGAGGGAGGGAGGGAGAGAGAGAGAGTTGCATGATAACAGAAAGTCCCAGTGTCCTGAGATGTCCTCTGAGGAACCACTGGCTGGTGTCTCCGGCACTTCTGGTTTCCATGACTCTTATTTCTCTCCTCTGTCACCAATTTATCATGGAATGGTGAAAGTTTTGTCTTTTTTGTTTTTATAAGAACTTCTAGACCTATGGATGAATAACATAAAACAAAGTAGAGTTAAAATTTTAATGTCTTTGATTATTCAAAATTTTTATCTCAGAGCTTTTGCAAAAATTGTGGCCTCTGGCTAAACAATCTTCATATCGCAGTAATTTTTCTCCCCAGCAGTATGTAGCTTGAGTTCACTGGCTTCCTTTCCAACATAAATCCATTTATTTGACGTTCTCAACACAGCTGAGGTTCTTTATCAATTGCTAATTATCACTCACATTATGCAGAAACACATTTCCTCTGTATCCATGACATAATACTTGTTATAATCTCAGCCTCACGACGAATGTTCCTACAGTGAAAAGACTGTACACCAACTTGATGTAATAAAATCATTCTCCACTAGCCTCAAGTGAAATAAAAAGTTATGCCCTACTTTGGAGTTAGTTGGTATTAAAAAGTGATGTTTCAACATCGATACATCATCCCTCTGTTTTCAAGCAATTTGAAAATGTGAATATATGATGAAAACACAACTCACAGCATTTAAATAAGAAAGGGCACCTCTTTGCAGTGGTCTGGAATCAAGTTGTATCATTTGGAATAAAATATCTCCCACTCATTTCTACATTAGAAAATCGCATACTTTTAGCTTCAAGTACAAAAGAATGGAGATATGAATGAAATCAAATGCAAAGTAGTAGATCCCAAAGATGAACTCACTTTGGAGATTACCTTGCTGTCCATGAACTACCTAAATGATATTAATGATGACATTTATTGATAACCTACCTTGTGTGAGACCATGTACTTAGCACTTGGAAACATTACACCTTATACTCACAATGCTGTTACTGCTAAGACTTCATTGAAATAAGTAAGAGAAGACTGAATATGAGCAAAGTGCTTGCAAAGAAGAGAAAAAAAGGTATTCTAGGTAGCAGAAACAGCTTTCAAAAACATAAAGGCACTGGGAAACATTGTAAATTCTAGAAATGAAGAGAAAGTTTAGCAAAGCTGAATTTGGTAGAAAGAAGCAACAAAGAGCAAGGCTTGTAAGTAGGTAAATTAGTGTGGAATATAGGTAGGAATGTTCGGACTTCATTCGAAAATGGTAAGAAGTTGCCTGGTTTTAAGCAATGAAGGGTTGCAATTCAACTTATGTTTAGAAATGATCATTCTGAGTTCAGCACAGAGAGTATGTCAGAGAGGGTGGAAACGGGAAGTGGGAGGGGTTGGATCAGCCCAGACAGGAGATGAGGCTCTCTTGGCCCTGGAGGTGGCTGGACAAAGAAAAGGTGCAGAACTAGAATGGTGGGTCGTAGAGAGAGTTCAGAGAGGTGCGGACCCATTGGTCTGGAGGTGGGGAAACAGGAGGTGGTGCTTGGGCCATCAGGTTGGTGCCATTTCTTTTTTTAAAATTAATTTTATTGGTACATTTTAGGTATACAGTATAATGACATTCATCATTGGAAATTTGCACCTTTACATAGTCTCTCTTGGTTCTTATTTTTCCCCATTCCCCTGCCCTCCCTTCAACCCCTCCATCCCTCCCCATTTACAAAGACTTTGTTATCAGTTTTTCATTTTCTCATGTTAATTCCATTCCCTTCTTTCCTTTCCCCTACCCCTCCCACTTCCCCTTCCCCTTTGCCCCTTTTCTTCCTATTTCACATTATCTGTTATACCTTTTAGTCCTTATTTATACTTTCAGTTTCTCACACTAGAGAAACTATTCAGTATTTACACACATGTGTCCTGTTTATCTCACTTAAGGGTATCGCCTCAATGTGCATCCACTTAGCTATAAATGTCTCTAATTTCTCATTTTTTATGGCTGAGTAGTACTCTATTTTATAAAAAATGCTACATTTTCTTTATCCAGTCTCCAGTTGATGGGCAATTGGGCTTCTTCCAAGTTTTAGCTATTACAAATTGTGCTGCTGTGAATATGGGTGCACATATATCACTGTGGTATGATTCTTTTAATTCTTTGGGGAAGATCCCCAGCCATGGAATAGCTGGATCAAATGGGACTTCCAGTATTAGTTCTCCCAGGTATCTCCATACCGATTTCCACAGTGGTTGCACCAGTCTGCATTCACACCAGCAGTGGAGCAGGGTTCCTCTTTCCCCACAGCCCCGCCAGCATTTGTTATTGGTTGATTTCATGACGGCAGCCATTCTTTCTAGAGTGAGGTAGAATCTCAGCATTGTTTTCATTTTCATTTCTCTAATGACCAGTGATGTTGAACCATTTTTTCATATGTTTATTTGCTATTTCTACTTCTTTGTGTGAGAAATGTCTGTTCATTTCAGATGCCCACTGTCAAAGATGAGGTGGCTGAGTGTGTCTGGCATTGTATCTGCATCTTCTAATCTGTTCCACTGGTCCTCAGGTCTGTTTCTTTGCCAGTACCATGCTGTTTTATCACAGTAGCTTTGTAGTATAGTTTCAAGTTGAGGATTTTGATACCCCCTGCCATGTTTCTGTTGCCTAGAATTGCTTTTGCTGTTCTGGGTCTTTTCAGGTTCCAAATGAATTTTTGGATTGTTTTCTCAAGGTCCATGAAATATGCTGCTGGGATTTCAATTAGGATTCCATTGAATCTATGTAGCAGTTTTGGAAGTATGGCCATTTTCACTATGTTGATTCTTCCTACCCAGGAGCAAGGGATGTCTTCCCATTTTCTTTTTTTTTTTTTTTTTGGTACTGGGGATCGAACTTGGGTCCTTGCACTTGTGCAGCAGGAAGCAAAACCACTAAGCTAAATCCCTGGCCCAGTCTTTCCATTTTCTGATATCATCTTTAATCTCCCTTTCAGCATGCTGTAGTTTTCAGAGAACAGGTCTTTGATTTCTTTTGTTAGATTGATTCCTAGGCATTCATTTTTTTGGATGCTATCATGAAAGGAATTGTTTGCCCTATTTCTCTCTCCATGAGTCTGCTGTTTGTGTAGAGGAAAGCTATTGATTCTGTGTGTTGACCTTGTATCCAGGTACTTTCCTGAATTTGGTTATTAAGTCCAGTAGACTTTTGGTGGAGTTCTTGGGGTCTTCTATATAGAGTATTATGTCATCAGCAAATAATGATAATTTGACTTCTTCATTTCCTATTTTTATTCCTTTTATTTCTTTCTCTTTTCTAATTGCTGTGGCTAATGTTTCCAGAACTATATTGAACAGGAGTGGTGATAGTGGACATCCTTGTCTTGTTCCTGATTTTAGTGTGAAGGATTCCTGTTTTTGACCATTTAGTATGATATTGGCTGTTGGTTTTTCATAGATGGCTTTTATCAGATTGAGGTAGAGACCATCTATTCCATTTTTTTTGTATGATTTTTATTATAAATTCATGTTAGATTTTGTCAAATGCTTTTTCTGCATCTATGGAGATAATCATATGGTTTTTGTCCTTGGCTCTATTGATACAGTGCATTTCATTTACTGATTTGCGTATGTTGAACCATCCCTGCATCCCTGGGATGAATCTCACTTGGTCAGGGTACATGATCTTGATGATCTTCTGCATTCTATTTTCCAGTATCTTATTAAGGATTTTTGCATCTATGTTCATTAGTGAGATTGGCCTATAGTTCTCTTTTTTGGTTGGGTCTTTCTCTGCTTTGGGGATCAAGGTGATGATTCCAGGAATGAATTTGGGAGTATTGCTTCCCTTCCAATTTCACTGAAGAGTTTAAACAGTAGTGGCAGTAGTTCCTCTCTAAATGTCTGGTAGAATTCAGCAGTGAAGCCATCAGGACCCAGGCTTTTCTTAGTTGGTACATTTTTAATTATGCTTTCTTTTTTTTTTTTTTGGTACCAGGGTTTGAACTTGGGACCTTCTGCTTGTGAGACAGGCGGCAGCATCACTGAGCTAAATCCCCGGCCCTTAATTATGTTTTCAATTTCATTGATTGATATTGGGTTGTTTAGAATTTTTAGGTCTTCTTGTTCAACCTTGGTAATTTATATATATCTAGGAATCTGTCCATTTCTTCTGTGTTTTCCATCTTATTGGCGTATAGTTTCTCAACGTAGGTATATGATCCTCTGGATTTCTGCTGGGTCTGTTGTAATTTTATCCTTTTCATTCCTACTTGCATGGATTTTGGTCTTTTCTCTCCTTTTTCTGATAAGGTTGGTTAAGAATTTGTCAATTTTGTTTATTCTTTCAATGAACCAACTCCTGACTTCATTGTTTTTTTTTTGTATCATTCTCTTTTTCTCCATTGCATTGATTTCTGCTCTGACGTTTATAATTTCCTCCCTTGTATGTGCTTTGAGTTTGTCCTGCTCTTCTCTTTCTAGAAACTTGAGGTTCAGCATCAGGTTGTTTAATTGGGCTCACTCTGTTTTCCTAATATGAGTATTCACGGCTATGAATTTTCCTCATAAGACTGCTTTCATTGTGTCCCATGGATTCTGATATGTTGTATTGTCATTGTCATTTAATCATAGGAACTGTCTGATTTCTTCTTTAATTTCCTCTGTGACCCATTGGTTATTGAGAAGTGTGTTGCTCAATTTTCACATGTGTTTATGAATTTCTTGCAGTTTCTTTTGCTATTGATCTCCAACTTCATCACACTATGGTCTGATAATATACAGGGGATAACTTCAATTCCTTTAGACTTACTTAAACATGTTGTATGAGTGAGTATGTGATCTATTTTGGAGAATGGCCTGTCTGCAGCTGAAAAGAATGTGTACTCTGATTTTGTGGAGTGGAACACTGTGTAAACATCTGTTAAGTTCATTTCTTCAAGAGTCTGATTCATTTCTAGTATTTCATTGCTTATTTTTTGTCTAGTTGATCTATCTATTTGTGACAGTGCAGTATTGAGGTCCCACACTACTATTGTATTAGTGCTTATTTGATTTTTTCATGTCTGTTAGTATTTGTTTTATATAGTTGGTTGCACTAGTGTTTGGTGCATATATATTTATGATTGTCATCTCTTCCTCTTGGATTGTTCCCTTTATCAGGATGTAGTGTTCTTCTTTGTCTCTCTTACTTAGTGTTGGTTTGAAATCCACTTGATCCGCAAAGAGGATAGCTACTCCTGCTTTTTTGGGGGGTTCCTGTCACATGAAGTATTGTTTTCCACCCTTTAACTTTCAGTCTATGAGTTTCTTTTTGAATTGAGTGTGTTTCTTGTATGCAGCATGTTGTTGGATTTTGCTTCTTGACCCATTCTGCCAGTCTATTTCTTTTGATTGGTAAATTGAGACCATTAACATTGATGGTTATAACTGATACGTATTGACTTATCCTTGCCATGACTTTTTCTTTTTGTTGTATTTTCTCCTTTTGCATTTAATTTCTTGTTATGCCCCATGGATTCATTCTGCTGGGCTTCCTGGGGTTGTGTTCCTCATTATCTTTTCTTAGGATATTGTCTAAAATTTTTTGGAGTGCTGGTTTAGTATTCATGAAGTTCCTAAGGTGCTCTTTGTTATGGAAGTATCTTATTTCTCCATCAATTTTGAAAGATAGTTTTGCAGGGTACATCAGTCTAGGTTGGAGGCTATTTTCCTTTGAGGCTTGAAATATGTCACTGCAAGCTCTTCTTGCCTTGAGTGTTTTTGTTGAGAAGTCTGCTGTGATTCTGATGGGCTTTCCTTTGTATGTGATTTGTTTCTTTTCTCTAATTGCTTGTAGAACTTTGTTCTTCTGTTGGGTTTCTGGAATCTTTTTTTTTTGAATCTTAACAATTATATACCTATGTGTAGATTTCTTTTTATCAAGGCTATTTGGAATCCTATATGCCTCACTTATCTGTATGTCAAGTTCTTTCCCCCTGCTTGGGAAGTTTTCTGTCATCACTTCTGTGAACAGTATTTTTATGTCATTTGCACTTTCTCCTGTTTCTTCATTGACTCTGATCAGTCTTATGTTATTCTTTTTATCATCTAGCAGGTGCTGGATTGAATTCTTGTGATCCCTTACTATTGTAATGAAATTTTTCATTTCCTGGTCACTAATTGCAATCTTATATTCTATATCTGAAATTCTGTCCTCCCATTGGCTCATTCGGCTAAGTAAACTTTCAATGGAGTTTTTAATCTCCTGGAAATCTGTTTTCATCTGTTTTTTGGATTCCATTTGTTTCCCATGTTGGGATTCCATCATATTTCTCAGCTCCTCTATTTTGTTTATCTGTGTCCTCTCTAGATTTATTAATCATGTCTTGCACTATGGGCACAATCTGTGCTGTTATGTGAGAAATTATTTCTGATTTCATTTTTTCCAGATCCTCTTTTGTTGCCAGTTCAGGGAGTCTGGGTGGTTGATTGTTTCATCTCATTTCCCTTTGAGTTTGCTTTAGGTGATCTGGGAGTCTGATTTTGATATTTGTTTATGTGTATTCTGATTTCAACAGTGGGGGGCTTGTGTGACACTGGCACCTGCATGGCTCTGCTCCTCAGTGCTGGGGACAGAGGTATGGTTGCCCAGAAAGTTCACCTCCTCAGCACTGGGGGTGGTGGTATGCTGGCCAGGAGGGCTCCTCTTGGGCATTGGTGCTGGCTCTGGTCCTCAGTGCTGGGGGTGCTGGTATGGCTGCCTTGAAAGCTCACCTCCTTTGTCCCATTTCTAAACCCAGAGAGTGGAGGTGTGGGACAAGTTTCAGAGTGCACAGTGCCTGTGGGCAGGAAGTGGCAAGATCTTGTCAACATTAGGGCAGTTTCCTGGAAATCCCTAAGAAATTAGGTGACATCATGGACTCAACTTCCAGAGCACTCTTAAGAACTGAGATGCATTAACATGCAGATGGAAATTGAATCCAGCCAAGATATGTAGTGTGAGACATCTGGAAGTTCCCAAGGAGTGCTGATATTTAAGAGACAGTGAAAGAGAGAAGAGATGTCAGAGGGACCTGAGAATTAAGTGACAGGACATAGAGCACAGGGCCCAGTGCAAATGAGTAAAGAATGTTTCCAAAAGTAGGTATAATCAACACATGCCAAATGCTGCCTAGAAGACATGCAAAGTCAGGGCTGAAATATGTCCTTTCACATTTTATTCTTTTATAAAAATATATTTTATTTTAGTTCCTGTGTCTAATTTATTTCACTTAACATTATGGTCTCAAGGTGGTTTCATTTATATGAGAAACCCAAAGTGTGAATAAGGAGTAAAATAAAAGACAATAGAAATTATGGAGATAGATCTTTCTCAAAAGGGGAAAAGATCAAAAGATGAGGGGAGGGAGGAGAAAGGAAGGGGATAAAAAGGAATTAAAATGCTTTATGTACATGTACCAACTACCCAGACAGAGTGAACACATTCATTACTGCAAATATATATTAATAAATATAGCAAGTTACTGGAGGAGTTTGATATATATATGTATCAAAGCAGTACATGAACACTAAATGAAAAGCAAAACTATGTGTAATTATAAAACACATAACTTGTAATGGTGCATCTCCAATATACATTAAGTGAAAAATTTATCAAATGTACTAACTTTTGTAAGACAAAATAAGAGATATTTCTTATATGTAGATTTGTAAATAAAACACAGAAGAAACCAGTGACAGTTACCTATTTAGATACCGCAGTGTGTTCCTTGTAGTATTGTTTCCCTGAGGTGTGGCCTGGAAAGGTATATTTTTGTTCCTGGCTCCTCCTCTCTCTCTGCTTCTGTCTGCCATGGGTGAGCAGCTCTACTCCACCAGGCCCTCCCGGCATGCCATTTCGCCTTAGAGCCAGCTGACCATGGACTGAACCCACTTGAAATTGTAAGCCAATAACCTTTCCTCCTTAAGTTGTGCATGTTGGGTGTTTTGCCCCAGCAATGGGAAATACTTACAGCAACTAATACTTACATTATGAAGATAAAGAAAATACATTTTCTGAGAAAAAATAAACAAGAGCCCTAATACCAGGGTGTAAGGGAAGTCCTGCCTGAGAAAGAGATTTTAGGGAATCAGTGTGACTGCAGAAAATGAAGGAGTTAACCAAGTGAAAATTAAAAGAAAAGGCATGGAAAATCTGGGGATTAAGCTATGCAAAGGTCCTAAGGCAGAAAGGAGTTTGGTGAATTAAAGGAACTTTACGTAATTACAAGCAATGGAGGCAGCAAGAGCAGTGCAGTGGCCTTGACCTGCAGAGTCCCTCCCCTTCCTTGATGGCAGCCTTCAAGTCCCAGGTCTTAGGTGACTGGTGGCAGATGTGGGAATGTTTTCTACACCTTCTCTCATTTCCTTCTCACTACAGCGGGTCTTGCACTTTATATGTGAGAAATGGACACACGAAAGTACTAGATTTTAATGAATGGTCAATACATGACAAAAGACTAAAGATGCTGGTAAAGAAGGTAGAAATGTGTCCCTCTTTCTGAACCTGCCTACCTCTCAGGTTTTTCCTCCATGGTTGGCCTAGATTATGGAGTCTGCCTAAATGTACCCCGAGCCAGCCATGTGTATCAGTGCACCCACAGCAGCCCCATGGAGCGGATAGTTACCCAGCTCCTTCCACACCAAAGCCAAACTCACCCAGACAAACTGGAAGCTTGCAAAGTTAAAAGTTTCTACACTAAACCACAAACCTCAAATGCCTGAGGATGGGGCCTGAGAAATAGTATTTTTAGTAAGTTTACCAAATGATTCTGATACATAATGATATTTGGAATCTCCTAACCAATTCTGACACATTTTGAGATGACTGCTTCATTTCCCTGCAATTGTCACATTTGCCCTATAAAATTAAGCTCCCCTGAAGTGAATCTGAAGCAACACATGATGTGACCAGGTCATCTTGAGAGATGAGGAACTCACATGCAGGCAGAGTCTTGTTTTAAGAACCACAAACCCAGGCCCTTGCCTCAGCTCAGAGCCACTGAGGAGTCCAAGTCCCCACATTTCCTGTCACGGTTCCTATTCCTCCCTCGGCCGTCCTCACTGAGGGTGTGCACTTGCCATGTGTGGAGCCAGCACCCTTCTCATAGTGCAGTAAGCAAGCAGGTCTGAGGCAAGAGGCAAAGACGTGGTAACAGGGCTGCCATGCATTTCAGCTTCCTGAAGGAGAGGTTTCCTCTTGTGAAAACACTTCAGCTTTCAATTACACATGGCTTTGAAGTCACTAAACCATTACAGCGGAACCTCCATTCAAGAATTTAATCTTTCTGTGATTCTGGTCGCAAACCTAACTGGACAAGAACAGAGTTCCACGTCCTCAGCAGCATTATCTCTATGAGTTAAGACTCTGAATGCTAATTTCTTGGTGTTTACAATTTTGGCATTTCTGTTGCTATCCTGGGTGTAGGTTGTGCCCTGGTATGGCTGTGTGATGCTGCTTCATGAGGTGGAGGCTGCTTCCCCACTCCTTGGGTCCAGGCTAAACAGGGACTCAGTTGGCCCTGAGCATGTGGACAAAGCACTGTGCTCACCTGCTGTATGGTGTGGACCAGGATAAAGAGGTGGACATCACCCAATTGCCTCACTGCCCCAGCTGCAGCTGGCCAGCCTGCCTGAGCCAGAAGGGCCTCAGTGCATAGCAGTGACCTTCAGAATCATGAGCTGCATCCCTGGTCAGGGAGGTTGGGGTGCCCAAACTGAAGGTGACTGTAGTTTGCTTGTCTCCCACTGTCTTCCTAAAGGTAGGAAATCCCTTTGCTGGGAGTCTTCCCTTAATAAGTCAGAGACGTCTGCTTCCACAGTCCTATCTGATTGGGACTCCACAGACTGTCGAGAGTCCTGGGCCTGGCCCTGTCCTCTGCTTTTGGCTGGGAGGAGGCACAGAGACTACAAGGGACAGGCCCAGGGTTCAGTCCTGAATCTGACACTCCTTCAGTGTCTTTTTTTTTTTTTTTTTTTTAGGACAGAACTCACATCCAGTAGAATTTCCATTTTACGGTCTGCAGCGCAGTGGCCTTTAGCACATCGGCGGAGCTGTGCAACTGTCACCACTGTCTAATTCTGGAATGTTTCCATCACCGCAAAAGAAAAACTTCATACTTCTTACTGTAGTTTCTTAAATTTTATTTTCAGTTGGAAAAGTATCACGGTCTAATTTTTCCTGAGGTCAGTTCCTATTGTGCAATCAAAACATATACATTTATGAATCCTGTAGGATTTTCATTAAGAAGTCAAACGTTTTCTGAGAAAACAAAGATGTTCTTTTTGTTCCAAATGAGAAGTACCTATATAAAAAGAGAATGCAGAACTACAATGAAATTGGTATGTGCAAAATAACAGTAAAATCCACTCTGACTCTCATTTCATGACACAACTGTTTTTGGTTTGGGGTGACTTTTTCTAGGGGCGGAGGATGTTTTCGCTGATATTGAAAACTCATTCACTGAGATCTTAAATAGGAAATGTCTGTTCCTTTGTAACATGCAGGTTTGGATTTAATTTTCAAGATATTCTGCTTACTTTAGCAGACTTCAGAATCTTATTAAAGACTTCGACTCACATGGATGCATTGAAGTGCTGTATTTAGCTAGGGAAAATACCAGTCAGTTGCAAAAATTTAAATATAGTATTGAATTTTTTATTGGCTAAAATATTAACTGTATTTTTGCAGACTGTTGGAAGCTGGAGGGAATGAAATAAAAATGACCCCTAATCACACCCACTCTACATTCACTGCTGTTATCATTTTAGTGTATTTCATTTAAACATTTATTTAGCAATATCATAATTTAAACTTCAAGAATTGTGATAAGCTTGGTAGAGATTTATATTTAAAATATATCAATTACCAATTTGATTGTTATTAGAATAATAAACTGCTTTGATATTTCATGACTCTAGTGAATACCTGTAGATACCTTTACTAAAGAATTTTCAAAATAGGCCAAGAGAACATGATAGTTAAGCTATCATAAAACTACATTTTATCACACCTAATAATGAAATCTTCTCCCTGAGATACATTATTTCTGACTATTTCTGACAAGCATCTCCCATGAATGGTAGTGTGGCATTATCCTGATGAATGTTTATAAAAAATGTAATAGATTTTTCAATTTATCCTTATCTGTGATTCAAGAATTGTACTTATTACAGGCATTTTATACTGTGATTTAATTCCATTCTATTCCTGGTCACTGTTTTATGCTTAGTTTAGTTTTTAAATCTTTATTTTAACAAAAGAATGTCTCAGATCTTCCTTGTCTTTGTTTGAAAGACAATGAGCAAGAGAAAATCAATTGCAATTGATTATCATGCATAGTCATATTTCACACTGTATACTCTTTTTTAGAAAACCATGTGCTGATTTAAGAAGAGCACATCATATTTGAACATGTTAAAAAAAGACAGAGATAAAACCCTATGGTAGGTGACACTTAATAAACTATAGATTATAATGCACTCATTCTTAACAGAAACTCATGATCTTATTTTATGATTCTTATGATACAGATAGATAATTCTTGAGAGGAAATTTATGCTTTGATGGTTTATGTCTATTGAAACATAAGCATCAATCCCACAATCCATTCAAAGTCAGGTCTCTCTGTTGAGACTGTGGGTTCTCTCAGGCATGCACACATACAGAAGGACCACAGTGCCAGTTTCTGGGGTTGGTGAATTTCAGAAATATTAATGACCCTAAGTGGGTGACCACATCTTGTTTCAAAGCAAGTGAAATTTCAGATCCTGAAGGTCTAAAAATTTTGGAAAAATACAAAGCATATTTATTTTGTGGAGCTTTCTAACTGGTTTGTAAACTCTGCCTGACAATGAGCTAAAAATATATGTGAAATATTGAATGTTTATAGTTGTCATTGGTCCACTAGTGTCCTTTAAAAAAAAGCAAAAACTTTATCAACAGCCAGAATTTAGAAAAAAAAAAAATACAGAGCCTCCAGTGGTTATTGTCTGATGTGTGTCTTCTGCTGTTCATTATAGCAGGCATAGCACAGAGGGAAATCTTGCTTTAGGGACCTGTAGATCTGCAGGGCTTTCTCCCTCTCTCTTCTTTTTGTGGTTTATTACTGACTTCTTGGCTTTTCACCATTAAATGGAAACACATACACATTTACTATTGAACTGTATGTGCAGGAGAGAGAGAGAGGGAGGAAGTGAGAGAGAGAGAGAGAGAGAGAGAGAGGCCATTTCCCAACATAAGCCTATGGCTTCAGACAGGGAGCTTGCTTCTCCATGCTGGCTGGCATCTGATCCACATTTCTGATGTTTCCTTCCATCCCAGGAAGTCTCTGGCTCCACTGTAGCTGATTCTTTGCTGCCTGCCCTAATCTGGTCTTCATCTCCATGTGTCACAGAGTCTGATTTATTACTTTGATCAGTTATGACCTCCTTTTCCACTCCTATAAGGGAAGTTTATTTGGAAGGCTTTTAGGGAGCTTAATTACATCTCCTTTTATCCCGTTGGAATAAATTGAATAGCATTTCATTTACATGGCCCATGTGTTCACCATTCTGCCTGGTCTCCTCCAACAAGCCGTGCCAGAGAAAGAAGGAGAAACAGTGCATTAGGTTGTATGTTTCATGCAGGAATTTCAAAATGTCCCGACAGATTGTAGGAATAAATGCTAAACAGTAGCAGTGTTTACATTCAGTAATGAGATAATTTATTACTAAATTAGTGGAACTTTGCTCTCCCTGTTTGCAAATGAGGAGGCAAGGTCAGAGAAAGGATATACCCCCAAAGTTGTACTCTTTTTCTCTGACAGAGAAGGAAAGGAATATGATTTTTCCATATTTTATCTTCTGCTTACTTCATTGAGTGACTAACATTTTGTAAGTAAAAATGGGTCCTCGAGAAGGTAAGTTGTGTCATTGTTGAATGGTTCAGATGTATCCACGTTGCCCTTCATTCTGGAGAAAAGGAAAAGAATATACAACTGACTGATGAGTTTTCATTTGTAGACAAATGCTTCAGTGGTTTTTAATTTTGATCAGGAATGTGCCATAGCTCCCCCATTTGCAATTTTGTAAGATATCTGCATGACAGACTCAGGAATGGTGGGACAGATCATAATGAAAACTGAAGCACCCTATGTTCAATGCTCAGAATTTTCACTCCAGATATTCCAGCTCAGAGGGCAGACGCATCTTGCTGTGAGCTTTCCAAAAAGTCCGATTGAATTTAGTGAGCATTTTGTGCTATTTTTTCATTTACTTTTATTGAATTAGTGAAGTTAGGCATGTAAGTATCAATTAACAATGAATTTGTATTTTAATGCTAAAGGCTGACAATACCCAGCAAAACCCATCCTCTCTGAATTTTATCACAGGAGGTTCCTATAACTTCAAAGGCGATTCTGTGTCCAAGCCAAAGACAACAAGGCAACAGAGATGCCTATTTTGGGAAGGGCTTCCCCTGTAATGAGACAGCTGAAGCACATTCAACTGTGTCCGCATTGAGAAGAATAGTACAGTGGCAAGGTTGTATGCTGGAAAGCATTTTGAACTCAAATATCAGATTGGAGAGAAATAAAGGGAATATTTGGGCTGAGGGGATAAGAAGGAAAAATGATGGAAGAGTTGTTTTGATTGAAAAGAGAAGTTGTTGAAAAGAAAAGTGAGGTTGACAAAGAAAACCAAGTCAGAGTTAATGAGACAAACTAAGTTGCAGGTTTGGAAGGCAGACATGGATCTGATGGGAACACAGGCTCGGTTCTGAAAACGTGATGCAGAAAGTGTCATCATGCCGACAGGTCAAATGCAATTCATTAGGCCACAGTGACCTAAGCACCTTTTAAAGCTCCCACACTTCCACCTCCAGCTCACAGGGAAGCAAGCACATGAACTTCCGGGGAGCACCTTCAAACCATATCCAGGGCACAGCACCGAGATGAGAGTCCCCAGGACAAAGCCCTCTTTTATTAGTCACTTTTCCATCACTGGGACAGAATATCTGACATGCACAACTTGAAGGAAGAGAGGTTTATTTTGGTTCAGTTTCAGCCTGTGGTCCTCTGGCTCCATGGCAGAAGTGGCACAGTGGAAGGATATGCTGGAGGAAAGCTGTCCAACTGGTGGCAGCCAGGAGGAAGAGAGAAAGAGGAGGAGCTGGGAACAAGAATACGATCTTCCAAACCATACTCCAGTGACCACCTCCAACCATATCCTTCTAACAGTACATTCTGCTCTTCTGCTATGGATTCTCAGTGGATAAATCCACTAATGAGAATCATGGCTGCAATCTAATCATGTTCCCAAAGTCCTACCTCTGAATACAGGATACTTTTAGGGGGCCTTTATATCTAAACTAAAACATCCCTGTATTGGAGAGCTCTGGATTGCATTGAAAATATATTTTTGTGTCTGCCCAGATTAGATAGTAACTTCAGCATAGCCAGGAAATGGCTCTCTTCCACTGTGACCTGAACCCAGGGAAGATCTGTCTATCTAAGCAGTGCTTCTCCACCTCTGCACTATGGGCACTGCAGGCTGGATTGCAATTTTCTGAACCTGTCCGGTGCATTGTAGGACTTTGATCAGCATCCACCCACAAGATGCCAGGGACACCCCCAATTCTGGCTGCCAAAGACATCCTTATTCATTGCCAAAAGCCCCTTGGGGCCAAGTCCTCCCTGGTCTATACTAAGGTCTACACCAGGAACACTCAGGGGGTTACAAGCCAAGAGAGGAAAGAAACAGGCTTATTCTAAAGCTCCTGTCCAAGTTTGTGTGGGAATGTACTCACCTTTGCAGTTTCTACTTTTTCCTATGTTGCTAAATCTCATCTGTTGGTTCAGATAGGCCAACATATATCCCAGAGTACTTGTTGGATTTTTTTTTTTATAACAAAGTAACCTCTTTTAAAAAAACACATTTCCACTGAAATATGGTGTCAGGAAGTTTATAATACCCTGAAAACGTCACTGGGAGGAAAACGTGCTTGAGAACAAACATCTGTCCATTCATTTGAAGCAGCGATAGCCATCTGGATTTAGCACTTATGGTTTGGCAAGAGAA
Source organism: Heterocephalus glaber (assembly GCF_053883595.1). NCBI lineage: Eukaryota > Metazoa > Chordata > Mammalia > Rodentia > Bathyergidae > Heterocephalus > Heterocephalus glaber. The sequence continues at coordinate 144,593 of NW_028258333.1, read as the reverse complement.
AGTCTTCAGTTCCTTTAAAGTTTAGCAAAATGTGCCTGGAGGTATTTCTTTCTTTTTTCTTCTTCTCTTCTGCCTTAAAAGCTTAATTGAGAGAATTACGCCCCCTAAATTGGTAACGTAGCAACAGAGCTGCAAATTATTTCAGTGGATCAGTGAGACAATATGATAGGGAAAGACACAGCTGGTTTGTTTTAGTAAAAGAAATAATTAGATGTTTCTGAACTGCAGCAGATCTCTTCTTCATTTCCTGTTCTCATCAGAGCCACGTGCTCTGTCATGAGGTTTGACCACCAGCTGGAATCCAGGGTGGCTTCTCTTCTGATGATTCTTTCTTAGATCATCTTGATCCTGTACAGCCTGGCCACATCTCTACTTGCTCAGGAAATTTTCCTTGGAAGATAATCCTGTTAGGTAAATGAGAAACTGTGGTTGTCATTGATATTTGGCTAATTGTTTATACCGTGCATGATATAAGTGGGAATTCAAGGATGGAAAAGTGATTATATTTTGGGAAGAACTTTGAGCTAGGGTAGCCCTTTGTGGCTGTAATGTCCTAAAAGTGATACAGGCTAAGTTGATGCTTTTCTGCCTATGTAGAGACCTGTGGTGAACTAGAGAAGCAAATATAGCAGGCACTGTTGAGGATGGGACACTATCTGGCAGTGGGTAGGACTCTGAGGTGCACGGTCCCCACTGCCACCCGTGGTACTGCGACAGACTTGGAAGCGGAAGGAGAGCCTTCTCAAGTTTGGGCATACCTGCCTGGGAAGCTGGCAGTGCAGATGACAGACCAGCTCCAGCCCTTCCGTGAGTCTGCAAGGCAGAATGGCAGTCACATTCTCCCGAAACTGGGCCCTGCTGACTGCCAGGAGGATGTCTTAGAGAGAGGGAATGCTTCTGCTATCCTTGTGGCCCTGGAGTGACTTATATTGGAGATGTTACCCCATTGTCCACAAATCAAGCAGGATCCAACACGAATCGTTACAGAGGAATGACCCAGACTCAAGAGTTAAGTTCTAGCTCTCTGCTTTTCCTATTGAAATGTGAGCCATTCACTAACCAAAGCTTAAGGCATATGAAAAATGAACTTCTGGAGACCAGGAAGGGGACAAAGAAGAGAGAGGGATGGGAAATTGGGTTAATAGGATTGAAATTGACTAAGAAATGTTCAATGTATATAGCAACTTGCCAAAATAATACTGGCATGTAGTGTTGCACAATTGTCACCAAATTCTAATTTTACAGCATTTCTACTAGCCTCAAAAAAGATTTCATGTCTATTTCAAATCAACCCTCATTCTAACCCTAGAAATTCTACCCTACTTTCTAGACAACTCTAATCTACTCTATCTATGATATGCCTTTTTAAAAAATTAAACTTCATGTTAATTAAATTAAGGAAGATGTGGTCTTTTCTGTCTGGTTTATTTCACTTAGCGTATTTTTGAGGTTTTTCCATGCTATAGCAGATATCAGTATTTCACTCGTTTTCCTTACCAAATCATATTCCATTGCATGGATACACCACAGTTTTATACCCATTCACTAACTGATTGGTATTTGGATCAGTTTCACTTTTTGCTATTTTTAAATAATGTTGCTGTGCATATTTGTGTAGACTCTTAGAATGGAGGTATCTGTAGATTTTTAGAAAGTAAACTTGTAAAGCATTCCAAAGAGACTTTAATGTTAAACTAAAAATGTTTAGATGTCCTATGAAACCAGAGATGAGTACAAACTCACCACTGGCACCGTTGATACCATTGGTGTCACTGTCAACAGCTTTTTTTGGGCACCGATTATCTCTAACCACTAGGATATGTAGGGGATACTCTTTACTCTGTGGACTAGAGTTTTTGTTATTCATATTGCTTTCCGCCTCCCTCTAAAAAGTGTTTTTCTCATTCTCAGAAACAGTGACAGCGTGTCTCAGGGGCAGCAGGAACCTGTGCAAGCCCTGAGCACTGGACCAGCCCCGGAGACTGTTCGCTTGCTGCTGCCAGTGTTGGGCTCACCCCTGGACCTGTCCTGTGCTTTGCAGAGCCTGGTGACAGCATCCCTGCCTCCCCTGCTAGATGCCAGTAGCAAATCTTGGGAGGACGCTGAAGCACAGACCATGTGGCTCTGAGACAGTCAGTCTCTAAATGAAAGACCCGTACCCAGGGACTGCAGCACAGGGCCTTCCTCAGAATAGGGTCTGCCCACGGACAGGACAGTCCCAGGAAGGGAAGCATCTTCAGGCTAGCAGGAGGCTGCTATGGGGAGCAAGTGGATGAAAACATGACCATTGCAAGGAGGAGTAACTTTTTGCTTCACTGATTTGACGCTGATTGCTGATTGAGTCAAAAACAGCCTCCCACCAGATGGCCAAGTCTGCCACTTAGCTAGAAAGTGATGTGGCATTTCTCTGGCAGGGGGACACTTTGCTCTTTCACAGAAAACAGCAATTCTCCTCACATCAAGGTTTTCTTCTGTGCTTTCAAATGCCACATCTTTAATGGAGTTCTGAGCCACTCCCTTGCTATTTTGGCTTAGGACGGAGCTCTGAATACTTCTCCAAAGAGGGCTATTTAGAGATTTTCATTTGAAGGGCAACCAATCATTCCCAATTTGCAGGGATTGAGAGATTTCTTAGGACTTTCTATGCCAACCCTGGAACAGGTGGGCACCTTACTCAGGAGGGGCAGTATGAGCCGTGTCTTCTGTGATCCTGGCTAGCAGTTTTACCCTGAAGAGTCTCTGGCCTCCCTCAGGCTTCAAGTTCTCTTCGTGGAGAGAGAGGGAGGTGACAGTCCCCACTGCAGCTTGTGCATGGGGATGGAGTGGGTGGTGTGAGCATTGAGTCCGAGAAATTTTGTTCATAGGGTGGGGCTGTCGAACACATGTCTGCTCAACAAGGACTTGTGTGTCTGCTTCGTGGTCTTGTCAGAGTTCAATTATCTTGCTGTGTTTAAAGTCAAACATAACCTTAAATCACCTTCGATGTTTATGCCAATGGGGCCCGACAGCCCACGTCATTGAGTCCTTTGCTGTATGAAGGAGAGGAACCCAGGGGCTCCCCCCAGCTGTGGTCACCTCCATAACAGTTAACTCAGCACCCATCTGCAGAGTCCACCCACGAGGTTCCAAGGAACTGGACAGAGGTCAGTGGGTTTGGGCCTGGGAGGAGAGGGAAAGTATCTGGGATGGTGGATATTAACTCTGCTGCCTGTGGGATCCTTGGGGAGTAGGATGGAAGCTGGAGATTCCCTCCCTATAAAATTACAGTATTTGCATTCACGTCAAGTTTAACAAGTTCAAGGACTGCCCTGAAGCCCATCCATCAGGCCCCGGAACAGGTATCAGGAGGATGACCTTGACCTCCCACCTAGGGGCTCTGCAGGCTGAGCTGGGTTTGCAGCTGAGGGCCTGGAAACACAAGAGGAACCAAGAGGGGAGGCACTTGGGCAAAGGGACTGAGGCTGCGTTTGAGAAAACTGTTTGCACTTTGCCTGAAGTGGGTCTCCAGGGCTGACTGTGACCAGGAAAGAAGGTTTAGCCGAGAACCCGTGTTCAGAATCTGGATGATACTGTCTTAAACCCTCCCCAAGCCTCCTGGGTTGTGGGCTTGGCTACTTCCCCCACAGCTTGGAGGAAAAGGCAAATAAGGCTTGATGTTAGGAGGTGATGCTGGGAATCGGACTGCGTTCAGCACTTCCAGGGCAGGGTCCTTTTCATCCTAAAGGGCTTTTAGCTTTGAAGCTGTGACTTTTCTTTCTGTCCAGCCTCCAGGGAAAACCATCCTCTAGAAATAGAGTAGTCATAATTGTGGAGTCCAAGGACACTCCATAGTGATGCTGAGAAGTGCGTGTGGCTTCAGGTTTCAAGTGGACACACACGAGAGACATGTTATAAAATGTTCCTGGTGGCTATGCTGAAAATGTTGGTAAGATACGCCAGGGGACCTGCTTTCAAAAAACTAAAATGTAAGACTGTCATCATATCATTATTAATGAGTGTAAGTTGAATGGATGCAACTCAATATTCCACTAGAAAATGTCATATTTGATGTAGCAGAGACTCCAAAATTAGCCAAAATATTGAGGTCATTTTTCTCTTCTCAAATGGTTAATAAGGAAGGCAGATAGCCCTACTTATAGTTCAAAGCAAAAGGTTACAATTTTCTGAGTCCATTTGAGGCACACATACAATAAAGATTTTTTAAAAAGAATCTTAGTAAAGATTTTGTCTCAGAAAAGACTACATATTGAAAAATAATTTTTGTTTAAATCAATGATGGTTTTAAAGTCAAAAATTATTTTTAAAGCTGACAAAATTGTTTTGTTAAATAAATGTAGTTTAATAAGACTGGCCACTTGCACTTATTTATTTGTATTTGCATGATCAGTTCAGAAGCTAAACAGGTGGGATTCATCAGAACAATCTGCTAAACTTAAGAGATTTAGTTAAATCCCTGAAAGTATTTTAAAAGTACTTTCAAAATTTAATAAACCTGAAATACGTCATCTTCCTCGCAGGACAGACTTCAAAATCCAACAAGAAAATTCCTTTCAGCTCTCAGAAATATAATAAGTAAAGCAATTACCTTCACAATTAAAGGTCAAAAACTTTGCAAATTTATAATTCTCTTAGTGCCTTCAAACTAAAACCACAAATCTAGAATCTACTAAAAATTTCAAATGAAATCCAAAGGCCAGTATGTCATGAGTTCTAATGTGCTGAAATCCCACAGATGTCTCACAGGACTTAAATGACGCAGACTTTTTAATGATGGTTGCATGGTTTATTCCTAAATTCAGCACAGAAGTATTCAAGACATGGGTTAGATTGGCTTCCTTGTCTCTGGAATTTTTCTGCACCTTTCTGACTATAAAGTTGCTTGGAGTTGTGTCTGAGGCTGAGATCTGGAATATGATAGGAGATCCAGGTTCTGGTCCCAGGGTCTGAACCAGATCAGGATCTGAAAGCACTTCCAGAATAATCCGCTCACAGAGGATTTTTCAGCTCCTCAATCTTCCTGGCTCCTGGTGTTTTATGTTGTCTTTTTACCCACTTTTTAAAAATAGCTACTTCACAATTCAGGCCTTTCATTTGCTGAGTGGCAGATGGGCTGCTACCCTTCTCTCCAGGTTGTGCCTGGCTCCTTTTCGGTCTGACCACATTCACATGTAGGGCTGGAGAGTCCTCAACCCCAGGCTGCGGGCCCTGTGGTGACCTTGACTGCAAACCTCAGCAGAAGCCCACCCTGCAGGTGCATGGGGACATTTGGGTGTCTTTAGTGACTCTCCCAAGGGCTGCTGTACTATTACAGCCTCACAAACTGCTCTTCCTTCTCCATCCATCCTCGAGGTTCTCCCATTTATTATATTTTAGTTCCTTTGAAATGATCAAAGCTTGGTTTTCTCTTTGCTAGTTGAGCTGAAAGAATTTCCTTTTTACTGATTACTCCGTAAAGATGGAATTGCTTTGAAAACAAAAGTTCTATAACACAAGTGTCTTATTCCCTTTTATCTTTACTTTTTTTGTGTCACTCTTAATTTCTAGAATATATTTCAACCCATTTCCTATCTCCTCTCCTCCTGCCATCCTCCTAAAATAACACACGAAGGAAGTAAAAGCCTCTTATAGTCCTAGAAGCCCTTCTTCCTGGTCCCGCCTGGTCAGTCCTTTCTGGTAGGTGCTGGAAGTAACCTTGAGGAGTCCTTGGCTGTCCCTTGCTGCAGTCATAGACAGGCTCCAAGAGAGTCCATCCCATGACAGGGAAGTAAAAGCAAATGTATCGTTCACACTATGGAATTATTCCCACCAGCACGGCAATCAGGACTGAGCTGTCCATGGGTTTAATTGGGCGCCCATCTTGCCTCCCAAGAGTGCACACTTGGATCTGAGAGGAACTGAACATTCTGATTAAGATGTCACCTGCTGATAAGAAAAGCAGAGCTGGGTGGAAGAAGAAGTTCACACAGAGGGCTTCATCTCCTTGCTCCCAGACTCCTATTTGTTATCTCCCAGAGTAGAAGCCAAGCTGCATAGAGAGATCTTTCTCCATCGCACATACCGCTTTCCCTGTGAGATTAATGATCACTGCCACATTTCCTTGTGAGTTGTCAGGCAGGAGCTGTCATTTGGGAAGCTCCCAGGACGTACACGGACACCTGAGCGAGGAGACAGGGGTAGCCCACGTCCGTGTTTGCCTGTGAATTTCACATCCTTCCGGCATGAAAGGCCTGTTGTCGGTTGTGGTGCTGTAAGTCATTTTTCCACTTCAGAAGTCTGGTTGATTGTTGCCAATATTTGTAACCCAGCTCAGGACGGCTCAGACATTTCAAAGTTAAAGCACATAAAGAAATTCTTCTTTCTCCAGCCATCAGGTCCTCAATAGCACATTTATATTTATAGGTTAGCAGAAAGGACAGACAGGATTTTTGTGTGTCTATGATCCCTGGCAAGTCAATGGGCTTTTTAAATGGCAGTTCGCCATGTCTTCAAAATCGCTACAGATGAATATGAATGCTCTTGCATATAGACAGACGGATGATAGATAGACATACTAGACACAGGACATGTGTAGGATATGTGTATGCATACGAATATGTGTGTCTAGGTACACACATTTGAAACCCTTAAATATACTGCTTTAATGACATATCAAAGCAAACTACCACTTATAGATACATACATATAGCAAAATAAGTACTAAGAAGCACAAATAATAATACCCTGATAGTTAAATATTATTCCAAATGTTCTGCCAGTTGGTAGCAATATTTTTACTGTTTATTTTCTGATGAGATGTTAGGTTTCCCTCACTTAAGACCACGTGATGTTTCCATAAGATGTGAACAATTTGGAAGTAGAAGGCAAATTTAGTTGAAATAAAGTATCCTTGCTAAAATTAACAGTGTGGAAAAAATTCGACACACACAACCTAGAAACTTACTTTTACCTGAAAAATATTCCGTGGAACCCAAATGTGTTAAATAGCAGTGCCTCAAAGAACCCAGTCTGAAAACTCCTGGTTCGAGATTTGTCTACGCAGATTCAAAGGATGTAAGATAGGAGGACAGCTCTTTTAACTGCACACAGAAACTGTTGAGAGAGAGAAAATAAGCTTAAAACATTCGTGTGAAATTAACTTTACCTGCGTCTCTACTGTGCGTAGTAAGTTAGATTCTCTAGGAGCACCTGTGCTGCCATCAGGTGACAGATGCACAAGGCGCTGTGAGAGGACACACCACTTCCTGTCTCCAGTCCTGTCCTGCTCCCCCCTGACTTCTTGTGCCCTGGAGGGTGGCGAGTGGCCTGTGGCCTTCTGAGGAGAAGCCTGTGGTGCCCTGTCTGCCCTGTTCTTCTGTCCCTTGCTGGGAGGATGGCTGTCCCCCAGGGGTGGCACCTTCCACCTGGAACCCAGAGCTGGACCCTGTGCAGGAAGTCACAGCCTCTCTGAAGAGCTCACGTAACACGAGCGAGGACTTGCTGTGTCGCCAGCCTAGGATGGGCGTTCTGTCCGGTACCCAGCCCGGTTTACCGACTGCAGACCGGAGAGGAACCTGAGGGATAAGGGGGGTGAGGCTGCGTCACTTGTGAGACACCTGCAGGAGGACTACCTGGTGCGGGGCCACCGATGCAAACCAAAGGGAAAAGAATCGCCGGATGCTGAGAACGGAACACGGGTGTCCAAAGGAGGGAGCCGCGTGGGGGGCCATGCACGCACCTTGCCACAGACGCGTCCTGCTGTCGTTCCATTCACAAATACGTGTAGTCATTTGCCAAAAGTGTCTCACACTCAGCATTGAGTTAAAATCCACCAAACACCAAAACACCCACACCCTAGGAACCCTTGCTTTTTTTAGGAGGCAATCCCATTCTTTTTCACTTGTGCCCATTTCTCAAGAATTTTGATTTAAAAATCTGCCGAAGGAATGATTCATTTCAAGGTATCTTATGAGGAAAAGGATTCTGTATGTGTATTCTCCAAAGAAGGAATAAACTGTGTCATTTTTATTTTTATTTTATTTTTTTGTTTTAATATAAAAGTTTTTAATAAAAAAGTCAGTCTACATTAAATCAGGAAACCAATAAATCTGAATTATACAAGCCTTCTACATACTTAGAAAAACAAAAACACACTGTTTATATTAAAACTTTTAAAATTCAAAATAGAGTCTAATTTAAAGAAAATGTCAATATGCCTAGTTGATTAGATAGGGCTTTATCATTTAAATTATTCACCTGAAATATGGGAAATGTATAATAGAGAAAAGTAAACCTCAAGGTTGATTTGCAAATCATGTAGTTAATGTGCATCAAGAATCAAATCTTAGCTTGCAAAGGGCAGACACAGTCTTTCACTACTTTTAGATAGGCACTTAAGAAATGCCTTCTGATGAGGAGAAATCCTAAAGATGTGGATCACTCTATTAACTCCGAGGAAGAATTAGGCTAAACAAGCTTCCCACAGGGTCCCTCCCACTGCCAAGAAATCATATCCATTGCCAATTTCTGATGATAACGAGGGAAATGAAACTAAAGCGCCCCGTTCTTATGCAATTAAAAAGTAAACTTGGATAATTCAGCTCCTATACACTAATCTCAAGCACTCTCAGTCCACCTGAATTAACGGTATTTTCTGTACCAGAATAGCTATTGCACTTGAACCAGAGAATGTTGCAATTTCTTCATACCTTACTTGTTCATTGTCACACTGGCAAAGCAGTCCTGTTTTAAAAGAGAAAGTAAATTTACATAAAACAGTCTTTTTGAATGTGTCCAATAGCCAGGGACCTCTACTAATTAAAATCCCTTTAAACAGGGGATGAGCTGGAGCGAGAAAATTATAAACCCCAGCAGGCATTAAAGATGTTTTCTTTTTTTAATAAAAGGTAGTTAAGGTTAGTCAAACTGAGAGAACCCCAGAGTTTTCCTAGCTCCTTCTAAATACACAGCCACATGACCCAGACTAGGAAAATAGAGATGAGCCAGTAGATGAACAAAGTAAGGACTCAACAAATACTTGAAGCAATCAAAAGGAGAGGATGCCCTGTGGCCTCACTGATACACTGTGGCATTACCCAGGGCAGCGCTTACAAAAGCTCCTGTAGCTCTGCATCATGCTCCTAGATAATCCTCCCCCTAGAGAGACCCTGTTACAAATTAGCCATCATTGTAGGTTTCAATCACAGATCAATTGTAATTCTATCGACTGACAAACAGTTAAGATAGAAACGAGGCCATTCTTCAATAAACTATAATTTCTCAACTGGAACTTACGAAGTCCAAATCCTGGAGAGTTGTTTTAGAATTAAAATGTTGAGCGAGAAAAGATAATTTCTTGGGGAAATATCCAAAGACTTCGATGCTGACATGATCCCTCCATCTCCTAGACACACCCCCCTGTGTGGGTGTCCACCAAAGAGCTGTCCTGCCTGGACACAGCATTCCCGCAGGAAAGTACAACTCCACCCTGCCGTGAGCATCTACTTTGTCCAGGATCTTTAGTACATTTGGAGCAGAAGAAAACAATGGCACGCTAATCCAAGTACTATCAAAGGAAACTTTTTCACCAAAAGAAAGAAAAACGAACCAGGCATGATATATAACAACTTTCTAGAAAACCAAAGTAAATAGTTCTTTGTTCTTACAAATCCATTTACATGATGAGAAGTTTGGCATTGAAAAAAAATACACTAGGTTCTAAAAGCAGCCTTCATGGTCCTTTCTGAAATTCACTTCAACATAATCAAATTAAAATAATGCCATGTCTTCTTGTTAAAAAAAAAGAGTCCTCATGTCACAAAGCAACTTTACATTTTACGTAATACCGTACATCTCCCTATGAGTACACAGACTATGTATATCATTGGTATTTCTGAATGCAAAGTAAAAACCTTAACGGAAACTTTTCACTCCCTATTGTGCAGTTTGTGTAGTAGATTGATGATAAGTTCTATTTTTAAAGAACCAGTGTATTTCTTTGTGAATTTCTTAAAAGCATTACAGAAATTGTCTTCAGGTATGTTCTACAGGTGTCCAAACCAAAAGGGCAAATGTTCTAACACCAGCTGTGGAAGATGGCTTTTACTGATTTATCTAGACCCATGAGATTTGCAGAGAAACAGCAGTGCTGCCGTGCTGCCTACAGCTGGCCAACGCTGCATTAGATGGTTGTGTCTCTCCTGAGTCCCAGTCCAAAGCCAGAGCATACAGTCAGGATGGACCTCACTGTGCAGGCAGGCAGGGTCGCCAGACGGGGATGTACATTCCTTTTGTTCCAGTACCTTCATATAATAAAGTTAACAAAAATAATAAAATATTTTTTAAAAAGCCAGCTGGCACTGCCAACCCATTCCTGTAGTAGTCTTAGAAACCCGTGACCTGCAGAATTTCCTCTGTCGCCAGTGAGCACCGCCATCCTCAGGAGGCTTCAGGGTCTGGAGTTCTGCATTGAGCAGGCCTGGGGTGCAGCTACTTGAGTGCTCATGGTTGTGGGCATGGTGGAACTCCCTCACGACTTCCCAGCCTTCATGTAAGTGGGGATGGAGCCACGCTGAGTCAACCCTTCAAACCTCTTGTAGGTGTAATTGAGAAAAACCCAGTCTTTGGATGTGTAGTCTGGTTCCGTAGTATATGGCACTGGCTGTAAGATATCAGACTCAGGGATGCCATCAAATTTGAAGTATTATCAATGCCTTTGGTTTGTATAGGGATTGCCACTGGCCTTTCCCTTATGTGCCCCCACTCTACACCTTCAAAAACGGGATGGCTTTTTATTTCTTCCACTCCACTATTTCCAATTCTATTATCAGAATCAATACCAAATCTGAGAATTAAATCCTTGGCTTTCTCAGAAATAGGTACTTTCAGAGGAAATACTGGAGTTTCTTCCCAGTTCATCACTTTCCTGTACATTTCCTGAGGAGTTTCAGAGCAGAAAGGTGAACAGCCTATTAGCATTTCATACATAATCACTCCCAGGGACCACCAGTCACGTAGTTTGTTGTAGCCAGTCCTCATGAAGACTTCTGGGGTGATGTCATCTGGCGTCCCAACTGTGGAATATGCAGCCACCTTCTGTTCTTTATCCAGGTTTCTGCTTTCCTCTTTGAGTTCATGTTCTGAAATGAGAAGTCACTTGGTGGGTTGTGAGTGAGGTTTCTGTAGAATTCAGTTCTGTGAGCCTTCTTCAATCCCATGCATAAGCCCAAATCAGATGATTTTACATGTCCCTTGGCATCCAATAAAAGGTTGCCTGGCTTAATATCCCAGTGGATGAAACCCAACTGGTAGATTGCATCTGTGGCCAGAACAGTCTCTGAAATGTAGAACTGCGTTTCCTCTTCTGTCAAGGTACCCTTCTTCATTAACAAGGTCATCATGTCACCTGCATGATTAGATAAAGATTCCTCTTACCCTGAAGACTATAAAACATCTTCACCACCCAGGCCCCACCTGCTTCTACCCACGTATCTCTTTCTACTCAAATATGTGGCACCTGCTCTTTCTCAAGCATGTCAGCCTTTCTCAATATCTTCACTGGAGAGGCATGGCCTGTGTCTTCCTTCTGGACTAGCCTCACCTCTCCAAAAGCTCCTCTTCCTCTTCCAGACACTCAAAGTCATCCAAGCCAAGCCTAGTCCTCTTGAGCCAAAAGAACTCTGTTTCTTTGCAATTGTGTTGTGATCAGCATAACTTTTTCTCTTCACATGCTAATCCTTCTTCTTCCATGGCCACTTCTAATTTCTTTGGCCTGGTTTCTCTCTCTTCATGCTATAAAATTAGGTTGCTGTACAAATTCTCCAATGTGAGCTTGGCTACAGTCACTCATTCTCGGGTATGTGGCTCATAGGAAAGGTTGTTGTAGTCCCTGCCATCATTGCCATAGTAACAGAAACATTTTGTTGATTTGTGATCTTTAGAACACAATTCTGGATTATTGGGAAAGCAAATACAGGGAGAAAAAAATACCTGCCCGCAGCACTCGGTGGCTTGGCCTCACTAGCCCCGTGGCTGCCCACCCCTCCGGAATCTCTGCCCGCCCTGAAATCGCTTGTGTCATTTTTAAAGCAAAAGTCAAACAGCTGCTGGAGGAGTGAATCTGAAGCTGCCGTGGTCACCTTGTGTTTGAAGTGGTCGCTTTGTATCAGATGCCTGGTGTATCTGGTGTTTTGATTCTTTTTTTTTTTTTTTTCTGGTACCAATGATCAAACTCAGGACCTTGTGCTTGCAAGGTAGGTGGGGCACCACTGAGCTAAATCCCCCCCAAGATCTGATGCTTTGCATCAAATGGTGTGCCCCAGCTCCTGGGTGGATGTTGTTCTTTCTTTTTCGGATGGCCATTATTCCAACAATGGATGAGTTACTTAAGGCTGGGCGGGGGGGAGTGGAGATATCTGCTTTGGATATTGTGAAGTAAGAGGGGACAGGTATTCTCCTTGTGAAAACAAGAATAAAACAATGGAGACTCCGGGCACAGAGGTGTGGGACCAAAGCAGGCATCATCACACACAGCCTTCTCCTATGGGTGGAGGAGGCAACACTTAATCGGAGGGCATACTTCTATTATTTCCTCCTAATTTTATCTCTGTATTATGAACATTCACATGGAAAGTTTATACCAGTTTTCAAATAAGTACATTTTCATTTCTTCTCTTACAACCTCCACTCCGTATTCTTTTCTAAAATACCCTGTCTAATCGCCTCTAGTGAGTTTACTGTTGTTCAGCTGAAATCAGCCCATGTGCTACACAATTCTTCAAATTTCTCTTAGAAATGAGATGAAAAGCAAGGCAGAGCACTATAATTATATTTTCTTTTGCCTTCCTATTGACTCCTTTATTCCAATTTTTGACAAAGAGACAAGGATCTTAATAGAAATCTTCGTGCTCTCATTTACTGGTTGGAGACTTTAAATTTCAAGAATTAGCTCTCAAGGATTTTGAGGTCAAAGATAAGAGTTGGCAGAATTGGTGAGTGACAGGAAAATACCGAGTGCCAGCGGGGATTACCTGGTGGCTTTAAGTCATATTAGTGGGCACAGTGGAAGCCTTCAGATCGAGACCACTGGTACATCCCCATCCTGCTGGCTCGGGTTGACACCTGTCAGTCATCCTGAGCCTTGCTATCAGGCAGGGTCAAGGTGGTAAAAATCAATGGGAACCTCGGACAGTGCAAACCAGCAATTTAGATGATGCAGTCAGAGAACTGCAATAGGACTGGAGACATGCACCTCTCCGTGTGGTCCTTCAGCAAGAAATCATTGAGCTCTCTGGTCTCTCTGAGTTTGTCTGCTCTTCAAAAAGCCCGAAGGAGATGATCTTTTGCTCTTTTTGAATGCTGTCCCCTCCACCCCATTCTGCGGCACGCTCACTGCCCTCTCAACAGCCGTCCCCAGGCTTACTGTGTGCCCAGAGTCCTGCCATGGCCTTGATAGTGCCACATGAAGCTTGACAGCGTGCAAAAGGCATCTGCCACTCAGGCGCTGCTGGTCAAGTTGCTGTCATTCTGCAAAGTCTAATTCAGACCACCGCTGGGCGATGATTACCAGGACCTTTCATCTTTGCACAGCTGGGAGGTGTGGTCCTGGAAGTTCACCCTTGTTTTGGAAAGGTTGCTCAAGCAGGTGCTCTCTGCGGGGCCTCTCTGCTGACCTGATTGTTCTGACTGTGTCTAGCAAAGCTGTTGCAAAGGAGCAGCCCCAGGGTAGCTTCACATGCAGGAGTTGTTAGGTCCTTAATTGTCTGGGAAGACAATCAGGGAATAAATTACCAGGTCCCGATATTTCTGAAGTGTCACTGATGTTAGCTGGTGAGTTCGCACGTGATTGATTAGCGAGATCAGCAAAGGGTTATATCCATGTATTACAAACAGGGCATCTTAATCTTCCAAAGGGAAGGGATTTCTCCCACAGAACCACTTGTTGAAATTAAGTATCTTCTTTTTCCATCGGGCAAAATAATGATGATGGTGGTGATTATGGTGTGGCTACTGAGACTCAAAGTTCAGTCTCCAATTCTGGGGGAGGTGGTGGCTAGTTCTATCTTATCCCTCCCCAAAATGTCCTCTTTTAAACTTTTGGGTGCAATCATCTACTCGCTACATTTTCTTTTGGATGTGCTTCCTGTCAAGACATCAATTTCTCAATGTCCCATTGATGAGTACTGATATGTACTTCCTAACCCTGCCTTGCTTCCTGTTGTCATCTTACCCAGGAGATGCCAGCCCCTGGGCTAGGTGATGAGACTCAACTGAGGGGGGCAGCATGCCACCCTTTCTGGGGTTCATGGAGAGCAAGTGGAGAAACCTGCACCGAAGCAGAGAGTTAAAAGCAATGCAGAGTGTCCACTCCCTGCATGTTGGCAAAGAAAGTACTGAGATGGACCCTTTGGGTTGAATCACCAAGAATGATCAGAGCCATTTAGGAAAAGATTCCCAATGAGCAAGTAACCAAACAGCAGAGGAGCTAAATGCTATGTTTTATGTGGGGAAAGTGTATTTCACCAAGAAAATGCAGGCAAGAATGAGAGGTAAATTTGAAGAGGGATAGATCAAGACCATTGTGTTAGTCATGTTCCTGTCACTGGCACAAAATGCCCAACACCCACAATTTAAAGGAGGAAAGGTTTATGTGGCTCACAGTTTCCAGTGGGTTCAGTCCATGGTTGGCTGGCTCCAAGGCAAAAATAGTATGGTGGAAAGGCCTAGCCAAGAACAGCTGCTAACTCCATGGCAGTTAAGAAACAGAGAGAAAGGAAGAGCTAGGGACAAGAATGTACCTTTCCAGGTCACCCCACAGTGACCCATCTCCAAACAGACCCACTTCCTAAGAGCACATTCAGCCATGAACTTTTCACTGTATGAATCAACTGATGAGGATAACATTAATCTAACCCAGGATCCAATCACCTTCCAAACATATGAGGCTTTTGAGAGACATATTACATCTAAACCATAAGCATCCATGACACTAAGTGAAAGAGGTTATTTCTTAATATTATTTCACAAACGGGAGTATAGCTCTCAACTTCTGCTGCACGCCAGAGTCACTTGAAGGGCTTTATATTGTCCTGATGGAGTATGATTGGTATTAGCTACTTCCTATGCCAATTAAATCAATCCATTGAATTGGAGGGATCAACCTTTTTTAAAGCTACAATATTCAGCTCAGGTTGAGAACCACTTAAGGAAGGTATATTTTAGGCTTCACTTACCTTTGAAACCCACATCCATTTCCTCTTGTGATGGTGTTTAGTGACTTTGTGCACCAAAGATTATATCAAAGTTGCACACAATTTATAGACAGTTCAGGGGAAAACACGCAGGCACAGAGCTCTCCCCTGGGATCATTCAAAGGCATCAGCTCCCTCCCTGGATGTACACTCTCAGAGAAGGGGAGCATGCATGGCAATGATAGCCTCAGTGTGGATTCCAGGAACACCACTGTCTTAGCTCAGCTCCGTGCCCTGAACCCCAGGCTTTGCTCTGTCACCATCTCCTGATGACTCGCCGCCCGGCTGTGTGGGAGTTCATGTTTCTGTTCTGTTCTTAGAAGCTGGATTGTGGATATGTATCTGACATGAAATTCAAGTTACTGACTTTCAATAATCAAAGGAGAGTCAGAACAGATCTCTGTGGTGTGGCTGGGGTCCTGGGTCACTGAACCTCTATGTTAGTTTACTGTTTTACTGTGCTCTGTTACTTTGTGTATTTACAACACTTGCAAAACTTTGGAATGTGAGTTTGTGAATAACCAAATATAGACTTTCTGAGCCAAGTCTAGCGAATGAGATGGTGTTCAACTGAACTCACACATAGCAGAGTGCTGGGCTTGGGAGACTAGTGGATCTGGGTTTGAATTCTCAGTGTGACCACCAAACTGTGTGGCTGAGTTGTCACCTGTCTGAGCCTCCTTCCTTGATGGAGACATAGCCCTTCTCAAGCTGGTGAGCTCATTACATATGATGACTTACATACAGTGCTGAACACAGTTCCTGTGACCCTGAAATCTCAGTGCTCCTTCTCACGCAGGGATGAGAATGTATTTGGCACCAGTGCTACTAGAGTCAGAGTTGAGATTTCTGAAGAAATGCTTCACTTCAGTTCCAAGGCACATGTGTTTAGTGAACAGCTACCCCATCTCAGGCCCTGGGCTAGCTTCAGCTTGTAAACAAACATAAGGGAAGAGAGACCCTTTTTCAAGGCCTTAGGCTAATCTTGGACTGCAGGATATATAAAACAAGCATTAAAAATAATGCTTTAGAACCTCATGATGGTGGGGCCGGACCTCTGCCAGTTGTTGTGCAAAAAAGACAAGGTTCAGAAAATACACACAAAGCGATGGATTCTGTATTGGTAAAGCCATGGCCAAGACCTCCTTTGAGGATGACCTTTACACAGCAGGTGTGTGTGGGAGCAGGCAGGCAGACAGAGGCACCTGGAATGGCCATGCGTCCAGTAGTGACCTCGTTACCTGATGGGGGACAGAGGGGTGGAGGGCGGGTGGCCATGGGATGATCGGCATGCAGGCTGAGATCTTGTTCAGGTAACATTATGTGTCTGTGTCTTCATGAAGAGATCCATTCAATTTCTTTTGGCTGAAAAATAGATCCTTTTAAATTGCACATGGCATTCTGTTCCGGGTTGCATTTTGTCCCACAAAAAAGACACATTGAAGCTTTATGATCTCATTTAGAAACGGGGCCTTTGCCGCCGTCATAAGTTGAGATTAGATGATGGTGGAAGAGGGTGGCCCCAACGCCCCTTGACCGGGGCCCTCCATGAAACACAAACATACAGGGAGAGGCCACGTGAAGATGAGGCGAGGCTTGGGGCAGTGCTGCCACCAACCCAGGAACACCAAGGCTTGCCGCAGACAGCCTAAAGCTAGGAAGGGTCAGCCCGGGTCCTCCCGTCCAGCCTCAGAGACAGCACAGTCTGCTGACTCCTGGACCTCAGGCTTCCTGTCCTGTCCCAGAACTGGAAGATAGTACAGTCCGTTGTTAGGAGCCACATAGGAGGTGTGAGCGAAAACTATGGTGAATGTTGAAATTTAAAAAAATATATTGCAGTAAAAAACACATGGCCATTAATCTCCCTCAAAATACTCCTCGTCAACTCGGAAACACTTATTCCACTATTCTTGCCACTTTCTGAAGCAGTTCTGGAAGACCTCGTTTATGAGTGTCTGTTGTGTCTGCCTCCATGTCCTGAACTGATTCAAAATGTTTACCTTCCATGGCCTTTTTGACTTCGGGGAAGAGCCGGAAGTCGCATGGTGCCAGACCTGGTGAAGAAGGAGGATGAGGACTCAGCGTTACACTTTTACCAGCCTGCCTTTCTGTTGAATGGCACTCAGCAGCAGCATTCACGGTATTGTCGAACACATTTCCTAGACACTTCGTGGCACTTAAAAGGAAGGCTGGGACCTGGCGCTTTCCTGCAGGCTTGCTCTGCTCCTTCCTTCTTCGCCTGTGTTCAGTGCCTGCTGCCTCCCTGCTGGGCACTCTCAGGCCTCATGCCGGGTACAGGGATGCCAAGGTGCCCAAGAGGTGTGCCCTGGCACAGGGACCTCTAGCAGGCCCAGGAGCAGCGGCCAGGCCTGGAACCATGGGAGCCCACAGGTTTCAGTGGGCCTTGTGCAGGCAGACCTTGGGCTGGTGCTATCTTGCGGTATTGGGGGGCTCCCCCTTCCCCAGAGAAGCCTCTAAAGACTGGAAATAAGTTCCCGTTTACCAGGTTGGATAAATAACCGAGGTTATGTTCATTTATAGAAAATGAAGAGCTCATGGTCATCGTAAACACTTCTGTGGCACAAGATGTTCAGTAGCATCGTCTGTTCTTTACTTCTACTAACATAGCTGAGCTTCACAGCATCCTGTGAAATGTTAGTACCCTTACTGCATGATGAAAAGCCAAAGTAGGGAGAGGTTCAGGCTCCTGCTGAAGGTCCCAGAGCAGGAAGTATGGCCGGATGTAAATCCAGGCAGTGAGCCTCTGGAGGCTGGGCTTGTCACTGGAGGTGACACCACCCTCGAGTGTAAGGCCTCATTCTAAACATGTCACCTTCACGCATTCACTGAATGAGTGAATGCTTCAAAAATGCCAGCTTGTGAGCTTAGGCTTGTCATGGCCTTGTGTTTTTTAACAATATGTTGGCCTTTCTGATACGATGCCATACAGTTTTACTGTTCGTATTTTAAAGCACTAGAAGTGGCCAAGATTGAAAAAGAAATACTGAGATAATTTCACATTGTTCAAAAGGCCTAGGCTTTTTCTGCTCTGGAGGAAGTCAGGCTGAGCGGTTGGCAGTGTGGCCACAGAAGCATGGGGATGGGGGCTCACCAGGCCAGGCTGGGCCTGAGGAAGGACGTCAGGCAGGTCTGACTGCGTTGTGTAGAACCCTGGTCCTGCTGTCCAGTGCAGAGGGGCAGCTCAGCAGAGGCTGTTAGGACAGGCACCCTTTCCAGGGCCCGCTGTGACCTGTCGGCATTCTCGTCTTTCTTAATAGCCCAGGAGCCAAAGTAAAACCCCCGAGAGTCTCCTCTCTGATGCCCATGGGAGAGCATCTAAGCAGATCAGCAGAGGGCCTGTTGTAAGGATCCTTTCAGGTAAAGCGGAGCTCACATTGCAAGCATTTAAATGGCTGGGTTTAAAAGTTAATAAAGTATTCAAAAGCCAGTAGAGTATGGTAAGAGGGCAATGGGCTGCAGAGACCCCAGGGAGGCAGGAGACAGGCCCCCCTCCAGCTGCAAACATCTGTCGGCTCCAGCGATACCTACGGGAGAGCCAGGGCTCTGGCCTCCCTCTGGCCCCGGGTTCTCTGTCCTCCCTCAGTGTCCTCATCCTGAGAGTTTCCTGGCTCTGACTGCAGCTTGGAAAACGTTAGCCCTTTGCCCTGCTGATTTCTAGATAAGAACACTCCTCTCCCTCCCCAAAGGGCTTCTTTTCCTAAGTAGGAGTCTTTTCACTTCTTAATGCGACATTTAGCTCCAACATTAGAAAGAGAAGGGGAAGCTTATTGCCTTTAAAAATGTTTTCACGTCGCAGATGAGGGAGGCTTGAACTCTCAGATGTACAATTTTAGTCCCTGGATAATGCGCTTGCCAGCTGTAGGAGGCCAGGTTCCCTGGAACCAGGGAGCAGAGCCCAAGCTCTGGAAACCTTTCCTTGTGGACCGAGGGGCTGCAAGGCTGGGGCGGTCAGGCGGGCCCATCTGGCAGGGTCAAGGCCTGCTGTGCAGCTGGGATTTCCCTCCTCCCCTCCAGGGTGTGCATGCTGGGCCCAGGAGCCTGGTGTGAAAGGGGAAAGGGAGAAAGAGAGGGTGGGGAGATCTGAGAGAGACAGACAGAACAAAAATGTGGGGTTCAAAGTAGAGATGTTATTCCCAAATCTCCCAGAAACCTGCAAAGCCCACCCACTGAGCCCTGGCAGAAGGGGCCCATGAGATCCATGTGGCCCATAACCTACAGGAACTGCGTCACTGCATCTACGAAGACCTTCCCCAGTCAGAGGCCCGGGCAAAGATTTCCAGGCCTTGCCCAGGGCCATTGGCCGCTGCGGGCACCAGAGAAGGACAAGAGCTTGTCCTTACAGGCCACCATCTAATGCAAGAGAGGACAGAGGAACAGCACTTTGAGAAGGTACATTCGAGGAAGAGCTCGTTCATCCCACTAATCCATGCCGGCTGCCACTAGGTGTGTCTGGGAAACACCAATGCACAAAGCACAAGGACGTCCATCTCCACCCCCCTCGAAGGAGACCTGGATCATAAATGTTCTGAGTCGAGAAGCAGCTGGCGCCCAGGTGGAGGTGACAAACACTGACCCAGCGCAGAGCAGGACAAGGATGGGTGGGCACGCTGCTGGGGAGGCATTGTTGAGAAAAGAGGTCACTCAGGTGAGGACTGGGAGGCAGTGGGTTGTGTGTGACCTGGGCCTGCAGGAGGAGCACAGGGCATGTGCTGTGGCCAGGAGACCAGGAGGCCAGTGGGTCAGAGTGGTCCTCAGCAGGGGACAAGGTAGATGAGGTCAGTGAGGAAGAGGATCAGGCACGGAGGGCAGGTGAGGTCTTGGCTTTTGCTCTGAATGCAACTGAGGTGAGCCATGGCCTAGTGCGCTGAAACAACCGGCTTCCTGTTGTCATGTAGGGGGGCACCCAACTGCCAGGCAGAGCTCAGAGCCTGGCAAGCAAGGCTGGAAGCATCTCCGGCTATGGCAGCGAATGGTGAGAGGTGGCAGCGTTGGAGACAAAGTAAGCAAAGAAAAGCCGACAGGATTTGATTGTGGGGTGTGAGCTAAATGAGGTAAAGATGATTCCAAAGTTTAAAGACTGGAGAACAGGAAGAAAGGAAATTCCACCAACAGAGGAGGGGAAGTCTGCATAAAGCTCAATTTAAACGCCCTGTGGTGTGGCAGAGCCAAGTGGAGACAGTGGGTGGGAATGCAAGTCTTCATGGTTTGGACTCGAACTGTTGGGGGTCATTGTATACAAAGGCTGGTTTTATGTGGCAACTTGGCCAGGCTATAGTATGTGTATATACCCATCCCTGGGATCTATTATGTAGAAAGAGAGTTGCTCTAAGGAATTGGCTCATGCATGCAGCTGTGGGGCTTGGCAACCTGGAAATGGCAAGCAAGCCAGCAGGCTGGAAATGCAGGCCGGAAGGGAAGCAGGAGCATCGAGGCAGAATTCCCTTTTCCGTGGGAAACCACAGGCTTTGCTCTGTAGGCTTCCAACTTGGATAAGGCTGCGTTGTAGAGACTTGGGTAAGCTGCATGGCGCAGCCTAACATACATGTGTTGCACATTGGCTCTGTTTTGGAGCCCGGGCCTATACCGTGGGTTTTAGAGCTGTGAAAGAGGCTGAATGTACCAAGGACACAGAGCCTCTCATCCTCTTGGCACTCAGAACTGAGCTCTGGGTCTTACCACTCAGAGGCAGTGGGGGCAGGGACAAGGACCCCTCAAATGTGACAGAGGACTGGGGTCTCTGCTTCAGAACGTGGCCAGAATGATGGGATGAATGCACTTGAAACAAAGGGGAAGTATTTTGAGAGGGATTCATGGCAATGTGTCTTAGTGTAATACATTCTGAAAATTTAGTCATTCACTGTACATTTTGATCCCTCCTTGTATTTAGACCCATGGCACAGAAGAGCCTGTGGAAGAAAGCGAGAGAGCCTAGGACTGAGCCTGAGGCGTGGCAAGCTCAGAGGTCACTGAGAGGAGATTTCAGTGAAGAGGGGAAGCCAGAGAGGTGAGGAAACCAAGCGTTCCGTGTGCTCCGGGCCATGACCCGTTCCGGTCTTAATCCCCTCCCCATTGAGCTGCTCCCTCTCCCTCTCCAAGAGCTTGGACGTCTGCCAGTATCCTGTACTTCAGCCCAACTCCTGCGGCCACTTAGCCGGCGATTGCCTAGGATCAACAAGCAGACAGAGGGAGCAGTGGGCTGGTCAACCTGCAGGGCATGGGCGGGCTGAAGAACGGAAGCCCAGGCTGGGCTGTGGCCCAAGGCAGGAAGGTGCGTGGGAAAGCGTCCACCACAGTTTCTGAAGGACCTTCTGCTTGTCACCTGCTCTCAGCGTGTCTGCTTTGTCTCCCTGAGGAGAGCTAAAGTCTGTTCTGGTCTTGATCCTCAGCCAGCTTCACATTTTAAAAATTCTTCGAAATTCCTCTTTGCTCCATGTTTTGGCTTCACACAGTAATTGATTTTGAATCTGAAGTAAGCATCTGTAAACATTTATTTAACGTTTTTTGCATTGAAAATATTAAACACCTACATATTCAGGATTATCTACATTTGCTGAAGGTTTTCACTGACAAAATTTAAGTTTTCCATTGTGTTGCTTTTCTGGATGGATGCTAATGATTTACTTTTAGAAAACACACTACAAGATCTTTGGCTCCTGTTCTCTAATGTTGCATACAATTTAACTATTTTATTTGGAGATGATGATGAATACATTTGAAAAGGCCAAGTAGCATACTGGTTATGAATAACTCAGCCTACTATGGTCACAGAGTGCCAGAAAAGAATTCAGATAAAATATTAATGGATCTAAATGAAAACCCATTTCTTATTGCCGGAGGTCACTTCTATGTGCATTTGACACATTGATGCTTTCTTCTCCGGGTAATCTACTTGTCCTTGTGGGATGTGAAAACACGGTTTTAACGATATGCTCTAAATTTATTCCAGGGGCACTGGTGTGAGAATCTGCTAGAGAATTAGGTGCTGGATCGTTTATTCTTGTATTAGGTCTTCCATTATTTTCATCTCTGAGTGTCTTGCTGCTGTGTTTCTGCCACCAGGATGGAGGGTGTCCTCAACCCTTTTCCAGCCATCTGGCAGCTCTCAAGGGGAGGGTCTTCCCCTCTTTGGAGAGCTCCCCACTGGGGGTGCTAGTGGTCAGCAGCATGTGCATGATATTCCCATGTCTGTAGCAACTGCAGTACTCATCTGGAATGAGGTTTTAGGTTTTATTATTTTTACTTATTATTAATTGATTCTTCTTATCTTTTTAAATTTTGAGTTAGGGTCTTAGTAAATTGCTCAGTTGAAATTAGAACTTGAGATTTTCATGCCTCATAAATTCTATTCTTAACTGACACAAAATTGTATAAATTTATAGGGCACACTGTGGTATTTCAATATACATGGACAATGTGTAATATGTCAGGAAAAGTAGCATTTCCAACACCTCAAACATTCATTTTGTTGGGTTGGGAACATTTGTGATCCTGTCTTCTGGCTACTTAGAAATGCATAATAAATTGTTTTAAACTCTTTTCATCTACAACGCTATAGAACACTACCATGTACCTTGGTTTCCCCACTGCATTTTAGTGCCCATTGTCCAACTTCTCTCCCAGCCTCCCCAGTCCCTGGTACCTCACTGATGTCCTCTCCGTCTCCCTGAGATCAGCTCTTTCAGCTCCCAAATATGAGTGAGGACTTGTCTTTTGTTCCTGGCTTATCTCACTTGACCTAGTGTCTTCCTGGCTCATCCGTGTTGCAGTAAATGACAAGTTTTCATTCTTTTTTTTTTTAAATGGCTGTGTAATATTTTTAACAGATCACTGACTAATTTCATTGCATATATTCAGACTTAGCTAGCACTTACTCATACTACCTTGTGCTAGAGTTGCATCTGGCACTTAAAATATATCATTTTAATTAAATTATTTTATTTAATCTCATTCTATCCTATGTGGGTATACTATTCTCTGAGATTCAGAAAAGTACATTAAACTTGTCTCTGCTAATACAATAAGTAATAATCATAGTCAAAGCTCAATGTTGTTCTAAGCCTCATTACGAGCACTTTATTTTTTATTTAAATAATATTTAGACTATTTTGATTGTTACAGGAAGGTCATATTCTTGTCATAGAGAAATTTTAATGGTGTCATGTTCTGCCACGAGGGAGCCTCTATTTACTTGTTTGTTTGACTTTCAGCCTTTTCCTTGGTGGATATGTTTGTGCAAATGTGTGATTTAATCTGACTGAGTCATACTCTAAGTAAATTTTATATTCTACTTTTCATCACTTCATATTGTATTATGAGCATATGCCCATATTGTTAAAATTTCCCTGAACAAAGGTTTTCTGAGTAATCTCGTGGTTAGGTTGTGATCAGCTTTACCTTCCCCTTGAGATGTCTGCTCATGTGGTTGCCAGGGTTTTCATTTGATTTTCAAAAAAATGCGCTAAACGACCTTATACATAAATCATGGTTGAAATGGCTGGCTTTTTCTTCAAGTGTGGCTTTTAGAGCTGCGATTGCCGGATCCTGTGCTGTGTGTTTTACCGGACACATCTGAAAGAAGTGTTTACCACACAAAATACTTCTCCAAAATGGGACAGAAAGAGGGGCTGGGCATTCAGCTCAGTGGCACTGCACCTGCCTTGCAAGCACAAGGTTCAATTCCTGGTACCAGAAAAAAAAAAAACATTACCAAAATGGGACAGAAAGATCAGGGATAAGCTGGTGTTTTCTGTCCTCTTTGAGGTGACAATGTTTGCATCTGTGCTTACACGATCAAAACATACAGTCAATGTTTAAATAAAAATTACTACAGTAAAAGACATTGTCATTAAACCCTTTCAAGATATTAAAAATATTCCCCCTCACTTTGAACACTCTTATCACTCTTGGCAGTGCCTTTTATTGAAATAAGTTTTTTTAAAGAGCACATAATCACCATACTTTTTTTAATCACCCCTTTTATGTATGGGAGACATATATGTTCTAATTTTTCTCATTTCCTTTATTTTAGTAGAAGTTTCTTCTTGATTAAAGCTATATGCTGACTGGCAAAGAGTCTTAGTTTGTTGGAAGTGTGAGTTTCAGTCTTTATAGGTTTTCTTTAGAGCAACTGTAAAATGGGGAGCAACTCAAAAATGCTAGCCAAAGATTATCTTAATCTTAAAAATCCCAATCATAATGGGAACTTTAATCTTCATGATACCAACTCTCAAAGGTGCCCTTCAACATTTCTATAGAGCTATGTGTTGCCATTGTGTTTTACAGTACCCTAAGTCATGTAGGATGGCTGACAAGGGGGTGCCAAAATGAAACAATTTTAGCAAGATTTCAGATGCAGAACAGATATAATCCTTCCTGGAGTTAAGGAAAAATAATGGTGTGCTTTGGATTTGATTTTTCAAAACATAAATTTGTCTCCTTTGTAGTTGAAATCACCCTTGTGCTCCTAAGACCCCTTGTAATCCTTCTGTAGCCTCTATTTTTGGAGACCAATGCTGAGGAAATCTAGGGACCATAAAAGCTTAGGAGGACATTTCAATTTTCCCTTCAATCTTGCGTATCTTCTATTTTATCCTCTCTAAATGGAGAAGTAATTAGATTCTTGCAATATTTTTCCTTTTTGAGTTTCTATACACATTAACTTTTATTTTCCTTATTCTTTCACTAGCTAAACAATCTTTCTGTAGATTAGTTAGGAGCACACAGCAATTCTTTGAAAATGCTCTGTTTTATGTTTATTTCTACTTCTATTTCTCTGTGGGAGTCCAATGCCCCATCGCAGGCATTTTGATGTCTTCAGTTCTTTGTTGGGAGGTGGGCTCACCACTCCTTGATCTTGCCTCACATGCTTTGTTCTTCCTATTCTTGCTTTTACTTTTTTTCCTCCTGTGCCCCTTGGCAGAGCAGATTTTCAGATGTTGTACATCTGGTCCATTTTACAGACTCTAGCTTCCTATCATGCTCTACTCTTCTAGGTTTTCATTCCGACTCATAGAACTAATACTGGGTATTTACTCTCAGGCATAGTATTTCTAGTACCACTCCTTTGGGGATAATCTTCTTGATTTTACTTCTTTAATTAATGTTTAAATCCTTCAAAACTTATTCCCTAATGGTTAAGCTTCAACAATGCTTTGATACAGAAGCTATATTAAGAAAGCAAAATGTTACTTTATACTCGTGTTTCAGTGGATTCTTCCTGTTTTCACAAATTCATATATTTTTTCTCTGAATAGGCCATGTATAAAGAACTTGGAGTATTATCTTTTGTTATCTTGATGTGTATTTGTAGAAAAGAATTCTATTGTGAAATGGCAAAGGGACATTTTTTTTTTTCTCTGTGTTAGGAATTCTCTAAAGAGAGTTCTTTCTGTTTCCAATTTGGGCAAAGGTTTTCATCCTGGAGGAATTATTTCCTGAGTAAGGTTAGAGACAAAGAAGTCTTACAAATTGCAAATCATTCTCCATTGACAGAGGCTATTTTTGAAAGAGTCTTCTCAAGTGGTGTGAACTCTGTCCTCTTTCCTTTTTGAATTCTAACTAGTACATGTCATGCTTAGATTTGTTAGCAGCTTTTGTGTTATCCTTTAAAATTGGGAATGAAAAGGAAAAAACTCAGATCCTTGCAAATTTTCACACAGAAATCTGTTTGGGAAAAATGAAAGTTCCAGGACAACTTACCACGTTTATGTGCTTAAGGACCAGCTGTACAGTCACAATGCCTTGCCCTTGCTGTGCTTGGGAACCATTATTGGTGGCATAGTTTAGCTTGGGAGCTGTGAAACATGATACATTTATTTTCTGTAAGCTGGTGATGTAAACCAGGTTTTAGGAACTTTAATAACCCAAGACTGGAGTCCTTTGAATCTCCTGAGAGGTACAAGAGATACAATATCCTGTCATGTGCCGTTATGTGCAAAATTTCCCTTCAATCGGGCGTTTTGCTTCTTAGGTTCTTCTGTGGTTTGGGCTGTGCATGGGGAGGGAAACTGTGAAGTGTTCTGAGTAGGCTTCAGAAGCTCCCTCCTGGCAACTGCAGCCCAGTGGGTGAGGGCACAGGAGTGCAGATGGGAGCATCCCTGGTTATTACGGGTGTCAGACTGCAGAGCAGGGTTTCCCATCACTGAATGGAGAGAAGACCTTTTGGTGCACGCTTGGGCCATGTGGGGACTCAGATGCTTTCAGGAGAATGGCGGTTGGTGGCTGGGCAATGAAGGCTTGTAGGGACCACGGAAGCCGGCCTGAATGCAGGGCTTTTTAAAGCAACTGCTCCTCCACTGCACATCTTCTCAGGAGCCTGGGGATGTGGAATTTTGCCAGATTTCAGGGTTTTGCAAAGTCATCCAGTGGAGCTCCATACAAAGCTGACTTAAAATGAGCTTCAGAAGAGGTAGGATTGAAATATAAAGTGAATGTCTAAATTTTAAAAAATTACAGTAGGAGATACATCTCCATGAATCCCTCTCAAAATATTCCATTTACTTCAAACACATTTACCCTATTTTTCTTGCCACTTTCTGTAACAGTTCTAGAATTTTCCTCTTTTGTGATTGTGCTTCACAAAGTGTGAGCAGCAACACTGTGAATGCCGCTGGCCAGTGACATCCGGCAGAAAGGCAGGCTCGTGGAAACACGACGCTGGGTCTTCATCTACCTTATTCACCAGACCTGGCACTGCAACTTCCGTCTCTTCCTCAGAGTCAAAATGACACGGAAAGTCATGGCAATGTGTCTTCTGCTGTAATAATTTTTAAAGATTTGAACATTAATTGTGTTTTTCGATCACACCTCGTGCATGGAAACTGTCTGGAGCTGGACTAAGACATGATCTGAACTTTATTCCTGGTTTCACTGTGGCGATTCCAGATCTGCTCGGGAACGGGGTGGCACTGGCAGTCCCAAGCCTTGCACTGGATGACACACTCACCATCAAAGAGCAGACACAGGATCATAGCTGCTGAATAGCTGAGCAAAGGCCTTAACAGTCTATGTAAGAAGGCTTCAAAGTAGGCCATGCAGAGTTTGCAGGAAATGACAATGAGCTATAGTTTAATGTGAATGCAGATGAATTTTGCAAAGACATCAACACGATTTCTTCCATTCTTCTAAATAAGTGGCTTAGAGACTGAATTCCCCCATTTTACCATTTTTATAAAGTGAGCAATCTCCATTCTCCTTCATCAAACTATACAGTGGTTCTCTGTCACTTAAGTATAGCCAGCCAAATCATTCTCCTCTAGTGAGGTCTGCCCCTTGGCACCTTACTTACAGCTCATGTCCCTTGTCCCTTTCAACACCAAAGAAAAGAAAGAATGAGAAATGTAAAGTACTAAGAAGAAAAGGCAAACACCACACCACTTCCTGTAAAAGACTTAATTCCTGCTGAGTGGCCAATCCCATTATTCAGTTAGCGATGTTCCATGATGAAAGAGCAGCTTTCTTCAGAACGCTGTTGTCTCTGGGGTGCTAATTTTTCTCCTATGACCTTGTTAACCTCTTATTAGTTCTGGGAGTTATTTTGAAGGTTCTTTAGAATTTTTTTTGCATAGATAATTATACCAACTGTGAATTAAGATAGTTTTCTAATCTGTGTACCTTTTATTTCTCTTTCTTGTCTTATTGTACTAACTAGGGCTTCTGGAATGATATTTTATAGAAATGGTGGACATTGACATCTGACCTTTTCCCATCTTAAGGGGAAAGTGTCCAGTTGCTTATTATTATGTATGATGTTACTGCTGTTTTTGGAGATTATTTTAAATCCAGTCAAGACAATTCCAAACAATTTTTAATGCGCTGAGAGTCTTTATCGGAACTGGATGTTGAATTTTGTCAAATGCTTTTTTCTGCATCAATTGGTATGATTGCATGATTTTTCTTCTTTTGCTCGTTCAGTTAGTGTATTTAAAAAATTCAGTTTTCATCTTGAAACATGCTTGAACCTGGAATATTTCCCATTTAGTTGTGATATGCAATTCCTTTTACACCTTGATGGATTTTATTTGGTAATATTTCATTGAGACTTTTAAATCTGTGTTCCTAAGACAAACTGGTCTGTAGGTGTCCTTTCTTGTAATGTGTGTGCCCGATTTTGATATTAGGGCAGTGCTGGCTTTCTAGAATGAGTTAGGAAGGGTTCCCTGTACTTCAGTCTTCTTAAGGAATTATAGAGAACTGATATTATTTCTTCCTTAAATGTTTGGTAGAATTCATGTGGACCAGATAGCTTCTCTTTTGGAAGTTTATTAGTTCTTGATGTAATTTCTTTAAATGACAGAGGCTTACTCAAATTATTTCCCTTTGTGTACATTTTGATAATTTGTGTTTTTAAGGAATTGGTTCATTTCATCCAACTTATCAAATTTGTGGCCGTGGTATTCTTTTATTAAATTTTTCATGTTATGAAAGCAATAGTAATGACCATTCTTTCATTTTTGACATTGTTAATTTGTCCATTCTCTCTCTCCTCCCTCTCTCTCTCTCCCTCTCTCCTCTCTCTCTCTCATTGTTTAGTATGATGAGAGGGTTACCAAGTTTATTGATCTTTTCAAACAGCCAACTTTTGGTTTCGTTCATTTTCTCTATGCCATTGATGAGAAAAATGCAAGTGAAAAGCCACCTCTGTGTACATTACAGTTGCACGGAAGTTATGATTTTGCCATCTGCAAGTGCCATGGAGATGTCAGGATTCATCTGACACTGCTGCTGCTCAAGGTTTCCCCACAGGCTGCTTGAGCTGGCCTCTGTCTCTGCTTCCTCAGCCTAGGCTCCAAGTGACCATCAAACTCTGACATCTCCAGGCCTCTGCTTTGTTTTCTTCCTTTCCTTCAGTTTTGTGTTTTGTTTTTGTATTGTGTTTGCCTGGATATTAATTTGTGCTCCAGTGGAGACAGCAATGGTTGGAAATTTGGTTTTATTACCTGTGGTTTGTTGATGTCCATGGATGGATAAGAATGATCTATTCTCTATTGGGGGAGAGGCAACAGAGGGTTTATTCTTTTAGTCTTGTTTTGTTTCTCTATTTTAAGCTCTAATCAATTAGTAATTTCTGGGAAGGAGAAGAGCTCTTTATAACAACTGCAGAATTGGGTGTCTGTATTTACTCTTGGCCCAGGCTGTTGTTTAAATCTGAAGCTGTAAATTCTCTGTGTAACACATATCTGTGTGAAACTGAGAAGGACTTTGGCTTCTGATTGCATGTGTGATTTTACCTTGTCTCTGGGGTGTACTGATAATTTAGATTGTTTTGACACTTAAATTGAAGGAGTTCTAGTTATTTAGAGCAATAAATACAGACTTATGTAAATTGAATTTTTTTTACAATTCTCCCAAAGTAATGAAATTGAACTTTGAATAAATTCATAAAGAGAATATTCATCTAGATTTCCTAAAATTATACAGGCTTTGTGGTCAAGGTTTATAACTGAATCTGAAAAGAAGGCCTGCATTAAATTAAAATTTTAGCTCTTTGGTCATTTTTGGTGGGTCTACTCTCTTGGCTTACTGACTAATGTCTTCATTAACAAGATGAAAGATGATTCTTTACCTTGTGTAAAATTTGCCTTGGTAACAGAGAACGTGTGCTTACTGGAACAATTTTCTGTGCTTTATGTTTGCGCTTATGTGTTGATTTTGTTATGTGCTTGATTGCTTAAAAAATCCAAAACCCCAAAATTTTCTCAGATATTAAACAGCTAAGGTTCTTTAAAAGAATATTACTTTTTATATCGATTTCAAGCTATTTTGCTGTAACCTTGATTAAATAGCTCATAATGTGCTTAATTCTTGGGTAGCTACCGTCTGAACAAAACCAAGGGTCCAAAATCTCCTCTGATGACTCATTTGACTTTGCCTTATGAAAACTGAATGCTATATTTAGAAAAAATAAAACAAAATGTCAGAATATCTTTTCCACCTAAAACTATCTCTGAGAATTCTCAAAGGCCCCAGAGCTATCATGAAGATTTATTATCTACTGTGTGAAAAGACAAGCACTAAGAATAATTAAGTTTGTTTAGTGCACTATATATATTTCTTAAATTAGCTCATTGATATCAAAAGAGCTATATGAGAAGACTCGTCAAATTAAAAAAGATGCTTCGCCCTCTCTTGAGTTTGTTGAGGTACAATGTTACGAATATAAATATTTCAGAAAATATATGCCTGATGAGAAGAGCCTGGGAGTTTGTCTTACTCTCCAGGGAAGCATTGATCAAACCTGCATGAAATAATTATGTACTGTACTCCATAGTGAAATTTATACTCCTGCATCCTGATATTATTAATGACAGTAATAAATTAACCACCGCCATTAAGTCTTTGTCATCTACATATCATTTTTATTTCACTCTGATGATTCTCTGAAGGCTGTATAACAAGATACAGGCCAGAAGTTTAGCCTTTAGTCTTCGATTGCATGGAAGGTGCCAAATCAGTTACTTTGAGCCACTAATGTTCTCGAGTGAGGACTGCTGGGTACAGGCTTCAGTGCCGACACCATCTGGTGTGGTCGAACTGTCCCCTGGGCCGAGGCAGGACCTCCAGGACTCTTCTTAGTCTGGAAGTGGTTGGCTTCCTGAGCAAGGCTGGTGACCCAGCATCCACCAGAACAAGAGCTTGAATGAACCAGTGAAGAAGTGTCACTGTGACCCACGCTTTGGCTTTGTATTTAGTCAGTGTTTTGTCAATATTTTACTTTTCATGTATATGTTAGGAAGCCCTTTCTTTTTCTTTCTGAATCATCTTGAACACTTAGTAAAGTAAGCTTCTGCTTTTGTAAAAAGACATGAAACATTACTTGATGCCGTCTGATTTTTACTGGTTCTCAGGAACTCACCAACTCTTACTGGATCTCTTTATTTTTTTCTAATGGTAATATAGTTACACAGGTTGAACGCAAATCTGCCCACTTTTAAACCAGGATACAGTTGAATTCTTCAATAAGGCCATACCAAAAAATTATCATACTTGCAAAGAATTTTTATTAATCTGCAATGAGAAGCTGTTCCTAAGAAAAAGGGTAAACTCGGAGGCTAATCTAGCTTGGGGTCCTAGCTAGCCTTACAGAGAGGTAAGAAAGGTCATCTCTAGTTGGACAAGAGCCTTCACGAGGATGTGCGATCATGAGATGGGAGCGATTCATTCTGATTCATTGGTAGTACAAGTGAAATCTGGTGGAGTTTTCAGACTTGGCCTCCTCACCACTGGCTAGCAAATGACAGAAGCTTTAGAAATAAAATTCAGTCTCCTTAGGAAAACTTCCAAACAGAAGTTAATGGCCCTCTTA
Organism: Heterocephalus glaber; assembly: GCF_053883595.1. Lineage (NCBI taxonomy): Eukaryota > Metazoa > Chordata > Mammalia > Rodentia > Bathyergidae > Heterocephalus > Heterocephalus glaber. Next base: position 113,045 of record NW_028258333.1, on the reverse strand, counting down.
GCAGCTCAGTCCTGCCTGGTTCTCAATTTACAAAGCAAATATGCGGTTAATTAGCACCCTTGTAGCACCCATGGAAATAAGCAGGCGAAAGTTAATGAGACAAACAGGTTTGCATCAAGTGATCAAGTGCAGTGTAAGGAGATGGTATTCATGATCTCCGAGATAAGCTCCTCGGAAAAAACCTGAAGGACTGAAATGGGAGAAGGATTACAGGCTGTCCTTTGCATGGAATGCTGGGGACAGGCTAACAAATCCTCCAGTGGTGTCTAATCCTGCAGGGGTCTGCTTTCTCATTGTCTTTGACTAGGCTTATATTACAACTCTGGAAATCTTAAAGTGTTTGTGGAAATAAAAACATCTCTTATGTATACAGATGCAAATGAACTTTGTTCAGCAAAGATGCACTTGATTTCTCTCCTACAGAAAAAGTGACTTAGGCGCCTCACAAAGACTTTGTTTGAGGCTCAGTGTTTCGTCTATACACAAATTCACTTCAGCATATGATGGTCCACGCACGCCTGTTCCTCAGATTCTTCTTTGAACAAGTGAAATGTGTTCATTTTGTATTTATATAGCTGTCAGCTTTTGTAAATTTGAAAATGATCCTTTTGAAAAATTATCTAAAAGTAAACCAAGGCCTATTGGTAAAGGGCTGGGTTATCCAGGGATTCAGAGGTTAGGCCAGAAAACCCAGTGTTCAAACCACAGACTCAGTCAGGTTCATGCTTAGCCAACACCAAGCTGCTCACTATACCTGCCTGCTGCCCCATCCTTACTCAGGGCACTTTCCCACAGCTCTGCTTCCGGGTCATGCAGAATGGGGGTGGTGACCCACAGATTATGGAATTAATCTAGCTCACCAATCCCACTTATCATCAACAAAATAAAGAGAAATAAAACCAAACCTGAACAGACATTGTAGGAAGACCATGCTATACAATAAAATTTAAAAGATTATATAGATGATATGCTGGCTAGGAAACACCACGTGGGACTTCTTTATTTATGTGCAAAACCAAGGTTTGTTAAGTGAGAGGCCTGGTCTGCAACAGCAGAACCAATACTGAGTGATGGCTGGGGATGGGGGAAGAGGGACATTCAGGTGTGCAGGAGTCAGGCAGATGGGGTGGAGTGAGGAGCATATATGGAAAGGGCAAGTGATCTACTGAGGTTGGGTTTTCTTTATTTTACTGATGAAGCATGGCATTGGTCAGATGGGTTCATCCCACAGTTTGTGGGTCACTGTCCCAACCCCACAGGAGGAAGTGAAGGATGGTGACCCAGGCCTGGATTCAGTCGCAGGAGTACAGACCCCTCATACTTCATTCCGCTGTTGTCGAGGTTGGCAGACCAGGGACACAGTCTCATCTGTTCTCGTGAGAATTTTCTCACTCCACCTCTCTCCTAAGCCCAAATAAATATTCAGCCTCACCCCAAATATATTCTGTAAATCGCAGGTGTTATGGTTTAGGTCTAGATGCCCCCCAAAGCCTCATTTGGTCATAAGTGGGTGAATCTCGAGTGTGTGATGCTGGAATAAAGGGCGTTTACTAAGCCACTACACGTGGGTGATTGGTCTGCCACTGCCCTAATCCCAGTAGTCTAGATGGGATACAATGAGCAGAAAGATGCTGTTAAGGTCTCTTTTTGCTTTTGCTGCTTCTGCTGCCATGAACTGCTGTCCCTCTGCCACCCTGCTTGGAGCCAGCTGATTATGGACTGAAGCCTCTACAAGCTGTGAGCCAAATTAACCTTTCCCCCTTTAACTTTGGGTGTCAGGTATTTTGTCTCAGCAACGAGAAAAAAGTAACTAAGACACAAGGAAAGAAAGTTCCTAACTTAGCCCAAAACGTTAAAGCTTCCCAAACTCTGATGTGCGCCTGTGGGTATTGATTGCAATTTGGAGTAATTTGAATCTTTTTCCTCCTTCTTTGTTTCCAGGGGAGACTGCCAACCAATATATTCTACATCCTAAGCTTTCCTAGATTGGTTTCTCTGTTCACATTGAAGGTGGAGGAAATTAGACTTTGCAGGATCATCTACAGTGTAGTCCCAGGTATTTAATGCACAATTAGCCCAGGACTCAATTAGAATGCAAGTGAAACTGAACCTATAGTTAATTAAAGCAAGTGGACAGTGACACTAAGAGCTAGTGGGTTAGGGACCTCAGGACATTTAAGTCAGAAAACTCGGTTCATTAAGAGTTGCTCATATTCATTTTCAAGTTTATTCATTGAACAAGAGTTTGTGCAGAGCAATAAACAGCTACCTTCATAGATATTTTAGGATCCTGGTGTAAAGTTGAGCAGTGTGGCTAAAAGGTGTCCTCCAACTTCATGTGGAGGGGATCCTTTTCCATCTTTTATTTCTACAGGGAGCCACTGAGAGTAAACTGGAAATGCAAAAGGCAAAGCAAGCTCATTATTTCTGAGTAACTAATGGGAAAAGACGCAGAACAAAAAATCTATAATAGACATTATCATGGCTGCCTACAAATGACATTTTTGAAAATTGGGAAAAGTAAGAGACAGATTGAAGGTTGCATACCTCACCAACTGCCAGCGATGTGCTAGGTCTTTGTGCTAAGACAGTGTCTTTGATTTGCAAGAGTTTATACAGAGTTCTCATCAAGGGCAATAACCTGACCAGAAATGACCAGAGGATCATCTGTGAACATCTTCCAGTCCTGAGGTTCTTTTGAGGATTAAGGGATGTGTGTGTGTGTGTGTGTGTGTGTGTGTGTGTGTGTTATGAAACCTATGAGTCTTTTCCATTAAACACCCCCCACACACACCAAGGTAGCAGATTTCTCCAGATATACCCACACCTCACTGGTTAAAAACCTCAATGCCATGGCCTCAGTGTACATGTTTGGACACAGAAGTGCTGTGAGCAAGGAGTTAGCTGTTTCTGGGAATGCACGCTGGTGTCCCCCGACCCTGTGTGCCCTCACTCTGCACACCTGGGAAGTTCTGGACAGGTCAGGGTTAGGAATTAGGCATGTCGCCTCTGTCTGGCTGTTTTTAATCAATCCCCAGACAAAGTATTTAAAGATAACATTGCATTTCTGCCCCTCCATGACAGTTATGCAATGACTTGTTGAGAACTACTCCAGCATTTGTATGTGAGGACACAGCCAATCAATACAGCATGAGGTCGGGACTTGCCCTGCTTATTCTCCTAAAGAGCCTGCAGCTAATCTGCTCCAACCCGAGGGAAAGCAGCTCTCTCCATCTGATTGCCAATCTGGGGGTTAATTTGGCAATTGTGTATGTGATCACTAGTTTTGGAAAAGGTCCAACTATCTGCAGTTATACCAAAAATGAACTAGCATGAGTTGTGCAGCTTCTAATGATGAAAGTGGCAAAGTGACCTGTCTCTCCACAATCATCAAGTAAATCACATCACTTCTGTCACTGGGCCTCGGCCATAGACTCCGAGTCTCCACAAATGAAATCTGATTCGCCTTTCTTCTGGGTAATTGAGGGGAGTGAACTTCCAGCCCTGTTGTAGTTAAGTAGGGTGCACAATTAATTCTGGTCGATGATTTCAAGTAGGAAGGAGGTGGGCCACTTCCAGGGAAATGCATTTAAAATCCAGTTCATAGAAAAGAAAAGGGATTAGGCTGAGTTTTAAGCTTACAAAGGTGTGAATGAGCTAGGTTTTATGAAATCAACAAGAATGGTAGTACCTCTGGGTTTCACAAGAGTAAGGAGGAAGGACAGCATTCACCTGAAAAGGTGAAAGAATGAGAGCAGAGAAAGAGAGAGAGCATCGACTCCCATGCCTCTGGTTTCACGCTGCCTTCCACCCTTGCTGGTCTTCACTGGAGTGAAACAGCCCAGCCACCCTGCCCCACAGGAAGTGAACACCCTGAACGTGCTGTGCTTCTGTCCTTAGCTCTCGAGCAGGTGTTCCACGTGGTCAAATCCAATGAAAGGTCAGGGGACAAGAGAGTGCACTTGTGTCTGGAGAGGGCTGGAGAAAGAGGCTAGAGCTGAGGCCCTCTGGAGGGGTCAAAGTGATGTCCAACATGGACATCCGTCCCGGAGCAGCTGAGACAGATGCCAGTGATGCACTGGAGGAGGCGAGGGTCAGAGCAGCCTGGGAGGCCAAGTCAGGATGCCTGTCTGGAAGCTTTTCCAGGTCCACAAATAACTGCACGAGTAAGCAATGTGCATGAAACGGGTGAGATTGTGCTGTTTGTGGTTGACTACAAGAGGACTTGTCTGGACCGTTACTTTGTGCGCAAGGAGGGTGGATGTGCCTTTTGTTTGTGTTCGGAGAACAATTCCCCTAGCAGCTACGTGGGAGAATGAAACACATCCCTTTCTTTCCCTGTGCAGTTGCTAAGTTTCATTAGCCTATGGGGGACTTTGTTATTCCCCCCTCACCCCCTGCCTCCAGTGAGTCCTGCACCCGCCATCCCTGTTCATTCCTTTGGAATCTTTTAGTGTCAGGAGACTGAATGCCTTCAATGTGCACATGACATATGTGATCAATAATTCAAATTTTGTCTAATACCAGCCACAGCTCTGTGCCATGGTCAGTTTTTCACAGTTATTGATCACGCTTTTATCCACTTAACCTCTATCCTTTCTTGGAAGCTGTCCTCAGTGTTTAATGTCTCCATTCCCACCACGTTGTCCAGTGTTGACGTCATATTCTACAAGGCCAGCTCCTGCCTTATTGATGAGAGAGCCGAGCCACAACCTGCTAATGTGAGTTCTCTTTCACCTTTCCCTTCTTTCTACATTCCTATTCCAGTCTTCAGAGCAAAAGTCTGTATTTGGCAGGCTTGTTCCTGCATTTGTTGTTGCACAATCTTTTGAATTCAGAGAGTAGAGAGAAAAAAGCCCGAGATATATGAGGAAAGAAAACTATTAGTGCCACGGCTTCAGATTTCTTTTGTAATGGAGAGCTGGAGAGCAGGGATTGGGAGAGGGACACCCCAGAGGGGCAGCCTGGATACAGAGAAGCGTTTTCAGTCTGGGAGGCTCTTGAGCGAGAGGTTTGTGGGAGAGTAGAATGGGGTGGAGATGCTTCTGTGTATTATCAATGCAATCTTCCTTAATGTTGAGCATCAGACAGAATTGTAATCACTTTTAGAATTACTTTAAACCACTGGATTATGGTTTTGTCAATTTAAACCTATGCTGAGATGTTACCACTTGAGAATCTTGGACTTACTTGTATTAAAGCTTTAGTTTAAATGCTAAAATGCCTCTCTTTTCAAAATTAAGTATTCCAATGATTTATCACCTACTCAACAGAAGAATAAAAAGCCAGAAAATGGTGATTGCTTCGATTTTCCTCCGTCACTCTTAAAACTCATCTGCAACCACCATGTCCCAATTTCTTTGCTCCTCTGGACAGGGAAGAGGGCATCAACCTCCTATCCATAGCCCAACCTCCACTTCTGTGCTGGGTTCAGCCCACATCCTCAGGGACTTCATGAAAATGGTCATCTCCTTCCTGACCTGAATCCACGGTCTCACACTGAACAGTTCAGCTCAGCCTAGTTTTACAATCTGTATTGCTGTGACAATTGCATTCCTTATGGGGAGTTGCTGCAGGTACATGACGTGTGGCCCTTCCCCTCATGTGCCTCTCTGCTTCTCCCATCTCTTGGTCCTCTTTCCTTTTACAAAAGATCCACCTCTCTGCTTCCTATTATCCATCTTTCATTTTGCTCTTGAATTTACTGATACTTTAGGTTACTCATATAAGAAAAAATCATGTCATGTTTGAGCTTGTGTGTGATTTATTTCACTTAACATCATGGTTTCAAGGTGCAAAAAATACAGTTCTCTACCATCTCATTTCTTTCTTCTCTTTTTGGCCAAATTTCTTGTTTGTTTTTCTTGTTCCTCACCTTGTACCCTTACACTTGCCCTTCAGGCTGATCTCTGTCCCTCTTATTCTCCTAAAGTAGTCTCTTTCAGGTCCTCAGTGTTATCCACATGACAGTGTCCAGGGCCTGCCCTTCCATCTTTCATCATCCAGCAGCATTTGGTACCTTAGAGATCCTCCCTCTTGAAATCATCTCCGTTAGCTGTTGTGACACATACTTCTGGTTTTCTTTCTCTTTGGCCATGAACTTGGTCTCCAGCATAGATTTCTGTTCCCTCTTCTCCTTTCAAAATAATGCTTGTCAGAGGTTTAAACTGAGTCCTAAATCTACAGCTTTACCTTGGGTCCTGTCATACCCAACAACTCCATCTACATTCATATATTCATGACACCCAACTCTGTTTCTAACAAAGTTTCTCCCTTGATCTTCATGCTGCTATATCCACTCATTTATTATTAGATTGTACAATTACTTATCTCCTCCCTCATTGCATACACTTGTCCAAATCAGGACTCGTTATATTATGCCCAGCTGTGCCTGACCTCATGCCACATCATCATCTCATGCTGGCATCCTATCCAGTAGTTTTCACCTACTCTGTTGTCTGGAGCCACAATTTGTAATTCCCATTCACTTCTTTGTCTTTCTCCTTTAATCAAAAGATTGTCATTTCCATCAGTGTGACCTCATGACTGCCCCTGGGCTTCATCTGTCTCCCTCCATCTGCACTGCACTGTCCAAGGTCAGAGGGCTATAGATATCTCTTGCTGAGGTTAATGCAGTAACTTCTGGGCTGGTCTTGTTACAGTCTTTGCCACCCATTCGTTCCCTGCACTGTGCCTGCAGTGAGTTTCCACAAGCACAAGTGACATCATGCCAACATTTGCTGACATTTTAAACCTTCTAAGATGAAGTTTCAACCTTTCAGTGTTCTGGCCTCATCTCTCAAACAGAAATCTACATTCTGAGCTTGGTTCTGGTAGATCTGTCCTTGGTCCAGTGCAGGTACAGATCACCAAGACTCTGGCTCTTCATCATGGCATCCTATAAATATTCCACAGACCCGAGGACTGAGTCAAAATACAGTGTGTGAAGAGGGGACACTTTCTGGGCCTTGGGACTGGGGAAAGTGAACAATTGGCACTGTGTTTTGCCAGTAACCCAGTGCAATCACAATTTCCGGGGACTAGGATGTGGATGTCAGGGGGCGCTGCTGTTCTGCTTATCAGAGCTGTGAACCAAACAGACAAAACTCGCTTCCCCCATAGCCTGATACCGTGTAAGACTTGACACCTCTGTATATGCTTTGAAAATTTTCATTTTTATTAGTATATCTTTGTAGTATAAAATGGCAATGGTTACTTTCAGCATGGGAAATTAGTACCTGTATAAAACACATCTTAACTCTTTTTATGTCTTCTTCCTCTCTCCTCTCTTCCTTTCTCCTCGATCTCCCGGTCCCCTTCCGTTTACAAAAGCCCCTTGCTATACATTCAAGCTTAGTGAATGGTGTTGATTAAGAAGGTATTTCCCACACCCACTGCCAACTTTTAATGAGCACACTGTCCTGTTTTTGTGCATGGATGCTCCTGATTTGGAGTGTGCTTTCACACTGCTGAAAGAAATACCTGAGCTTTGTTCAGTATTTTTCCATTCCCATCTATTTCCTACAGAAATTAACAGGCATGTCTATTAAATTTAATAATTTTCCTTCCATATTTAAGAAGTGCCTATGATCTCTCAGCCCAGTATCTGAACCTGAGAAGCAGCAGGTTTGCAAAAGATTTCAATTCCAGAGGTGTAACTAACACAAAGAAAGAACATGGTAACCATACCTTACAGCCTAGGAAGTGTCCAAGGGGCCCAGACTTCACAAGTTCAAAGACAGGGGAGAGAAGTGTATCCTGAGCCAGCCTTGGGCACAGAGGAAAGGACTGGTGGCCCTGGCTGGGGGTGACAGGCAGCTTGGGGTGGAGTACTGTTCTAACACATTTGCCAAAGATTCACACATAAATAGTCCAGAAGAGTAAGTGATACAAACGTAGAGGTGCTTGGCTGTAAACTGTGTTATTTTAAAAATGTTTTCTTTTGAAATTATGTTCTATTTAGGAAAATACAAAAATGAAATTATATCCTGAATGGGAAGAGGTGCCAGCAATTTAATAGATTTTCAAATCCGCTCCAGAGAGAACATTTCCTCCCCCCTTCCCTCATCTCATGCCTCCAGAAATACCCACTCAGAAACATCTTTCTATAGCTGCCCCAGAGGACATGAACCCCATCTGGGTGTGAGATCTGAGATACACTGGAAGCCAGAGCCAAGTCCCCATCGTGGGCAATTTGGTGCATTGCTTAGGTACCATGAAATATTCCTAGTTATGTGATTTTGTGTTGTGAAATCCACACTCCTTTATATTTCCGTGACTTACTGATAATGACACTAATTATGCAGGTGGCAGAAAGGCATAAAATGACAGTTATGATGATTTTGTCAACAGTGGGGCGTTTGATTGTAAACTGTTTCCATCAAGAAATCCTCCAAGTTAATTTATTTTGTTCCTTACTGCCAGCAGAAAAGAATAGCGCTGCTCAGCTGAGACTGAAACTTAGGAAACTCTTGACTTTATTAACATTGGGAGGGGAAGCCCAGGAGAGAGAGAGGAGGAAAAGGAGTTGCCTCGGGCACTAATTAACAGTGAAGACAAGACAGTGGGTCTAGCCAATCTGGATCTTGTCACAAGTACAAGGTCTTGGGATTTTCCGGTTGAACCAAATGAAAAGGAAAGAGCTCTGGCATTTTCGCTCACTGCCTTACCTCCGGATATTCTTGTATCTTCACACTCAGGTTGGTGCTTCTCATAGGTTCCTGGGCGGATCCTGTGGTTGCTAAGGATTCGGCTTGGTTACTTCTCACCCTTGAAGCTGACGCCACCTTGTGTGTCCCTGGCCCTCTCCTTGGCCGAGGTCTCCTCAAGCTCGGGTCAAACATTGACATGTGTCACACTTTGCTGTCCTTCCTCTCCCACCATTCTGGCCTGCCAGAAAGCAAAGATCCTCAGCTTCTCTTCTGAACAACACTGAATTAGATGTGGCTAAGCCCCACCTACCTGAGGAAACTCCTTTTCTGGAGAGCTCATAGCTCCTTGGTTCCTCTGTGGCCCACAGTAACAGCAGGAAGAATTTCAGTAAAATGAAGCTCGGTGAAGGAAAGGGGAGGAGGGACACAAGTATTTTTGTTGTTGTTCTTAAGAAAACAACACTAGCATTCTTTTTCATAGGTTTTTCCTAAATTATAAAAATGAGAAAAAGTGGGAAGTTAGGAACAAATTCAAAGGTGCCTTGCTCTTCTGAAATATTTACTCCAAAATACCTTGGTGTTTCTTCCGTATTTCCATGTGCTTGGGGAAGCAGGCAAAGGTGACATTGGGGAGGCTGAAATTAATGTGCTGAAATATTTCAGGGAGTCTGACTGTTCTGCTCCAGGCTCTCCAATATGTTTTGCACGATGCCTCAGGAGCAGGGATTCACACATATTTATTTCTATGGCTTAAAACTTCCAGGCAGCTCAGTCTCAGCAGGTGAGGAAAGCAGGTGAGAGCTCTCCTGTGGTCTAATCTTTGGAAATATGTGTTAGCAAAATATTGGGAGAGTAACAGGAAATCTTTTATGGGAAATCTTGTTTGTGCTGCCATATGTTGTCTGTCAGGGGAGAAAGCACCATGAAGGATGCCATTCATGCTGCCCCGAAATCCTGCCTTAAAGATGGGGAGCTTGTGAATTAGCAGAGCTCCTAGAGCCCAGAGCCTGCAGTGGTTCATCTGCTCTCCTCTCTGCTTTCCAGGCAGGAGTTGCTCAGCCTGCTGTAGAGACTTGCGGACTGAGGAATTCACTGAGCTTCATAAAACAGGTCAGAATACTTGAGAACCAGCTCTCCTGCCTGTAGGTTCTGTTCATCCCAGAGTGCTGTTTACCAGTATACATGAGACAAAACCACTCACTGGTTTTCTTTGTAAAATGTTAGGCACTGGTTTCAATGGGGCACTTCCATCTCTTGGGGTAGGAAACCCACAGGAGCAAGAGATGCATGGAGCAGATCCCACTGGGCAACTCTGGTTCCAGAGGAAGTCTCCAGCTCTGCCCAGACAAATGAGAGGGGTGAGGCTGGCGATCTTGACCTTTGAGATTCCCTTCTGATGTTAAGGTTCTAAGTTTGAATTTAACTGATTTTAAAGTTCTGGGCTTTGTGAAGAAGGGTGTGATTATTTTGTGGCCACCCTCTGGGACTTCTGGTTAGCACTGATGTACGGCATTTCAGTGGCATAAATGATGCAATGATCCTACCCAAGTGACAGAGGCTGCTTGCTGAAGAATGGCACCCGAGGAGAAATTCTCCTGTTCAGGACTTCATGAGTGGTTGCCTAGGGGCTAAGCTCTGTTTATACCAAGTCCCACCTGGGACTGATGGTATTGTTAATAAATGACTTTGATTTCCTCTGCTGCCACCAGGATATATCAAAAGAACTAATTACTCAGATTTTTGTTTAATGGTGCTTATCTAAATAACTTAGGAGCTTGTGAGTGAAAACAATAAAAATGCAAATGATTTTGGTGTGGTGCAGGGTAATAAGGATATTTTCATAATCACAAGTGAAGGGGTTGCAAAGCCAGCAGCAGCCCCACTCCTGGGTGGCAGATTGAAGGCTCTGGGGACCCGTGCCAATGGAGGATGTCTCTCCATGTCCCTGGCTTCTGCCCTCCTCATCCTCCTGCTCTACGATGCTTGGTCCCTCCAACAGCTGCTCCTGTGTCTCAGACGGCAGCGGGGTGACAAATTCTACTGGACATCAAGTGCGGGAAAAGCTTTCACCATTTAGTGGTTGTTGATTTGCAGTGTAAATTTGTCTTTAGTTTCCACTAATGTGTTGATTTGGAAGTTCTCAGGGAAGTGCATTAGGCAAGTGATGTCCATGGTGCCTTCATCATTTCATTAAAAATGAGGCACAGAATAGTGCTGGGGTCCAGAAGAAGCGGAATTAGGACCAGAAGACCCAGACTGTAAACCTGGCTTTCCCACTTACTGGTGGTGTCTTTGGGGAAAATTGTATAATCTTTTGGGGCCTCCCCTTTCTCAGCAACATTTCTATTTGCCTGTAATCATAACTAGAAGAAAAAGATGATTGGTGAAATAAAAAGGGAAATTGAAAGACTCGAAGGCCCTCCTGACAAATCCTGGTTTCTATTCGAGTATGAAAGACTCTGGGGTAAGTTTGACCTAATATTTCCCAAACTTATTACATTCCTTTGGTTGAATCCTATCACTAGGGAACATCCCTAGGGAACATGTGGCTAGAGGACCTCTGTGATCCCTCCCAACTCTAGGAATAAGTAGATCAACAGGGTGCGATTTCTGCAAACGTTGAGAAAAGCTAGTGAGAAGTGAATTACATCAAAGGTCGAAGTTGAGCTGTTTTGAGGGCAAGTTAAACTGTCTCAAATTCTAGAAGGACTAATTTACTTGCTTATCTCACTGAATCTAAAATGTCACTGATTTAAAAATGCACTGTTATTTCATGACCTCATGAGAAAAATAAACGCTGCTAGTTAAACTCTGACATGGTTTGGATTATAAAACTCATCCAGATTTAGCGACAATCCTCAACTCCCTGAGTTCATGTTCCACTCCTGTACTCCCAGTTTGGGATGCTTTTGCCATCAGTCCTGGAGAGAAAGAACATGAGAAAGGCATTAGGAAGAGATTTCAAGCATCAAAAGGCCTTTGTGCTTGAATCTCTTAATAAATACAAACTTTTGGGAATGACTTTTACCATAACTCTAAGGGATTGCTTGGTATCCTACCTGCCTATTATGGATTAAGCAACTAAAATATAACAAGGTTGTGCATTGTCAAGGATGTCGGTGAATTCCAGCTGCTCTGCAGAACATTTTTCATTAATCATTAGTACTGATTCAACTTTCAAGTACATGGATCTGGAATGCTATCTGGATTTCCTTCTGCCCAACAAACAGCATCTCTCACATTTCAGGTGGCTCTTTCCTGGGCACCAGGGACCCATCCAACCCTCAGAGCCAGAGGGTGACAGAGGGATTTGTTCTATGATCCAGTTCACAACAGGAAAAGCACCAAAGGGCAGTGAACTGGATTTAAAGCTGCAGGGACGAGGAACCAGGTGCTGTTCCAGTGAAAAGAGATTATCAGGGTCTCCCTAGGACACAAGAGCTTGGTGAGGACATCACCACATTACCACCAAGGAAGCCACTAACGGCTGCCACCTTTGTCTCTTGTTTCCAATTAGCTTTGTCTAGAAATAGGCAGGCAATGGAAAAAATCTACATTTATTTTTTAACTGAGTTAAAATAGCCAGGAAAATGTGATGATATTGGATTGACTCTTTCCAGCAGTTTGAAGTTGGAATTAGTAGCAGAGCTTATCTCAACAGACTGAGGAAAAAGAAAAGGGAAGAAAGAAATTGAACCCGGGTTTTGGCATAGAGTACTCAGGCCAGGGCCAGCTGGTGGGACGAATGAGTCACCTGGACATTGGTCTGTACTGAAGTGGTCTTCCGTGAGCCTCCTGTCTGCCCACCTTGGGCTTATTAGTGGCTACTCTGAGGCAGGACATTCGACTCCAGGTGTCAAGGCAGAGCTGGCACCACGAAGACACCACCATGTGACGCCCGCTGCTTCCCATCGCCAGCTGAGCCTGGATTGTTCATCAGCCAGCACACAGGTACCCATGACTGCCGGAGGAAACAGAAATGGAGGGGTGAGTTTAGGTACAATAGTCCCTGCTGATTAGCTAGTGACAGGAGCTGCACCCAAAGTGGACCAAACAGAGGTGTTCTTGTCAGAATCCTGTTGGACTGCCTTGCAGACCCACAGTGAAGGGTGACCTTTGGCTTCAGAATGGGAACCTAGGGGACCCTCTTCCTCTGGGCCCCTCTCTCCCTGTCTGCTGCCTTCAGTTCTCTGGTAGATTCATCAGGACATAGGCAGCCACCAGGCCCTGAGTTTTTTCACTCATAGCAGGGCATGCAGAGGAAGCAGCACCAACCAGAGTCTTATTCTTGGACTTGCAGGCTCTGATGCCTGAAAAGTAGGGGTTTCCTGGAATCAGCCAGTTCTGAGAAAGAGAGAGGAGAGAGAGAGAGAGAGAGAGAGAGAGAGAGAGAGAGAGAGAGAGAGAGAGAGAGAGAGAGAGGAAGAGGAGGAGGAGAAGAAAGAGAAGGGGAAGGAGGAGGAGGCGAGAGGGAAATGGGGGAGACAAGAGAAGAGAAAGGAGAAAAAAGAGGAAAGAGGAGAGAGAATTATGAAACAATTTCCGTTCTTTTAACCACAGTGTGAAGGGAGCCAGAGTAGCCAGGTGGAGAGAAAGTCTGGCTGAAAACTGCCTGTCCGGCCGCACACCCACCCCCGTCAGTGTGACCCTGGGGATACGGCCCCCGTGTACGGCGCCGACACACAGGGCGACACAGGTGAAGGTGGCGTTCAGGGTCAGCACGGGGACGACAGGTGCCACCTGGGACACAGGTCTGAGAGGTCTGGAGGGCTGGTGGGCGGGCGAGGGGCGCAGACTGCTGAGGAAGAAAGTGACTCGTGCAATAGGAGGCTAGGGAGCCTCTGTGCTCAGAGCCTCGGGGGCCGCTGGCCATCTGGAAGGAGCTGGAAAAGAAAGGCCACACCAGGCTCCGCTTGCTCCTGCCTAGGGGCCTGGGCTTCCTTTTCTCCTCCAGTATCGCGTCACCTCTGGAGGCGGGGCCTGCGCTTGGGCCCCTCCGCTGTCACTGACATTTGCCAAGCACTGTCCTTAATTACGACCTGCGACATCGCTGCCACTCTGGTTTTCCATTTCCAGATGAGGTGACTGAGATGGAGATAAGTAATGAGCTGATAAGCAGGAGAGCCAAGTGGGGCAGACTCCAGAGCCCCCGCAGCGCCTGCCTCTGACTTTCTGTGTGGCTCAACAATCCTTGCTCGCGTGCAGACAAGAGGCTGATCCTGCAGAAGGCTGGATTGTGCACCCCAGAAAACGACGGCCAGGGCTGCTGCCCACGGGATGTGGGTTGCATTCTCTAACAGGCCACAGGGGTAACAGCATCCCCTGCTTAACCTTTATTTGCCTATTTGAACGACCAGGATAAAGACTCAAAAAGTGAGACAGGATGTGAAATGTGGGATGTGTGAAATCAACCTAGGTCTCAGAACGTATGACTGGGGAGAGCTCAACTGCGTGCCAAGTGTGGACAGTTCTGTATTTGGGATTTCCTTCCAAGACACACACTGCAGGAAGTAGGCTTCCCTAGGTACAGCAGGGAGAAAGCTCTCGTCCCCAAAGCGAGTCACCTCCTGGGCCACCTGGATCACAGACCACTGAGGGATGCATGGCCACAGTGCAGAGCAGGAAGCTGAGCAGTCATCCGAGGAGGGGAGGGATGGCTGTGTTGTCCCCACTCTCCGCCCTAGGGACAATCCTTCCAGGGCACTTCTGGTCTGCTTCAAGAGAGCCGGTGAGCTTGCGGCTGGAAGCTGAGCCAAAGTGCACAGAGATGATGATAGTCAGGGAGGTGATACAGCCAGGCCGGGGCGCTGACCAAGGTACAGCTGTTCTCTGGTTGGTCCTGCAGCCAGGGAGGCTGCAAGGCAAGTCCTGTGGAGAAGGCTGAGGTCTCCCTGACTTTTCCACGGCAAGGGAAGAAGAAACAGGAATATGGGAGAGGTTCGAGTTCCAAGAGTGTCGGTATAGGATGTCAGGAGGAGCTGGAATCCGACTGCTTTAATATGAAGCTACTGAAAGCGCAGTCCCCACATATGCTGAAAACAGCTCTGCAAAAAATGCAGACAACAGCAGGAGAAGCTTCGTGAGTGATACTCCGCGTGAGAACAAGAAAGCTGCCATCTGCTAGTTGGGATGGATGGAGACCTGCAGGGCAGCTACGAAGTTGGGTGTGCAAGTCCTGATTTGCTCCTGTCTCCTCAGTCACCCCCGGGGGAAGAGGAGCAGAGGCTGGAGAGAGAGGATTGTTCCTTGGCCTCCAGATCCAGCAGGATGCAGCATCGCTGTGACACTGGAGCGCATCTTTGCAGGCACTCATATAAGGCCTTACACTGCTGTAAAAAGTGCTTGTCCTAAAAAAGTAAACACTGTTCTAGTGAGTCAAGAGGAAGATAACCAGGTGATGTGGTACTGTGGAACGGCAGTTTTCTGTTATCTGAAAATTAGGGATATAGCTTAGTGCAGTGCTTGAAGGTGTAAGCAGTAGTTAGGTGACTGATTTTGAGGCCCAGGTGACCCTAATTTTTCATCCATAAACATGAGAATAAAATGTCCTCACCATTTCAGGTTACTGCAGGGATTGTAGGGTTATGCATGTTAAGCACTCAGCATCGCACTGTAAGTATTTAACATGTATTAACGTAATATGTGTTAATTAAATGATCAAAGTTCATTTTACCCAACCATTGGTTTTTGTCTTTTGGAAAGATTAATTTTATTCTATCTTGTCTCATATATTTTCTTGCATGTTAAAAACTAAAACTAAATCTTTAAAAAAAAAAATCTTCCAAATTTTCTTTCTGTGAGTACTCAAACAAACATTACCTTTGTTCAGATGCAAGTTCATGAATTAAAACCTTTGAGGCAATTTGTTTCTGCAAAGCTTACTCCATAAAAGAAAGGAGGCAGTTGGTTTCCCTGATAAGACAAAATATTTCAAGATATCCAGTAGTAGACAAAACTTAGAAATAATTATGTAGGAAAATGACTTCATTAACATTGAAAACTTCATAATATGAATCTTCTCAGGAGAAAAAGAAAGCAATTCAATTTTTCAAAGGTTCTTTTCCCCCCTTTTGGAGGTGATGATAAACTGTTTAAAAATTAGGTGAAAAACGGAACCCGGTTGCTACTTACAGCAGTAAGCAAGTCGCTATGATTTTGCTTTCCTGGCGCTATTTTCTCACACATACGAATTGCTGCATCCTTGGTGTGAGATTTATTAGGGGTGAGTTTTATGCTCTGGAGGCTCCAAGTTTTCATTTTTGAGCAATGAGGTAACAGATGTCCAATGCCAGAATGTAAGCTGCTTTGAAGCCAAATGCAAATGTTTTGGGTTTCTTTTCCCCAGTGATACCTCTGCTCATGTTTGACTATTCTTTTAATATTTTCCCTGGTCTTCACTGGACTCAGGCTCATTAACTATTTTCTTTTTTAAAAAATTAAATTCTTTTATTGGTACATTGTAGATATACAGCACAATTACATTTCTCATTGGGAATTGTACCTTTACATAATGCATCTTGGTTCTTATTTTTTCCCCATTCCTAGCCCTCCCTTCACCCCCTCCACCCTTCCCTATTTACAAAGACTTTATTTCCATTTATTCCATTTCTCATCATTTTTCCTTTCCCTTCTTTCCTTTCCCCTACCCCTCCTACTACCCCTACCCCTTTGGACCTTTTCTTCCTATTTTACATTATCGATTATTCATTCTAATAATTGGTACATTTTAGGTATACAATATAATGACATTCATCATTGGAAATTTGCACCTTTACTTAGTCTCTCTTGGTTCTTATTTTTCACCCTTGCCCAGATCATTAACTATTTTCAATCCTGTCTTTCCCATTGAGCAATAGCCCTTGCTCTGCTTGAGTAGCTCGGCAGAAGGAAGTTATACCATGGCTTGGCAAACTTTCTCTGTGAAGAGCTGGACAATAAGATATTTTAGCCTTTATGAGCCATTCAGTTTCCATCAGAATTACTCAACTCTGCAGCTACCATACAAAAGCAGCTTCAGATTGTGCCAGTGAGCAGGAGTGGCTGAGCTGCAATAAAACTTTATTTTCAAAAACAGGCACGGACAGGGATTGGCCACGGATTATGGTTTGCCAACCCCTGCATTATGTCATTGATAAAGTCTAATGGTTTCCACTGAACAATTAGCAAGAATTAGGATGGCTATTTTTATGTGTCAACCTGGCTAGACTATAGTATCCGTTATGAGATCAAACAGCAATCTAAGTGTTGCTGGGAAGGTATTTTGTAGATGTTAACATCTGCCATCAGTTGACTATAAGTAAAGATTACCCTCAATAAGCTGGGTGGACCTCATTTAATAAGTTGAGAACTTTAAGAGAAAAAAATCCAAGGTTTCATTGGGGTGAATAAATTCTACTTCAAAACTAAAGTATCAACTCTTGCCTTGGCTTCTACCCTACTGGCCTGCCCTGCAATCCAGTTAGCTTATTAGAAACAGGATAATTCATGAAATAAACCTCTGTGTGTGTGTATCCTACTGCTTCCATTTCTCCGGAGTGCCCCTGACTATGACAGGAGACAATATGACTAATGTATATTTCTTACCCTGAAGGCTCATTTCCCTTCACTGTCTTATATGTCTTTCCATATTGATGTATTTGTTTATCCATCCACCAATCCATTCTTTCAACAGTCTTTCCTATATCAGAACATGGTGTCACCATTCCCCTGTTACTGAACCAGGTTCATTGAAGGCAAGTGGCCTCCTGGCTTTGCATTGGGAGCACATTTCCTTCCTTCCTCATCCAGTGCCCAGGACTCCATCCTATTCCCACTCTCCTCTCCAGTAGCTGCCTGGAGGGTTCTGGTCTGTTCACCTCCAATCCCTTCTCCATAGTATGTACCTAGAGAGCCTTAGCATCCAAAAGTCGGATGCCTGCCATTCTTGGGTCCAAGTCACTCAATAGCTTCCATCCAGTTTCACTCAGAATAACACGCAGACTCTTCCATCCCAAGCAGGTCTCTGCAGATCTTCCCAGCTGCATCACAAATCCCCGCTTCCGCCAGTGCCTCAGCAACACTGGCCTCTGGACACTCCCTGAAGGCCCTCACCTCTGCCCTAGGGCCTCCCTCTTGCTGTTTTCAGCACCTGGAAACCTTTTCCCTGGCAGGTGCATCCTACTCACCTCTCAATAATCAAAACTCAATTTTCACATCACCTGCTTCAAGAACTCTTCCTCCCATAGAAGTCTTCATTTTTAAACACCATGGTCTCTGATCATTGTGTTTATGTGTTTACCATCTGTCTCTTGCATTAAAATGCGATGTCCACAAGGCCAAGAGCCTTGCCTGGCTTGTTCACAGATTGAAGCAGAGCTTAGCAGAGCATTGACCACAACATGGTGAATGGAGAGAAAAGTCCCAATGACATCTCAATGCCTAAGTAAGTTACAGTGCCACTGTCACTGGTGAAAAAGGCAGGTCCTGCCGGCCAATACTTTCTGGTCCAGTGGGAGGTTAGTCAATCATTGAGGAATGACACAAATAGTGGAATATAAATGTCATGTAGTTGCAATGAAAAGACATGCATATGATATTTAAAGGAACTATGGCCTTTTCCAGGGTCAGGAAACATTGTGACAGTTCACTGTGATGTGTTAACTTCCCTGGGTTAAGAAAAGCCTAGCAGATTATTAAACCACAGGCCTGGGTGTCTCTGGAGTTGATCGGCATACAGGCCAGCAGACTGAGTGAGGAAGACCTATTTTGGTTGAGGATGGCAGCAACCAATAGGCTTGTAGCCTGGGTAAAATAAAGGGCGGAGGAGAAGGGAGTTTGCCTGTGACCTAAGATCTCCAGTCTCCTCGAGTGGGTGCATTTTTGCCGCCATCACCTTTGGCCATCGATCTCCAGTTTCTTCAGCTTTCAAACAGTGCACCAGCAGCTCTCCAGGGAGCTTCCAGGCCTGTGACCTGGGACTGGAGCTGTATCCTTGATCCCTCTTGTTCTGCAGCTTCCATCTTCTTGGGCTGAGCAGCTCCTGGATGCTCTGGCTTTCTGGGTGGCCATTGAGCCTTCTCCTGTAAGCCCACCAAACTCCCTTGCATAATTATACATATATATTGTGGTTTATATCTGGATCCTCCAAAGCCTCAATGTACAGAGAGTAAGGAATTTGAGTGGATCGTGGCGGTGCTGCACCTGGCTTGGTGATGGGAGGCGGCGTCTGAGGTGTGACCAGAAGGGCCCATCCCCCTTCCCAGCTCCCCCCTTCCCTTCCTGCTTCCTGTCCATCATGAGGTAAGCAGGTGACCTCTGTCCACGCCCTTCCACTGTGCCACCAATCGTGCAAAGATTGAACTGAAACTTCTAAAGTGACCCAACATAAACCTCTCCTCCTTTCAGGTGCAGGTGTTGGATATTTTGTCCCAGTGGTGAGGGAACTGACTAAGACACTATATTTCCTATGGATTCGGTTCCTCTAGAGAATGCTAACCAATAGGAACATTTTTATATTAAGAAACGTACTGTGACCCTATTTGAAAGATGTGTAGCCATTTATTGAGTAAAGAGCATCGAAGGAACATTCCAGAAAGAAGAAATTGGCCCTTTAAAAATGTCTGCTGGCAGAAGAGGGCATAGCAAGTTCAAGGGAGGGAGGCACGGCCGATTCAGGGGGAGGACAGGGAGAAGGTGGCATGTGGCTGTGATGAAGGAGGAGGGGCAGGCAGGCCTCCGGGGCTGTGGGGCTTCACGCAGGATGTTTAGGATGTCAGCTGCCACCCGGAGAGCAATGGAAGCCGTGAGGAGGAAGGGTGCTGAGGGGGAAGGGCCATAATCCAATTTGTATTTCCGGGCTGAGCCCAGCTGCAGGCCCAGGACAGATGCAGATGGGAGGAGGAAGATACAAGGCTGAGAAATCAGTGAGGAGACGCTGAGAGGTGACATGGATTTGGGCATTGTGGGGTGGGGAAAGAGTGGAGCTGTCAGGCGAAGGGATAAAGAAGCAGAACAGCGGCAGGGCCTGGGGGTGGACTGGCTCTGAGCCATGAGGGAGATGGCAGGGTGGGCCTGCTGTGCTGAGCTGGCAGATGGCACAACCCACCAGTGTCCATGTGCCATCCAGCGCACCGTGGTGGTGGTGCCTCGCCTTGGGTCTAGTCTCCTGGAGACTCAGAAACTAAGACTATTCTATTTCTCTTTGAGTCCCAAAAGCCTGCATCACCTACGCTGGGCAGCAACACTGTGCCAGGATGCTCTGGAACAAGCTTGTGCCACCAGAGGCCCTGTGGGACTCTTGATAGTTCAGCACACATGGGCTCACCCACACAGGTGTGTTGCACCTGCCTGTACTCACTGCTTTGTAATCATACGTGATACACATCTGGTGTCAAGCTTTCTACTTGACTTCCAAGAAGATCATCTTGTGAAGATGAGGCTTTTGTCTCTCTTCTTCTGTATTCAGAGCCAAGGCATTAATATCTTCCCTGGGCCTACCAAACACACTACGAGAATCAAAGAGCCAGCAACAGCAGAAAAACTAAGCCATGGGAGAAAAAGCCCAGGGAGTAATTTTCCTCTTGCTTCTACTGAGCCTTCTCTCCAGGTTCACAGAGACACGTGGAACCCATGTGTATCGAAATCATCTTTACATCTTTTCCAAAATTGGTACTGAAAAATATACATAAGAGAATGACAATCATTGCCACTGTATCCTCTGGTTTTGTATCTGTGGATTACGCAGAGTGCTCTCTTAAACACAAATATAGGGAGTGGGTGTTTACATATTTATAAACTAGATTTCTTCTCACAGGATTCTCAATTCGTGCTGCCTTTATTTACCTGTCCATCATGTTAACATATGGCACTTATATTACACAAAATTATAGAAAAATGTCTGTGGGTATCAGCAGGAAAATTGAGAAAAAAGAGGAGAAGAAATGCTTAGTACTCCCTCAACTCTAACTCCAAAATATGTTGCACTTTCTGCTTTCCAGCAGCCAAGTCCCCAAACTGACTTGTTTATTGACAGATCCTTTTGTTCTTTCTGTCACCACATCATGGAATGACAGGGGTTAATGGTGGTCTGGAATAACAGACAGCTAGTCATGAATCACTAATCTTTTAGAAGAATTTCTGGGCTGAGGTAGCTCTGACATGACACTTACGGGACTGCTTGGGCCTCACTGCTAAGTGCTATCTCTGGATTTACTCTCACCAAATTGTCTCTGTCCCAGTTGAGAAAGGGCCCTTGGCTGGGGTCGGGTTCTAGAAGCTTCTGCACAACTTGGAGACACCACCCTTGGGTTCGAGGGCAGGGGAATGTGTCACCAGGGGACAAGTCCCAGATCAAAGGGGAAGTGTGTCAGAGGTAGTAGTCGGAAGGGTGGAATTAAAACTAGCCTTGAGCATCGCTTTTGCCCAAATGACCCAGGGTCAGGAGGCAGAAGCTGAGACCTTGCTACGGGGGGAGCCAGTGTGGCTCCTGAGTGGGCAGCCCTCGATGTCAGACACGCAGTCCTCTCCGCTGTGGGGCTGACCGGGGAGGAGCTCCTTCCTCATGGGCCTTCACTTCACCGCTAAACATGTGTGCAGCACATGGCGGCTCTGTGTGTCAGAGACACCTGGGTCCACCTGGCTCTGTCTCTCAGTGAGTCTTTGTGAAATGGGATGGAAGGGCGAGAGGCTAAGGAGAAGGTGGAGGTGGACACTCCGCTGTCTGGGTGGCAGCCGGGTGGCCTGTCCTGCCTTACTGACCCAGAAGATGCCCAGCTGATCTTACGGGCAGACACTGTCTCCCTTCCTCTGAGTCTGAAGCAAGGCAGCAAATCACTGGGCCTCAGCTTTCCTACTGCGCAGGCTCTTGTCCAGGATCCAGGAAGCCAGCCGTTTCCTCCAAAAAACAGGGCCCTCAGAGTCTTTCAAACTCCAGATTCCAGATCTGTCACTCAGACCTGGCAAAGAGCACAAGGGTCAGACACACCACTGGCCCTGACTCTTGGCTTGTGCTCGTCTATTCCTTGTTCCCCTGCTTCCCTGCAGCTCCCATTACTCATTAACTGTTTATATCCACCTGGAATGGGCTGTCATGGGAGGATGCGCTTCTGTAAATTAGGGTGAATTGGATTTTTGCAAACTTGATTTCTTCCAGACTTCTTAAGGAGTTCTGAGCCCCAGCCTTGAATATTTGAAAACACAAAATACCTGGTGACTTTCTTCCAACTGTATCAGTGGGTAGGAAGGACTGTTGGACTCTCTTGAGCAAATGTACTTAGATTCTAGGTATTGAAAACATGTAAGAAAAATGTCATATTGAAATTTTGATGCCCCTTATGCTTGAAATGTCTGTTATGAAAACATTACAAGCTGCACTAAACATCAGATGTACCCTCACTTATATATCACAGGCAATATAGTCACTAGGACAGGGGTGAATTTTTGTCCCCACTATTTCCACACAAAATAGATAATGCTGGGTTTTTTCCTGTAATTCAACTGTGATCATCAAGGTGATAGACATGCAGTCTGACCAGTTTGGGTTTTGCCAACGCTTCTGGGTTTTAGTTAAGCTCTAAAGGTATTACACGGTAAGATGATGTCTTAGTTACCTTCCCACCAATGAGACACAGCACCTGACACCCACAGTTTAAAGGAGGACAGCTTGGTTTTGGCTCATGGCTTCAGTCCATGGACAGCTGTTCAGACACAGGAAGAGAATGGCAGAGAGGCACAGCACGGGGAAAGGTGCTCAGCCCATAGCAGAAAGGAGGAGCCGGGAGGGAGATGCACTTCCGGGCCACATCCTCAATGACAGCCTCTTCTGACCAAGCAGACCCTGCCTCGTAACAGCACGTCCAGCTCTGAACTCTTCAGTGGATGAATCCAGTGATGATTCCAGCATCCGCATGATCCCAGCACCTTCTAAAAGCCTCGCCTCTGAATAATGAGCCTCTGAGGGGACATTCTACATCTAAGCCAGAGCAGATGGGGAGCAGCCAGTGAGTACGTGTGGGTCTGTTGAGGCTTCTGAGTCTCCGTTGCATCTCCAGTCTGTTTTCCCAGCCTCCCATCTTCCTGCCCTCCCACTTCCACTCGACTCACCTGCAGACTTGGCAACGAACTGTCCCACATCCGCACCTGGGCTCCAGTTTGCCTCCGCCTGTTCACACTCGCTGGACGGAGCAACCCCAGGACATGCGCCAGGCGCTTGGGGACCAGGCAACCCCAGAGTGTGGAGTGTGGGTGTGCAGTATTCAGCTGTCCCTGCACCTCACGGCGACCTTGGGACTTTGCAAGTCTGCCCAGAGCCTTGCTGCACAGGCCTCTACTCTGGGTCTCGCTGCTTCCTGAGCCCGAACCAGGGCCCAGGTCTCTGGGTGTCCAAGCCCCAGGTCTTCCGCCGTCCTTACCAGCGGTCCCATGGCTTGGTCTGGGTTGTGCCCTGTGGCACCGTTTCCTTGGAGACCACGCTGAGTCTGAGTTCTTACTATTTTAAATCTAATCTCTCTCCTTTCTCCAGCTGGAAGCATCCTTCTCCTTGCTAGGTTGAGAAAGTAGATAGATAGGCTTTTACTTGGAATCTCCCCATACTTCTTACTGTCCACTGTAACATCACTCACTTGAGCTCAGGGATCCTGCACTTTCTAGTTTTTCAAATAGAACAAAAGGTTAAAAAGACCCCACAAATATGGATGGAGAGTGCCAGTTATTGAAAAGTACTATCTGAGCCAAATCATTTTTCTTTTCCATGAAGTTGATTTATTGAATGAGTTTTGCATTGAATGTCTGCCTCCTGGACCTGAAGAGACAAAGGTAACTGTAATACAATAAGGCCTAACAATTCAAGGATGGAATAAAGAATGTGAAAACCCACAATGTGAAAGCCTTGATAATCAGATATGAACAAAGACACTGACAATACGAGTGAGATCACAAGTTACCCATGCCTGGGTTGTTTCTCAGGGACATTTGGTGCTCTGGACTCTGTGTCCAGAATTTGAAATTACCACTCACCATTGACAGGAAGCAATTGGGTCCTGCTTTCCAGTGAGGTTGATCAACCCACAGACCAGCTCATGGTTGACATGAAAATTTCATCTGTAAGTAAATTAGTGTGAAGAGAGGACTTCTACCCATGGTGCTTGTTAGCATTTATTATTTATTTTGTATTCCTGGGGGTTGAATCCAGAGCCTTTGCATTGAGCTATATCCCAGCCCATTTTTATTGTTTATTTTTGTAACATGGTCTCACTAAGTCACTAAGCTGTCCAGGCAGGGCTTAAACATGTGATCCTCCTGCCTCAGCCTCCCAGAGCATTTTCTTATCCCAAGGAAAATTACTGATGAAGCCTTACTGCTCAGAAAGATTGTGACCAGTGGTTTCTTGGATTACATCACTTCGTTCACTCAGGAGTCCCCTTCTGTAGCCAAATACCCTTCATGGCCATGTACACTGCATACTTTAGGCAGCTCAAAGACTCAAGGGACCCATGTGGCTATTGAATATCAAAGAACAGAAGAGCCAATATGTTCAAAATAAGCTCCCTTCCTTTCTGAGTTTAATGTGTACCTTTCCTGGATTCTTTAATTCTGAATTGATTGATTTCATAATTGTTTCTGGAAAAAAATTACATTGCAATCAGGATTTGTTTTCCTAAATTATGAATTAAGTCCATTCAACTCAGAACCCTGTGTCTAGCCAAGTGGCTGCACGTGGATGTCCCCCCAGGATGTACCAACAGAGAAGACTTGATTGTAAAACTCCTTCCAGGAAAACTCAGGTTTGTTGAAGGAATGAAGGCATCCTGCCCTCAGCTTTACTTCCGCATGTCAGGGACTTGGCTGTTGTCACCTGTGTTCTGCACAGAGATTTAATTGTCCCCAACAACTTGCCAGAAAATGCTTTATCTTATTGATACATTTGCTGAAGGGCAACAGAAAGACCACATTTGTATGGACCACATTTGTAGTCCATACACAATTAGATAGGAGCTAAAATAAGTTTGAGGGTGGAGGAATAACAATTGGGAAAAACATTTCTTTGAACATGTTAAATAATCTATGTTCTGTGTCACTGCAAAAGAAGATGGAAATGGCTTAAACGGATGCAACTCTTCAACATAATAAAAATTAGAAATATCTAAGAGACACTTTTAGTAAGCCAAATAAAGGATAAGGGGCCTGGAATTAGAACAGAGTCCAAAGAAACTCTGCCTGGGAGGCCATACAGCCTTGTGTGCGATGGAAGAGGACCACAACTTTCTTCTGGACTTAAGGTGGCCAGTGGAAGCATGCAGATGAACTCAGCCAGATCGTGGGTTGTTTTTTTTCCTTTTTTCAGTACCAGGAATTGAACTCAGGATCTTGCCTTGCTAGGCAGGCTCAGCATCAGCACCACTGAGCTAAATCCCCAGCCAGATTGTGTTTTGATAAGGCGTACGCCGGTCCATTCCTCGAGAAAATGTCTGTGTCTCCTGACACAGAGAGGAGCTATTTCTCCCTGAAGCCTTCTCAGGGAAGCCCTTCTGCAAGTGGTGAGTGTTACTCTCAGGCACTTCCCCCAGCAGAAAGTCTGAGCTGCTCTCCCCGACCCAGGGGTCAGAGGTCACAGGGTCACTCCAAAGGGATGACAGGGAAGAGCAAAGACAGAGCAGCCTGCATTGTCTCAGGGACACTGCTCCCAGAGTCGGGATGCTCCTCCTTCCTCCCCTTATCCATGGATCCAGGAAGAGCTGCTAGGAGTCCAGCCCCCAGGACAGCTGGCGGTCACACCAGACTGGGGAGTGCTTCCCTGACTGGGGTCACTAGTGACACAGACAGCAGGGAAAGCCTGCTTGAGTCCCAGTGTGCCAGGCCTGCCTCTGTCTCTCCTTGGGAGGAAGTGTGGGCCCCTCCCTCTTCCTCCACTGTGCACACTGGAGGAGGCCTAGGAAGAGGAGTGCACATCTGTAAGATGCTGCCCATAGCCAGCCCACGGGGGACATGTGGTAGGAGTTGATGTCCACCTCTTCTCCCCAATTTTATCATCATGCTCACAAAATTGTGCCATGGGGCCTGTGTGACATAATGTGAGACGGGGAATAAGATTCTCCCCTTCACAGTCCACAGTTACCAGTATCATTCTCCCCTTGGGGAAAGATGCCAAGCCCAGAGTAATTAAATGCAGAATCTTGGTGCCCTAGAGCTTCAGCCTCAGCTGCTCTTTGACGGAGAACAGGTACAGGCTTCGTGGCAACAACAGAGAACCATCAAAACTCTTCCCAAGACTCAAGAAATTGAAAAATGTCAGTCTATGTGCAAGTTGGGTAGCAGGCCTGGAACCCAGGGGCAGCAGATGGTGGCATGCTCCCAAAGGCCAGGAGGACCCCAGATGGGGACAATTCTGCTCCTCCTCCCGACTGCCATCCTGTTTCGTTCAGTCCATCTGCTTCCGGGCAGGCTTTCCATTTAAGAACTCGGCAGTCTTCACGGCAGAGGTGTTGTCATGTGGCAGAGGCATCCTGGTGGCAGGCTGCTCTGTCTGGCCTCCTCTGAGAAGCAGGACAGGCAAAACAGAGCCAATGGCAGCTGTCTGGGGCTTCACTGGGAGTGATGGTGCCAGGCATAGCCAAGCACCAATTACTCAGCCTTGGCATCAGCTGCATGGTGAAATGCTTGCTCAAGTGCTTTTGACATCCTAAATACAGAAGGTATTTTCCCATGGTAAGGGTAAGCTGAGACGGTTGTACAGTGGATCCATGTTGCAGAACATAGCTCAGGCAATGGAAATGAAGATGGAATCAGAGTACAAGTAAGAAGAATACACAGGTGTAAACTTCTGCTTTGCAAATTTTAGGTCAGCCCGCCTAAAATGCTTGCAGCTTAGTGTCTTAGTCTGTTTTGCACTAATGTAGTGAAATACGTGAGGCAGGCTAACTTCATAAACATAGGAAGTTTATTTTGACGTACCATTCTAGAGGTCCAAGATCCAGAGTTCATATCCGGGAATGGTTTTCTTGCTGCAGAATCCTAAGGCAGTGCAAGGCAACCCATGGTAAGAGTTGGTGTGAGCACATAGATTTGTCTACTTTGGTCTCTCTCCTTTGTATAAAGCCACCGGGATTCAATCTTGAGACCCCACCCTAATCAACCAGAGGCCTCATCTCTGAACACCTAGGTAAGATTACATCTCCATCTTCTTTGTTCATTGGTTTGTTATTGCTGTTTTTGGAGTGCTGGGTATTGAGCTCAAGGCTGCTTGCACGCTAAGCAAGAATGTAGAGCTATACCCACATGCCTCCACCTTCTCAGTACCTCACAATGGGGTGACATTTCAATACATAAACCCTTGGGAAACACACTCCAACCATACACAAAGGATAGCACTTAGCATTTCTATTTTTAAGCATACTCCACAGCAACCACAGAGGAGAGACTTGGAGAGAAATCAGCAAATTCTGTCATTTTACTTCTTAAAGATTAAATCCAAACTCTGCTGTAGCATTTAGTAAAATGTAGATGTTACCAGTTCTGGGTATGCATGAAAAGATTACCTTTAACTTAGTAAGCTAACAAAGACAGCATCTATTATTACATCATTCCTATGGGTCAGGAATCTTAGCACAGTTGAGTTGGGTCCCTTGGCACCAGGGATTTCATGAGGTTGCAATATGGGTCTCAGCCATCGCTGCAGGGACTTCAGCTGGGCAGGTGTCTCCTTGGGCAGCACCCAGAAGGCAGTATCCACAGTCAACACCCTCATGGGCTCCCTGATGTCCACAAAATGAAAGCTTGTTTCACAAGGGAGGGAGAGGGGATGAGAATCAGTGTCTTTTATGACCTCACCTCGGAAGTGGCAAGTTACTGGTCTGTTATTCACAGGACGATACCAGGAACCATTTTGGAAGCTGCCCAGCTCAGATGGTGGTCAATGTTTGACAGTGATCAGTATTACTTCCGATTTGGTATTATTTTGAACAAATGAAAGACAATGTACCAGAAAAATAGAAATAGATTTTTCTTGAAGAATACTTGGCTGTGAAACTTTACTGAAATAAAACATTGGCCTATTTGACAAGCTCAGATAATATCATATTTGTTTCTCCTTCAATTTCTTATTTCTCAGTTACCCAAGTCAAGAGAAGTTCATTCACCAGGTAGTTCAAAGTCTCCATTAACTGGAAATATTTACTATTGATTGTAGTTGTGAGCTAAAAATTGTCAACAATAAGTGTGTCAACATGGTGTAACATATCTACGCCATGAGTTCAAAAGAAAATCAATCCAGCAACACTACATGATGAAGATACTACTTTTTTCTTTGAACTTTTGAAGGTTATTATTTATCATTCTCTTTTTTATTTCTCTAGTGCTCTTAACATGGTCTTCTGCTCCCTCTTCTATGACCCTTTGAGCTTAGGCTTGGTCCTGTTTCACAGATGAATGGGTGCAGTTTTGAGGGCTCAGGGTGGCAAGGCTGGCTAGCAGCACAGGGTTCTGACATTGCCAAACTCCAGAGCCTGGGGCTTTAGCCGTTATGCTCTACAACCTCTCCATGTCCCTAGTTTTGGAACACACATTCATATACCACTTTATCTGGGCCATTTTAAGATGAATCGATGTATGTACAAATATAAGTATGTTTGTGTCAGGTATAGTATTTTCACAAGGACCTGTAAAGAAATACAAACAAGGGCTGATCAAAAAATGCAGTGCATGTTTAAATTTATTACATATTTTCAGGAAACCCATCAATATACTCTCTTTTGCTTCAGCATACTTTTTCCATTGTTCTTGCCACTTTTGGAAGCAGTTCTAGAAATCTTTCATAAATGTCTCATGAGGCATAATCAAAAATATGGTGGATGCTGCTGCTGAATGCCATCTGAAGGAAAGGCAGATTCATAAAATCATTGCATGTCTTCTTTTTTACCATATCCATCAGATCTGGCACCACGTGAGTTCTGGCTCTTCCCCAAAGTCAAAATGATCATGAATAGTAAGCAGTTTCAATAGATTCAGGACCTCAAGGTGGTTGAGACAGTGCAACTCAGGAAAGAGGATTTCCAGAACAGTGGGATAAGCATGTCCAAAGGGGTAGGGGTAGTGGGAGGGGCAGGGGAAAGGAAAGAAGGGAAAAGAAAAAATGATGAGAAATGGAAAAAAATGGAAACAAAGTCTTTGTAAATAGGGAAAGGTGGAGGGGGTGAAGGGAGGGCTAGGAATGGGGAAAAATAAGAACCAACATGCATCATGTAAAGGTACAAGTTCCCAATGAGAAATATAAATGTGTTGTACACCTAAAATGTACCAATAAAAGAATTTATGTAATAAAAAAAAGTAAAGTGAGAGGTGATTCATGGCAATGTGTCTTCTGCTGTAATAATGTTGACAAAGTTTAATTATTCATTGTATTTTTTAATCACACCTCATACTTTATGGAAGACTCATTTTTCCTCTGTTGGCAAAAACTTTGCTCTTAGCCTGTCAGAGAAGTTTTGCCAACCAAGGCTTAATTAGCTAGATGTATGGAAGCAGGTTTTCAGGGGACAAGGGAAACCTCATACGCTCTCAGCTCTGGGCCACTCCCCCATGGCAGGCAGGAAGTGCACCTCGGTGGCCCCAGCTGAGCAATCACAGCAGTGTGGTCCAGGTTTCCAGGCAGGCTCTGCACCTGGCTAAGGACCATGAGAGGGTACCACAGCCACCCAGGGCAGTGTGACACGCCTGGGACTCCCCAGAAATACCAGGGAGGGGGCATCTGGAACCTTAGAGGTGTTGACCCAAGACAGAAAGTCTTGGAAACTTCCCCACACAATGGATTTGCCAGGGGTTTGGTCTCTCTGTTGTCTCCCTAATGCCTGTGCTCACTGATGCCCCACTGTGAGGAACTTGGGTGTCCACGGCTCCTCCTTTGCAGGACACCTGCTGTTTCCGCCGAGGGTGGTAGAGACAGCCTCCAGGTAAGTGTACACAAGTCTGCTTTCAGGGTCACCATTTCTCCCCTCCCCGGCACACTCCCTCTCACAAGCCTTTGCCATCCTTCCAACCAGAGGCAGAATACCCTTCCAGCTCATCGACTCTAGTTGGACCATGGATTTCCTGTGGCCCAAGGAGAAAGGGTGAGCTGGTTCTGGGCCTGGGCCTCCGCGCTCTGTCTGTCTCCATCTGCTCTCTTGCCCCTGCCATCACCTTGAGCACGTGTCCCACTGTTCCATGGAGGATGAGGATCCAGCAGCAGACCCAAGCCTGGCTTGCAATGTAGTCAGCCCAGGAAAGCCCAGCCCAGCCTGGCCCAGCCAAACACTGCCAGGCCCCTGACCTCGAAGGGCAAATGCTTTCTGCTGAATGCTACAGAGGTTATGTTATCACACAGCAAGAGCTAAGTGGTGTACTCAGGTTAATCAATTTTTAGGGTTAGCGATTCAACTAATCATCCAGTATGTGGTATTTAGAGTCATAAAAATGAGAGAGAATATTCTCAGGAAAATGATGTTGAGTAAGAATAGATCCAAACAAAGGACCTTGGGAGAGTCTTGCATTGAAGGGGAAAAAAGAGGAAGGAGGGGAAGAGGACCCAGGGATGAAGGTGACAGAGGGAGAGTCACAGAAGCCAGGAAGTGCCTGGTTTTGAGAAGCAGCACTGGGCAAGAGCCCAGCACTACCACCAAGCCAAGCAGCCAAGGGATGAGAGCTCGTGCATCGCATTCTCCTTCCACAAAGCTCAGAGCCTGTGGCCAGAGTAGACTTGGGTGGAGGAGGGAGGCCCAGGCGTGATTACCGAATTGCAGAGGAGAGGGAAGCAATGATCTGGACAGGAAGGCCAAAGGCCAGGCTTACTTCTAGGTTTTTCTTTGCAAGCAGTTTCAAATTTACAGAAGTTGCAAACACAAAAATATTGTAAAGTCTATCTTCATGCTCTTTTACCAGATTCACTTGTTTTTACCCTGTTTGCTTTATCATCTGTGTTTTCTCTTTTCTCTTTCTCACTGTGTACACACACACACACACACACACACACACACACACACTTTTTCTAAACCACTGGAGAATAAATTATATTTTTGCCAGCTTCCTTTTTACTAAACTACTAAATACTTCAGTGTGGATTTTCTAAGAATGAGGAAATATCTTTTATAACCACAGTACATTTTTACAGTATTGATTTACATTGATGTTGCCACAATACTTTTAACTAATCCACCGTCCATTTTCCAATTTTGTCAGTTGGCTTCAAAATGACATCCTTTATAGTGTTTTCCCTTTCAGCCCGGGGTCCCATTGAGGATTAGGTATTGCGTTTAGTTGTCATGTCTCTTTAGCTTCCTTTCATCTGGAACAATTCCATAGTATTTTTCTCCTTTCTTTCTTTCTTTCTTTCTTTCTTTCTTTCTTTCTTTCTTTCTTTCTTTTTCTTTCTTTCTTTCTTTCTTTCTTTTTTCTTTCTTTCTTTCTTTCTTTCTTTCTTTCTTTCTTTCTTTCTTTCTTTCTTCTTTCTTTTGATGAAGACAATGGTCTTCCTTCACTCTTTAAATAGAATGCTTCCATTTTGTGCTTAGGTTCCCTTGTGATTCTGTAGAGCTGTGGTTTTTTGCTCTGATCTCTCACAGGCAGTGCTGTGCCTTCCCAGGCGTCGGGTTTGGGAGCCCATAAGACGTCCAGCTATTTCACATTCGTCATGTTCATTCTGATCACCTGCCTAATTTCCCAAATTTCTATGGGGAATTTCTGTTCCAAAAATCTATGGGGAGACACCTGGAGATTACACAAATAGCCTGCTCCTCATCAAAACTCCTCGTTAAGTACCACTGAGGATTAATAATTTTTGCCTGGTCAAACTCCAGTGTTCTGGTTGAAAATGATGATTCTTCCATTCAACTATGTCCTTTTCTAGTCACCCATTGGCACCTGGCTGCAGCAAAAGCCCTCACTGTCTTCCTCATTCATACCCGTATTTATTTATGCATTATGGACCCATACAGATCTGTTTCTAAATGCATTATAATTCTTTACTGTGCTTAAGTATTTCCGTGTTTGAATTGCCCTATTAGGCCAATGAGAGTTCCTTCAGTTGGTTCCCACATCCTTATGACAGGACCATCATTATTTTTTAGCATTTCCTTATTTTCTGACATAACAAATATTCCAGGCAAATCACGTACCTGTTGGGAAATAGCAAAAGACTGCACGTTCCTGGGCTGCATGTGCAGTCAGTCTTCTGCTGTTTCCTAGTCCCCTGCCAGAGGCCTCGGTGCCACTCTGCATTTCCATCAGCAGCGTGCAGGGCCTGCTGCCCGTCATCTTGATAATGGAAGGAGTCTTCAGACTCTGTCCTGACAGCACGCTGCTGAGAAACGACATCTCCATGTACATTTCGTTGGTACTTCTCTCATAATGAGTGAAGCACAACATCTTTTCATGTGGTTCTGGGCCACTTATATCTTTCTTCTTGTGAATACTTCTTTCATGTCTTTGCCCAGTTTTCTGTAGGACTTTTGATATGTTGATCCTTGATTTAACAAAGTTCTTTATCCATTAGCAATGTTCAGCTGATTTGCAATGGGTATTGCAAATATTTTCTTTCATTTTTGTCACTAAAAATTTTACTTGTGGTGCAGCTATGACATGTAAACTATAAAATTTTTTATTTCATATAGTTAAATATATCAATTTTAATGCACTGGATTTTAAGTCGGAGTTAGTCTTATACATCCACATTATCAGTGAATTTACTCATAGTGTCTTTTAGTGTGTATGCATTATTTTTTAAACATTTTAACATTTAAAAATATTTTATTCTGATCCACTTGGAGTTTACTTATATCTATGATTTGAGGAATGGGTCTACTTTTATCTTTTCCAAATGGAAGTCTCATTTCTCATCTTTTCCTCAGAATTTATCCCTTCCCTTTGATGCACCAGTCCATTCCTACCCCAGGACACACTTCACTGTGGAGACCTTCAGTTATGACTAAAATTCTCATGGGCTGGTATTCACCCGTCAAGTTCTTTTTAGTCTTTTCTTAGCTACTCTCGTTTGTTGTTTTCTAATTTATCTACCTCAGTTAAAATGCTTCTTAGAATTGCCACTGGGATTGCATTACGTGTTTTTCCTCCTTTATGTCTTCTTTTCCTTACTGCTTATCTCCAAGGGACTCCGTGTCTTCTCTTCTTGCAGTTGACTCTCCACATCTGCAGGTTCTAGATCCATGGATTCCACCAACCATAGGTTAAGGATTGTGAAATGAAATATTGCATCTGTACCGAACATGTTCAGAGTATTTTTTTCTGTCATGCCCTAGATAATACAGTATGAAGACTATGTACAGAGTCTATTCTATTAGGCATTATAAGTAACCTGAAGAC
Organism: Heterocephalus glaber; assembly: GCF_053883595.1. Taxonomy (NCBI): domain Eukaryota; kingdom Metazoa; phylum Chordata; class Mammalia; order Rodentia; family Bathyergidae; genus Heterocephalus; species Heterocephalus glaber. Next base: position 80,073 of record NW_028258333.1, on the reverse strand, counting down.
GATTTAGAGCATGCCTAGGACTGTGTAGGTTACGTGATATTTATAGAAGGCATTTTACACTATGTCATCTTACATAAGGGACTTCAGCACCCACGGATCTTGATATCTGTGGGAGGCAGAAACCAGCCTCCCAGTGACCCTCTTTCTGGGGCTGATTTTTGGCTCTCATTATTAGTATGAATCTGTGCTTTCTGTCCACCCCATCTCTGGTCCCTCTGATCTTCGTCCTGGCTCTTCCCTGGCCCCCTGCTCTGCTCCACACCTCCAGGGAAGCTTAGCTGCAGTGAACAGGTGGCCAAAGCTCTGCTGAAATCTGATGTTTTTCCTCTACTTTCTGTACATCAAAGGCTACATGTTCTCTGTTGTCTGGTCGTGCTCAAGGTATGAATCCTGTGTAGTTTTATCTGTTTTCCTTTATGATTTCGTGGGGTTTGGTGGGGAGGGTTGCTGTTCGGAGTCAACCCTGCATTGTTCTGGTCTGAAGAACAGACTTTATTAGGGGGAGGGATTTAAGATAATCTTTATTTTTTAAAGTCAGTGTGTACATTACATTAAACAAAAACAAAAGAAGCAAAGAGCAAAGTCAGTCATAGTCATAAGCAGCTTAGCTGTGTGTGAAGACCAGACTTATAACCTGTATTTCTGGGCAAACCTACAGCTAGGTTTTGAATCAGAAGCTGCCTTCTCCTCCCATTAGAAAAAGACTGCATGATCACAGCCTGTGGTGTAAAGAGAAGGTGCCATTTCTGCTGATGGAGAAATTCTGTAACCCAGAGGGGCTTGTGCTGGGAAAATTTTGAGGGCAGACACTAGGAAACCCATTGATTCCAAGTTTCAGTGAGGAAAAACAGGCAAAAACTCAGACATGTGCACTTGGTAGAAATCTGAGCAGATTTAATCTGATTGTATTACCTGGAGTTTTATCCTATTATAATATAATAATTTGGGTAGTGTTACAGTTTAGATCTAGATCCCCCAAACCTCACATATTCAAAGTGGGGCTTTTGAAAGCTGACTGGGTTATGGGCAGTGTGGGCAGTGTAACTGGCTTGCTAGTAGATGATGAGGTCTGGTCGGAAGAGGGGGGTAGTTGTGGGCATGGCCTGGAAAATACCCCTCCCCCACTCCTCCCTCCCTTGACTCTCTGCTTCCTGCTCGCCATGCCCTGAACAGCTCTCCTCCACCAGGCCCCTCTGCAGCCAACTATAGACAGAAACACGAGCTCAAATAAAGCTGTCCTTCCTTAAATTAGGGATGCTGGGCGTTTTGTCACAGCAAGGAAGAAAGTGACTAAGAGAAGTCCTAGGCTAGTTTGTGTTGCAGTGAATGTGATGATGGCAGAGTCCAGAGATGCAGGGGAGACCATTCCATCCGGCCTTCCAGGCCTGGATCTTGGCAATCAAGAAGTGGCTGACTCGTGAAACTGGGTGTGACTCCCTCTGCTGGGAGGCTGCCATAATTACCTCAGAGTGCGTGGCTGGGTTGTGGTGAAGGGAACTCTGAAGTATGTGAACAGCTTTGCTCTGTTAGATTTCCGTTCCTCCTCAGCAAAGACATTTCATGCAGGACCAAAGCCTCCTCGACGTCCTAGCTGGTTTGGAGAGGAGATGAGCTCTCAGCATTGAAAGCCTAGTGAGACAGAAACCTTCCGCCTCGAGTCTCATTCCTTTTCCACCTCTCCAGGGGAGGGGTGGGGACACAGACTGGAGGAGAGGGATGAGGCTTCTGTGCCGGGTACTGTCCTCTGTGCACGCAGCGGATCAGCAGAGCTACTGCTCCTTCAGGAGCAACTCTGTGGCATATAAATCAGTGAACTTTTATGATCTTTCTTTGCCTTTTGTTCCCAGCCTGTGTCCCCACAGCCTCGTGCCCGGACTCTTCAGTCCCCTTGCTGCTCTGATGGGTGGAACCTTTCAAACTGCCTGGTCTGCCTGCCTTTCTAGATGGGCCTCTCTCTTAGTGTGGATGCTACACTGCCTACTCCAGCCACTCTCTCCTCTTCAGAGCTCTGCAGGAGGGCCAGGCAGCACTCTCTGCTTTTGCTTCCGGATGCCCCAAATTCCTGGGGATATTCCTCCAGTCCTCCCAGGAGCTGCCTCATGCTATACACTCAGCACGTAGCACACGAAAGGGCCAATTTCTCCCTTTTAAAATAAATCTGATTTCTTCCAATGTCTTCCTGATGCCTCTTTTCCTTCACTTGAGAGAGAGGGAGGTATTTTTATTCCCTCCTCGTGGTCTTGATGGTGGAGAAAGAACCTACAGCAAGCTCCCTGCTGGATGACAGACCTTGTTCCGGCTCATCTTTTTAAATGAACTCCTTCATTCCCATACACACTCCTGTATGTATGTATACAGTTATAGTGATCTATCTATCTAGCGTTGTCTATAAAAGTATATATGTACATACAACTATACAAGCTGCATATTGCATGTGAACAGTATATCTCATGCTAAACCCAACTTGGTTGCCAGATCATCTCTTCAGCCATTCTGCAAATCCTGAAGTAATGTGTTTACCACTTGACTTCAGAACACGTATCTTCAGTTTGCAGATTCGGCCAGAATCCTGAACCAACAGAAATGGCATCAGCCATATTCCATTATAAACACTTTCTACTGTTTTTGATCATCTCTTAAGGGCCTATTCCAAATGCTTGAGCTTATCGTGCCTAATTTCCATATTAAGGCCCCAGAGAGCTTCGGGTTGGCTCCTTTTACAGAGTGGCACATTGGGGGTCAGGGAGGCACAGCAGCTTTTCCAAGATCACAGCACTGGCTGCAGATGGGGCTCTGAGTGATTACAAAGCTTGTTTTCTGTGCTTTCTCACAGCCTCAGATGGTTAGATAGCATCAGATGCATCTGTTAAATGAAAATAGACTCGGTTCCTCCTGAAAGTACTGATTAAAAAGTTCAGTCGGGACATTGTGTTTGTTGTCCTGAACGCCAATGTGGATAACACTCTATTCCCCAGAAACTGTGGAGATATCATCTACATCCCCATTTACAGATGCAATCCCCCATAAAGTCTGCAAATGACTGCCCCACGGGGACGAAGATCAGTCAGCTTCTTATTAGGGACCTGTTCGAATTTCTGGAGCCTGGGTGGAAGTTGATTTTTGACACGAAGGCATTTGTGGAAGATATCGTGGGAGGCACAGGGGATGCTGCAGGCGAGGCTGCCTGCTAGGTAAGAAAAAGCATTTCAATGTGTAGCCTGTTAAAGAGCAGAGCAAGCAGAGCCCTGGCTTTTATGAAAAATATCACTCTATTGGCCTTAAATGATGCACATTTTCAGCAAGTAATTATATTTGCAACAGAGGCACAAAGGGCTTTCTTTCATTGGGTTTGTTAATTATTTTGTCTTTCCACAGTGATAAGACAGAGTTTTGGTCTTCAGCTGTGCAGCCAGGGTTTACCCTTAGTCTGCAGCCTTTAGACCTGTTGTTGCCATGAACCACCATCCAGAAGGGTCATAAATGATCAGTTTCCCCTGTTATTTCAATTCCCTTGTCCCTCCTAACTGGGCCGTGTGCATTTTTCCTCCCTGACCTTCCAACGTATTCCCAGCTTTCATGAGCTTTGTGCTTCAGTTATTAAATTACAAAGGAAATGGAGCAAAAGGCCTAAAATATATTTCTCAGAAACACAGCTGTGCTAGTGATGGGCACTGCATGTGAAGTATGTCTCTTACCCCCACTCCTCATCACATTTTGGCAAATAAATCCAGCTCTCTGTGGAACAATTTTGGTGTTAGTACAAAGTAATTCACGGCAGCAGGGGGTGGGAGACGCCTAATTATGACCAGCAGAAGACGCGTTGGCAAAAGCCTGGCACGAAATGATTTAGTTGGGAGAAAGCTTTTCCAGAAGCCCAGAAAAGCCTTCTGTTTCTCCTAAATGAACAGCCATTTATCCTAGTCTACAGTGATTTACATGATAATTCTATAAAACTACTTTTGCCTAAGATGATTCTCTGTTTGTCCTCCTGAGTAATAATATGTTAGGACTCATCTATTTACTTATTCATTCATGGGCAGAATAATACAAAGTTCCTGCTCTGGCAGGCCACACAAAGACATTGTCATATGGCAGGCTGATGTGGAACTGGGAGGCGCTGCGTGAGGGAACATCACCAGGGGTGACAGAGTCACATCTCCATGGTTACAGGAAGCTTTCTGGACAAGATGATGGCTGGGCTGAGTCTTAAAGGGTAAGAAGGCGCTGCTGAGGGGAGCTGGGGTGAGAGGAAGAGGCAGGGCTGGGACAAGGCCACGCCAAGGGTAAAGAGGACAGGACGAGGCAGCAGGGAGAAACCCAGCCGTGCATTAGGCAGGTTCTTGGGAGATACAAGACCAGAAGAGAGGCAGTAGAGGAAGAGAGAGAGATTTTTAAAGAACTGACTCCCATGGTGTAGGGACTAGAAAACCCGAGATCCATTTAGCAAGCTGAAAATTCAGGTAAGAGCCGATGTTCTGGCCCTGAGTCTGATTCCACAGGCAGGCTGTGCTGGTGGAAGCTCAAGCAGGGCTTCTAGGCTGCAGTCTTGGGGCTCAATGCATCTTTGCCCTTTCAGCCTTGAGCGAATCAGGTTAGGGCTCCCCACCCCCGTGGGAGGCGATCTGCACACGGGATTCATCATCCCGGTGGAAGATGAGTTCCAAACGGCAGAGAACCCCGACTGTGCTGGGGAGCCAGTGTCATGCTGGAGATCCGGGATCTCAGACAGATGAAGTGATCAGGCAGGCGAGAGAAATACTGAGTTGGGACCTGTTGCATTTCTTGCACACTTAGTTTAGGCACTTAAAAGATGAGAAATTCTCTTTTATGAAGGAAATAGGCACACGGGGAATCCACTTGCAAGGTCACTTCTGGCTGCTGGCAGGAGCCCCAGGCCTGGTCAGGGGACCACACTGTGCAGCCGTATTGTACCCTCAAGAGACAGCGGCTGGCTGTCCCCGAGCCAGGGCAAGGGCAACCAAAGTGGGAGCTGAGGTGTCTCTCGCGATATAACTCATGAGTGCAGTTCTATCCTGCTGCAAGACCTGTGGCCCTGGTATGAGGAGGGACAGCTCTTCTGAGGGTGCCCGTAGCCGGAGGTGGGCTCCTGGGGGCCTTGTTGACCACTGCCAACCTTACTAAGTAGGGAGAGGATTCTTCAGTGCTAGCACTGGGAACGGTAGATTCAAGGTAGCGATGTTGGGGAAGGATGTTGGTTACATGGTTTGGTGATGTAGGGAATATGCCAATTAGGAAGCAGAGAAAGAAACCAAACTTACAACTACTTAAACCCTAAAATCGGTAAGAGCCCTTGTTATTGATTTGTTGGCTCATTTCCAATCAAGGCGATCAGCCTGCTGTAATGTTTCCAGGAAGCATTTTCCACCTTGATAAAGGAGTGTGCTGAAGAAGGAAGTTGGCTTCAGTCCCTCAGCTTCTCCCTGAATTTTCCTGCTTTTGATTATAACTCAGTGGGAACATGATGCGCGGGACCGTGGGAGTTATTTTGTGATGATGAGGTTGACAAATCACTAAGCTTGGTGTGGTGGTGAGGAGGTTGGACAGAGGCTGCTTGTTTGGTGACACGATTTAACTACCAATCAATCCAAGAACTTGGTGTATAAACCATAGATCCATAAATATTTTAAGAGTTTTGCATCCTAGGATTTGCTGCTATGAGCATTCCTGAGATACAGAGGGTAGAGAGGGAAAGATAGATTCAGGACTGCGTGAGTCCTGTAGAGTTTGGTTTGTTTGTACGGGAGCCACGTAAAAGGAACCCAGCAGGGCACAGTTAAAAGAGAGGCCCAAGCCCATGCTGTCTGTGTTCACAGTGCCCAGCATGATGTTTAAATACACACAGGGCCTTTGCTCAATGTGTGCCAAAGAAGTGAGCCATTGGGTAAGTAGAGGGACGGCGAAGACCTAAACAGGGTGAGAAAAAGCTACCATTTGTTTGTTTTGTGATAACATCTTCCTCCTAGAGGGTTTGTGACAGATCCCAGTGAAGCTTCTGATCAATGCACGTGAACGTTGGATGACACGAGAATCCACTGCCTTCCGATTATATTAATGTTCTTTTACTCTTATTCTATGCATTTCTTTCTACAGCAAGTTCCCCTTGAAGAACATGGTATCCCTATTTCTGCAGAAGCAAACTATGTCAGAAAGATGAAAATGAAGTGGACAAAATCAAATCTGCTGCATGACACAGCTTCTCAAGGGTTCTTATCTGAGAACGGAAAGAAAGTGACAGTGCAGCCAAGCTGGGCTTTCGTATCACACGCTCGCTCCCCGTCCAGCCTCAAAGTGTGTGCTGGCAGTTAATTCCACTTGGAGAATATTCCATGGGCCCTTCTTTTATTCCTCTCTAACTTTGAAGTTTGCTAGGCTGCCGTCAAATGCTGATATACCCTGGCTTGCCCCATAAAGGCAGACTATTTATGGTCAAGTTCTTTCTGTTCTCCCACTTTCATCAAACATTAGAGATAAAGTTTCAAACTGAGGCCTCCTGAGCGAGCTCAGCCAGCAGCCATGGCCAAAGAGGCTCCCAGCTGAGGGTGTACTTGTGAGGAGAAGCGGTGAGAAAATGGTATGATCTGGGCCTAGTGTGTGGGCGGGGACTTGTGGCATCTTTACAGCTCCCTGTGATAGTTAACCTCGGTTAGTTTGCATCGCCTTCCTCCCTGAGTTGTACCGTGTTCCAGAACGTCATCGCGGGTCAAGAATGCCACACAAGACAAAAGTTCAAGGGAAGCCTTGGGCCAAGGACTCTCCAGTGGCTTTTGAAGCTAAGTCCCTTAGCTCTGCCTGGGAAGTTCCTTCAGGTCAGATGATCTCTGAAGCCCAGCTGGAAGTAGAGATGTTGTGAGGCGTTCGGAGTCTCAGGTGGTGAGGGTAGATGTGCCCGGGTATGATGTCTTCCCAGGGTTCTGGAAGACTGGCCTGGGACTTGGGGTGTACTTAGGGGATCAGAGGACTCAAGGACCTCTGCATTCTTCTTACCCTTGGGGCCCCTTGTTCCTCTCTCCTCCTCTCCCACCAGCTCAGGGACCCCTTCCGGAACTGGAGGAAACTATTCTGCTCTGGAGATTTTGGAGATTTTGTCTCTGTCTAGAACCTCCTGTTGCCCAGGGCAATGGTTGCTGTCAGAAAAAAGAGCTCCAAAGATCCTAGGATCTTTCTGCCTTCCAGGCTTGGTACTAAGTTATTAAAGTGATGCTTAGGACCTAGGAGTCTTTGTAACACAGCCCATCAGAAATGAATTTTATACTTTGCTTATTTTTCTGTATTCTGACTTCATTTATAAATAGTTCAGTTATTAGGGAAACAAAATGCATGTTTAGAAGAAATAATATAAACAGGACAAAGGAGCACAGTGCAAAAATTAAGGTCATCTTCTTTCCCTATCACACCTCCCTAGAACTTCTGGCCAGGAGTAGCCAGTCACTAGTTCCTGGTTCAGGTATTAATGTTCTGTGGACACAGAAGCCTCTTTGTACATGTGCATATACGCACTGCGAGTAATTTTCCCATTTTATTTCTGCAGTAACTCTATTATGAACATATTATAAATATAGATGAACCTAAGAACACATACATTTATCTAAATTTTTAAAGCACTGTGTAGTTTTCCTCCCACCAAACACAACATCCAGTTGGCCACTAGTGCGTATTTAGCTTGTGCTTAATTTTCTGCTGCTATGCATAATCCTGCAATAATGAGTAAGTTTATAAGCTCATTTGTGCACATATACCTACTGCACAAATTGCTACAAGTCAAAGGGTAGTACCACGTGTATGTCCACTTGACATTCTGGTGCTGTAGTTACTTCCAAATTCTCCCTAAAGAAGTCTGCACCAACTTTTATTCTTATGAATAATGTATGAAAATGTCTGATTCCCAACTTACATGTCATCCCTCAGTATTATCAAACTTTTTAATCTCTGGCAATCTGATAGAGAAAATGAGAAAACAGAGCCTTATTTGCATTATTTTTGTTTTAAGTTAGAATCTCAGTTGTATATTAATTGGCCACTTGTCCAATCTTTTGTGTGTGAACTAGTATTTTATATATTCTGCCTATTTTTCCCTTACTCTTTTTGAAACCTGTGTGTTTCTACTTCTTAAAAACAATCAATAGTTTTAGGATAACTTTATTTGCTTTCTTCATCATGAATTGCCTCTTATTGTGCTTTGAGGGTATTAACCGTATACATTTAAATACTTAAATCTCACTTCAGCTCATAAGGAGCCAGCTTACAGCTCCTGGGATCTATTTCACATTACCAAATTAGATTTGCAATATCTGAACTTTTTTCTCAGTGGAGCTGTCACTGCAGGAAGTAGATAAAGAACACGGGTCAATAAAAAAAGAACATACTCTGGGGAGTGGTAGCAAGTCCTAGTGCATAATTTTTGAGGGAAGAAATTCTAATGCAGAGACTTGGGATAAGCATAACATAAAACAAAAATTAAGCTTGTGGATATAACACTTGCTATCTGGATTTTAATTCCACTCCAGCTCTTTCTACTTATAGGGAAATCATTGCATCTAGTTTTTGCGCCTTAATTTCTTCACTTGCCAAGTAATAGTTCCTATTTAATCTAAATAGAATATAGTATGGTGAAACATTCTAGACTAAGGATTCAGGGAAAATTAATCTTTTCTGTGATTTAACTACTTTATAATTTTGACCACTCTGGAATCAGTTTCCATTATTATAAAATTGAATCTTCAGTCCTAAGTAAATTCTTAGCCTTACCAGATATGAGTTGTTCTCAGAATGTGAATTCGGTCTAGTAGCTAAAACAGTAAATGTGCTTCATTTCTGAAGATGGACAAAATCTCCTTTTAACAGCTGGTGCTGCCTCTTTGTCCATACAAAGTGACCCAGGACAGTTGTGTGCCCAGGTATACGCCAGCAAGATGACACGTCTCATCCGGAAGAGTGAGGGCAATGCTAAGCTTCCCCGAGCCCTGTTATTCCAGGGTCTGAGGGAACCACCGGGTGCCTTGGGGACTGCTAAGCTCTGGAGGACCCACATAGCTATGAAGGTGTGGCCAGCCTCGTCCTTGCCGTCACTCCTGTGGAGGCCATGACCCTTTTGTGTATGCGTGTGCCGTCTCCTCCTGCCGCCATGTGGCCCTTATTGCTTCCCCACCACTGGGTGCTTCTGTTGCTGCTCCACACAATACTGGCTCTTTTATCTCCCAGAGTTTCAGGTGCTGGACACTTGATCCTGAATTCGATATTATTGAGGGGGTGGATCTTTCAGGATGTAGGGTCCAGTAGGAGGAAATGAAGTGACCAGGTACCAGCCTTGGGAAGGATCAATGCCCATCTCATAGGAGTGAGTTGGGTCCATGGGACTGCATTAGTTACTATAAAAATGGATTTTTATAAATCGAGGCCACCCGTGGGTTGGGTCTCCTCCACACACATTGGTCTTGCTTTACTGTAACAGACAGCTGCCATAAAGAAACTTAAAACAGGAAAAATTTGTTTTGGCTCGTGGCTTCATAGATTTCAATCCGTGGCTGGCTCCATTGCTTCTGAGCCTGTGGTGAGACAGAAACATCATGGTGGAAGGACACAGTGAAGCAAACCTGCTGACCCAAGGGAAGCCAGGAAGCAGAGAAAGGGAAAGAGCCAGAGAAAAGACCCACTCAAAAGTGCACCCCAATATCTCCTTCCTCCAATGGGATCCCCCCTCTAATGGCCCCTTCAGCTATAAACTAACCATCTGGTGAATCCATTCATGGGGTCCATGGCTTTACAGTCTAGTTACCTTCCAAAGGGCTCCACCTCTGAACACGTGAGATTCTGGGGGCCATCTCAGACCCAAACCGTGACAGATGTCTTCCACCATGTTGAGACACACCATGAGGCCCTCACCAGATATCTGTCCCAGCTGGACTTCTCAGCCTCCGAAACTACGAACCAAGACAAATCTCTTTTCCTCATTAAGTACCCAGTCTTGGGTAATTTGTTGTATCAACCCCAAGCAGAGCACCCATTAACACTGTAGACTTATTTATTGATTGTTTTTTATCCCTGTCTTTGGAGGATGTGGGTTTTGTTTGTTTGGTTTTGGTTTTTTGTACCTGGGATCGAACTCAGAACTTTGTGCTTGCCAGGCAGGCATGGTGCCAGTGAGCTACATCCCTGGTCCAAGGAGGATGTGGGTTTTAAAAGTCCCAGAGTCTAAAGTCCTACCTAATATTACCACACTTCAAAGTGCTCTTGCTGTGGATGGCCATGGTCCCTAATCTGGGTGGCCAGGTGGGAGGTACCTTCCCTATCCAATGAGAAATGTCCCCTAGCTGTAGACACAGGGGTTTGTCCTCGATTCTGGTATGTTGAGCCCTGGGCAGAATCTGCACTGTCTGTTATTCCCCCAGGAGACCAGTGAGGGGTCAGCTTTACCCTGGTACCTTGTTTCTCTAAGGTAGTGATGAAGGGAAGTATCATTAAGCAGGCCCTTTCCATGTCTTCTTTCTGACCTCTTGCAGTCACTGATTGTTTTTCTCTCCTTTCTTGATATGCTGTCTTTGTTGGCTCTCTTCCCTGTGTTTCTCTCTTCTTTCCCCATCTGGTACCTTCCCCTCTACTGGCTCCTCTCTCCCACTCCACCAGCCCTCTAGAACCTGCTTCTCTCCACCTTTCCATCTCTCTGCCTCACCTCTTCTACTCTCATGGGGTCACACAGGCCACCTGTTTCTTTTTTTTTCCCCATTAAGTTTATTGGTACATTTTAGGTATAAAATACAGTTACATTCATCATTGAGATCCTGTACCTTTACATGAGTATCTTGGTTCTTTTTTTTCCCCTCTTCCCCTGCCCTCCCTTCACCCCCTCCACCCTTCCCTATTTGCAAAGACTTTGTTTCCATTTTTTTCCTTTTCTCATATTTTTTCTTTTCCCTTTTTTCCTTTCCCCTACCCCTCCCACTTCCCCTGCTCCTTTAGACCTTTTCTTCCTGTTACACAATATCAATTATACATTTTTTAAATTACAATATCAAGATCTAGGAGACAGTACCACAGATTTTACAGAATTTAAAAGGATATAGAAAGCATATTACAGACATCTTTTTTGAAATAAATTTGACAACTTCTAAGAAGTACCTTGGAAGACAAATTAATAAAACTAACTCTGGAGGAAATATAAAATTTGAATAGCACCTATTAAAGAAAGTATATTCCTAGCTTGAAAACCTACCTATATGACAACAGCAGGCTCATATACATTTTTTTGTTTTGTTTTGTTTAGTTTTTTGCTACCGGGGATTGAACTCGGGTCCTTGCGCTTGCACAGCAGGCAGCGAAACCACTGAGCTAAATCCCCAGCAGGCTCATATACATTTTAACTGATAAATTATATCAAACAATTAAAGCAGAAAAAAGAAGGAACACTTTTCCCCTCATTTTAGGAACTCAACATTGTGCTAATCCTAAAACTGGATAAAGATAATAGAAGAAAAAAGTATGAACATAGATAGAAATTTGTTTAAGAAAACAATTAGAGGTCAGATCTGGCAGGATGTAGAAAGTGGTTTTGTTATAGGGATGGCAATGTTGGTTCAGCATTGGAAAATCCACCACCAAAAGTCATCATTTTAACAGAGGAAAGGAAAAAGCCATATGATCCTGTCACTAGTTGGAGAAAAAGTATTGGACTAAATTCTACAGCTGTTCATGGTAAAAGCTATCAGGAGACTAGAAGTAGAACAGAATCTTCTCAACAGATTAAAGACATGTACTCCATACTTCCAGTGAGAATGCCTTATATGAATGGAGAAGATACAATTCTTTCTCCTTAAGGTGGGAAACAAGGGCAGACATGCCTACTCTTTATCTGTCCATTAAACTTTGAAACCTAGGCCCCACCAAAATAGTCTGGCAATAAAATGACACAATTAGGATAGGATTGGCAAGGTAGAAGCAAAATCTTTATATGTAGATGAAATGATCATCTACAGAGAAAATACTAAGAAATCTCTAGGAGCCCCTAGAACTTGTATTTGAATTTAGCAGGATTAGAAAACACAAGGTATATATAAAAATTCAGGTCTGTGTATACCTGCTATAAATGAAGAATTGGATATTGAAATTTATACCAGGTTTTTTGGGGGGGTTTTTTGGTACTGGGGATCAAACTCAGGATCTTGCACTTGCAAGGCAGGCAGCAGAACCACTGAGCTAAATCCCTGGCCCCTAGATATTGAAATTTAAAAGTTATGTAGGAGTACAAAGCACCTAGGAAAGTTAAAAAAAAAAACAGTGTTGGAAGACGTTTAGTACCTAATTTTAAGACTTCTTCTAAAGCTACAGTAATCAAGGCAGTGTTGGTGTAAAGAAAGACATAGATCATTTGAATACAACAGATAATCTAGAAATAGAACCACACATATATGGTCCACTGAGTTTTGAAAGATTATTTAACATTAGCATTTTATAGAATATAAACTCAATTCAAGAGCCAAGGAAGAGATAGTGTTTTCAGCAAACGGCACTAGAACACCTGGTATTCATATATAAAAAATTAACCTCAATCCTTTATTTCCATATATGAAAATAACTTGAAGGGATCTATGAACCTAAATATGAAAGCCTAAAAGTATAAAACTTTAAGAAGAAATTATAAGGGAAAACGTTTATGAATTCAGGGTAGGCAAGAACTACCTAGTATACAAAAGACATGATGTATAACAGAAAAAAATTGATAAATGAGATTCCATCAAAATTTAGAACTTTAAATGACATCATTAAAATGAAAAGTAGTCCTTAAACAGACCATATTTGCAGTGCATATAACCTATGACCAGAATATATAAAGAATGTTTAGAGCTCATTAATAGACAACCCAATTAAAAAGTACACATAAGAAGATGATAAATAGCCAGGATAGCACAAGGAAAGGTGTGCAACTCTAGAATCAGAAAAATACTAATCAGTACAATAACAAGATTGAATTATACACTCATTAGGGAGATGAAGTAAAAAGTTTTAAAAGCCTTGTGATGACTTTTTATTTTTGTTGGATTCTCCCCCTTTGCGTTTAATTTGTCATGCCCAATGGATTCATTCTGCTGGGTTTCCTGGGGTTGTGATCCTCATTGTCTTTTCCTAGGGTATTGTCTAAAACTTTTTGGAGTGCTGGTTTGATATTCATGAAGTTCCTGAGGTGCTCTTTATCATGAAAATATCTTATTTCTCCATCAATTTTGAAAGATAGTTTTGCAGGGTACATCAGTCTAGGTTGGAGGGTGTTTTCCTTTAGGGCTTGAAATAGATCACTCCAAGCTCTTCTTGCCTTGAGGGTTTGCATTGAGAAGTCTGCTGTGATTCTGATGGGCTTTCCTTTGTATGTGATTTGTTTCCTTTCTCTCACTGCTTCTAGAATTTTGTTCTTCTGTTGGATTTCTGGAATCCTATTATATGCCTATGTGTAGATTTTTTTTTTATCAAGGCTAGCTGGAGTCCTATATGCCTCACTTATCTGTATGTCAAGTTCTTTTCCCCTCCTTGGGAAGTTTTCTGCCATCACTTCTGTGAACAGTTTTTTTATGTCATCTGCACTCTCTCCTGTTTCTTCATTACCTCCAATCAGTCTTATGTTATTCTTCTTTGCATTGTCTAGCAGCTGCTGGATTGATTTCTCATGTTCCTTTACAATTTTAAAGGAATTTTTCTTTTCCTCCTTACTAATTGCAATCTTTTCGTCTATATCTGAAATTCTATCCTCACATTGGTTCATTCTGCTGTGCAGACTTTGGATGGAGTTTTTAATCTCCTTGAAATCTGTTTGCATCTGTTTTATGGATTCCATTTTTTTTCCTATGTTGGGATTCCATCATGTTCCTCAGATCCTCTATTTTTTTATCTGTGTCATCTCTAGATTTATTAATCATGTCTTGCACCATGAGCACAATCTTTGCTGTTATCTGAGTAATTATTTCTGATTTCATTTTTCCCAGATCCTCTTTTGTTGCCAGTTCGGAGAGTCCAGGTGGTTGAGTATCAGATTGTTCCATCTCGTTTCCCTTTGGGGTTGCCGTAGGTGATCCAGAAGTCTGTTTTTGAAGCTTGTTTACATGTCTTCTCATTTCCACAGGGGGGCGGGTGCTTATGGCACCCGTGCAGCTCACCTTCTCTGCCCTAGGATCTTGGGATGGCGGTGAGGGGGCTTCCTTCTGGGTTCTGGGACCAGCTCAGCCTCTCTGCCCTAGGAGCTTGGGATGGTGGCAGGGGAGCTTCCTTCTGGGTTCCCAGGCCACTTGTTTCAATTACCGATTTTTATCAAGCAGCTGACACTGTGTAACACATCAGTTTCAAACTTAATGTCTTGAAATAACAGCTGATTAATCTACAGTTTTGTTTTCTGGTTAACAGTGTAAGTTAATGGTTTCGTCAGCTTTCCACTGCTGTAACAAAATCATTGAAATAAACAGTTTAAAAAGAGGGGAGACTTATTTTGGCCTGTGGTTTCAGAGGTCCCAACCCCTTGCTTTGAGGCTGTGGCAAGGCCCAGTATCACGACAGAAAGTACATGGCTGAACAAAGGTACTCGTAATGCAGAAAGTGAAGGGGAGAGAGGAAGGGGCTCAAGCCCCAGTGTCCCTTTCAAGGGTATGCCTCCAGTGTCATAACCTCCTTACACTTGACCCCACTTGGGGAAGGCTCCACCACCAGCAGTGCCGGTAGCTGAGGACCAAGCTTGCAGCACTTGGGCCTCTAGAAGACATTTAAAATCCATATAACAGCTGGGCTCAAGTAATGGTTTTTGTCCATTTTTGAGTGTCTCTTAATGAATTTGTTTTTATTTCTGTGCATCAGCACATACTTTTCACTCTTGGCCACTATTTGAATTTTGGGCCAGGCTGCTCTTTGTTGGAAATGCTGCACTGTGTATTGTAGGATGTTTAGCCGCAGCCCAGGTCTCTACCTACTCAATATCAGCTGCAAATCCCCTTCTTAGTGTGGCAGCCAAATGTCTGCAGACATCACAAACATATGCGGTGAGCTGGGGGCGTGCTCCGGCTGGAAAATGCTGATTTATCCTAGCTATGTGTGCAAGTCTTAGTTCCATCACAGTGACAAAGTAATTGAGAAAAACAACTTAAAAGAGGAAAGGTTTATTTTGGCTCAGTTTTGGTACACGGTCACCTGGCTCTATTAATTTTAGAATATGGTAGAACAGCATGGTAGAGGAGAGCTGCTCACCTATAGTGGCCAGGATGCAGACAGGGAAAGAGCCAGAGAGGAGGGCCTGGGAGAAGGCACAGTTCCCAGGGTCACATTCTGTCACCCACTCCTTCTGTAGGCTCTGCCTCCTAGGTTTCCATCACTGCTAACCAATGTCATCAAATTATAAGCCAAATGATCTCTTCCAAAAGCCTCTGAACACATGAGCCCTTTGAGGGTCATTTTAGCTTCCACCTGGGAAGGTAAGAGCCTAATACATGCATGATCAATGAGTGAATATAGAGTTTTGGGGTTTTTTTATCCCCAAACAGACAGAAATTTCAAAAACACTTGACATTTAGCCAACAGGTCTTTGATAGGTTTTTACCAAGAAGGTGATTTTAAGTGCTAAAAACAAGGGTGGAGAAATCATCTTGGAACTAACTTTGAGAAATGGGACAACCTAAAACATCCAGCTTTAGCACTACATTTTTCTTGCAACAGAAATCTTTTTTTTAATGGTGCTGGGGATCAAACCCAAGGCCTCACACAGGTTATGCAAGTACCCTACTACTGAGGTACACCCCCAGCACTAAGTTTCATTCTGTCTTCCACATAAAGTGACCTCTTAGCTGGTTTTCCCCCCATAAATTAGAATAATCTCACCTGGCAGAGACTTTATATACAACTATGTTATAGTTTATTTTAAGAAAAAAAACCTCTGTAGTTTTTCTGACATGTGATTATAAATAGTATCAATATGATTGTAAAGAAGAAGAGGAACTGAAATTTTGACTTGTAAATTTGATTTAGGGAAAATTTAGTAATACTTTAAAATATTATGCTGAGAGGCTGATGCAAAAGGTCTCAAGTTTGAGCCCCGCCTGGGCAACTTGGCAACATAGTGAGGCCCTGTCTCAAAAGAAAAAAATTGAAAAGGGCTGGTGATGTAGTTAGTTCAGTGTGAAAACCCTGAGTTTATCACCAGTGCCACAATTTTACAGGATATAGATATATACATAGAAAACTTGCTATCATCCAACCTATGAAGAAACAACTTTACAACAGCATTAATATCAATGTACACACAGTGATGCTTTAAAATAAGTATTTGTCCCCTTACCATTGATTATAATTTCTAGACTTTTGCTTTGCAAAGCTCATTTCAGTCTATCCTCATTAGTTTCTTGCTTCCCAGAGAAACAGAGTTCTTTCCTGCTGTCCTTGTCCAGCCCAGACCTGTATGCACCCACTGCACCTTTAACAAGATATAAAGAAGGACTTTTGAGACACCCTGTGTCACCCCTCACATTTCATTTTTCTTGCCAGAAAAGCAGTTTTCTCCATGCTGTAACTCAAAGTTACTCGACCTAATCTGAGCTGGAAAAGTTGCCATCCGTCATGTTGCCAGACATATAAAGAAAAGGAATTTCTGTGAAAGAAGAGTTTAGGGGAGAAATGGATGGGTAGCATTACAAGACCCTCTGCGTGTGTGTGTGTGTGGGGGGGTTGTTTCAGCCACAATGCCAAGGGAAAGCACCCTTCAGCAGGAGTGGCTCACCATGGGGACTCATGAAGGAGGAGATGTGATTGTTTTTCCCATTTCTGCTTTCCGGAGACTAATCAGCCAGTGGAGTCACCTGTGTCCGAAGCACTGAGCAGACCTGTCATTCCTGGGAAATGTTGTAATGGCAGCACTTTCTGTATGACTCCTTCCCTGTCCTTTCCTCAAATCCATACATTGAGATTCTGACCCCTAGCACCTCAGAATGGGGCTGTAGATGGAATAGGGTCAAAGAAGCAATTACATTTAAGATGAGGCCTTCAGGATGGGGTCTAATCCAGTACACCTGGTGTGCTTCTAAGAAGAGGAGGCTGGGACGCAGCTATGCAGAGGAAAGACCACAGGGAAAAGAGGCCACCTCCAAGCCAGGGGGAGGCCTCAGGGTAGTCCAACCCTGCAGACGCCTTGGCCTTGGCCTTCCAGCCTCCAGAACCAGGAGTCAAAGTTTCTAGTAGTTGAGCAGCCCAGTCTGTGGTATTTTTTATGGCAGCCCTAGAAGAGTAATGCACTGTGTTCTCAATCTCATAAGCAATCATGTGCTAAATATTTCACTCCTTTAGAACAGCAGTCTCCAGCCATTGCTGCACCAGGAAGCAGTTTTGGGAGAGTTAATTTTTCATGGGTTTTGTGGTTTCAGGATGACTGGAGTGCATTACCTTTATTGGGCACCTTATTTCCATTGTTATTACATCATGCACTTTATTTCTATCATTATTGCATTAGAATCTAATAAGGAGAGCAACCTAGATGTCTTGCATACACATTTCACAGCAGGGTTCAAGCTCCTATGAGAATCTAATGCCCTGCTGATCTAATAGGAGAAGGAGCTCAGGCAGTGATCCTAGGGACCACAAATGCAGGTGAGACTTTGCTTCCGGGCCTTCTGCTGTGCTCCAGGTTCCTAACGGGCCAAGGCTGGTAGCAGTCCGTGGTCCCAGGGTTGGGGACCCCTACTTTAGAGCAGCCCTCTCCATCTATCTTTTCTGCTGCCTCCTTACCAAGTGCACAAGTCAAAAGTAAGGCCAGAGACAGTGAAGAGAATCTCCTGGGAGATGTGTACATTTGCCCTTAAACTATGGGTGGGCTGGATCCGAATTCTCCATCACCTAAGATCATAATTTTCATTATTTGTTAAATTGGACCTATAATGGAACTAGAGTAGACACCTAGTTTCTAGTCTGGAAACCTCATTATTTCACAATTGTGAACTTGATGAATGATCCAATTTCAATGTTAAGGAGCATAAGCTGGATACTGAATCAGGGCCATATTTTAAAATCAACTCAGAATCTCGATGAAAAGACAGTGATGAAATGAATGAGAAAAATAGTTCATTGTGTTTAGTTCACGGATCGGTGTGTGGGTAAGGCAGAGTGAAGCTACGCTCTTCACACATGGACATTACGTCAAATACCAGAATTTCCCTGGGCTGATGAAACACTGAGGTAAGTTACTTGAGAAGTGGGGGTTATCTTTCTATGAAGAACTTTGGGGAAAATAGCTTTAGTATTTTCTGTCAGGGATGCATAGTTGTGCTACTTCCTTGGGCCAATGATCTCCCGAGGACTCTGCTAACCTTATGTTGATACAAGAGAAAAGTGAATTATTACTTCAGAGATGCTCTGGGTCTTCAGCTAATAATGTCTTCATAGAGGGCAAAGTAGTCAGCAGTCAGGAGCCTCATAGTGCAATTAAAAGAACATCGACTCACAGCAAACAGGGAGGGAGGTGCTGCCGGGGCGTGGGCTTGCAGCAAGCCAGGTTCCTGTCACGCCTGCCCACAGTTGACTTTGTGACCCAGTGCTGGGTCCTTCCCTGAGTAATTAGGGTCCGCAGTGGGACTGTGCTTAGAGAGACAGAGTTTTAGATGCCAGAAAAAGTCAAAGAATCCCTGCAACCTTGTGAGTTTCAGTGATAGAATCTGCTTTGGCTTTTGAGGTGAATCTATTATTTGGTAGAGGCTCAAGGGCGTTAGTTGCAGGTAATGAAAGAGGACTGTATCATTTCTACTTGTATAAACCTTCCCCAGAGGGGTGAGCTGTCCTCAGAAGTCAGAAAGCTGCACCTGCTTCATGCTGATGGGAGCTTGGAAGCAGGGAAGGAAACCGGTGCAGTCCATGGCGCTCGGCTTCCACACTTTGATTTTGATCCAGAGTTAATTGCAGCTCTGATTCGACTTACATGTTAGGTCATTTAGTAGTTTGTAGTGAAGTAGTTATTTCTAGTCATTGAGTTTATTTTATAGCTTGTGGGTAACTGTGCAAAAGAATGTATGTTCACATGCCTTGGTTTTTCTCTTCTCCGTGACTTCGTAGTAATTTAGCTCTGTTCTGACATCTTTTTCTGGAAATTACCCCGTCGAGTGCCAAGTACACAAGGTAAGACAGTGCCTGCAATCTGCTTACTTTTTAAGCAGCACTGCTCCTTCATTCTCAAGCTCAGGGTGTCACTCTGTCCTCAGTGTACAGCCAGGCGCTGCCTAGCAGTGCTTTGGTCAACATCTGAGCTCAGAGACAGAGACGGTGCCATCCCCGAAACATTTCTGTGGCCTAATGACTACATGGCTTGGTCATGTCACAGATACATGGCACTGGGGAAAGGCCAAACACATTGGAAAGATACACATGGAAGAAGAATGTGTATTCATTTTATTTGAAAACTTTAAAAACCATTAGTAGTATTTTATGGATTTTCGGATGACTGGCCATATCTGAGCACTGTCCAGCCACTTGCCTCTGGCTGCCTCCAGAATTCTCCCTCCTGCATAAGGCAGTGTTTCAGTGTGTCCTTTACCTTTGCTGTGGGTAATTGTTAAGAAATTATTCTTGTTAGAATGCCTCACTGACCTCTTGGGTGTGTTTGTGTATTTTGAAAATACTTCCCTCTCCCTTTTCTATGGTTTTCTGGGAGAGAATGTTTTTTGAACTCCAAACTGAAGTTAATGAGAAAAATTGTCTCGAGTTTATTAAAAACAAGAAAACAACTTCCCAGAAGGTGTTTGTTTGTACAACTGTTGAAAAATGGCAACTAGGAATATCAGAATTCTAACTTTGACATAACTTGGACACATTTGAAAATGCATACGTTATTCTTTTGTGATATTGCCATTGTAATCAAACACAACCTTTTTTTTTTGGTACCAGGGATAGAACTTGGGACCTTGCGCTTGCAAGGCGGGCGGCAGAACTACTGAGCTAAATCTCTGGCTAAACGTAAATATTTCACTTGAAAACTATTTACACAAAATGTCTAAGCTGTGGGTACAAACTTATTCTTTGGTTTTTTGAGTCAAATTTTTGAAGGTCCAAGAAAATAACACATGGAGATTTCAATTAGTATTCCATTAGCACTATATAGTCAATGAAAAAATGAACTCATTAAAATATTCACATTTTATCTGAGGAGATAGCCCTTTGCTCCTTTAGTTTTTCAGAACCATTTTATTCTTCACAATAAAATTGTCCTTTCCTAATGAGGTTATTCCTTGATACTGTATGTACTAATGTGCTATGAACAATATTCCCACCCACTAAGATTTTTTAGCTTGCCGAGGCATAGGTTAATGATAACTTTTTATCAACTTTGTTGAGTTTTCTTCCTGATTCTCAGATTTTTTTTTCTCCAAAGATTTTCTTAGTTTTTCTGCAGTTAACGATTTTATTTAGTCTTCTTCATGTATTCTTATTTCTATTCCATATCTTATTGCATTGACCAAAATTATATAAAATAATAACTATAATTGTCATATTCCTAATTTTACCCTGAGTATTTTTTAACATTTCAAAATTCTGTGTAATCATTGCTAGCTTAAAATTTTGAAAAATCATCTTATGAAAGTATTGTTTTATTTGTAGTTTATTGAACTTTAAAAATATTAAATAATCTTAAAATTCATTGCGCATTCCCTTAGTGATAGTAGGATATGTAGTTTTTATATTGGATCTCTTAATACATAAAATTCCATTAATTGATTTTTTAGCATTAATGGGATCAATAGTCCTTGATGGAGCAGATCATTTTTCATGTATAATTGAAGTATGTTCAATCTCCACATTTCCTGGTGAAGTTGGACTTGAGTTTTAATTTATTCTGTGTTGCATTTGTTACACATGGACCTGATGCTCCTCTTAGCTTGGTAATGACAACTGAGGAACTAGCTTCTATTTTTCTATTTGAATAGTTTGCATATTATAAGGGCTTTTTTTATCTTAAGCTGCAGATATCTCATCTATACATCAGTCTATCTCCAAAGGCTTTATGGTCTAGAGTTTCCCTTCCTCCTCCTCCTGCAGATGTCACTGGTCTTCTGCAAGGAAGACCTGATCACCCAGCCTCTCCATGAGCCTGGGCAGATAGCAGCCCAGGTCCTGCCTTCCTAGAGGTGGTGTAAACTTCTTCCAAATGCCAGAAATAAACTTATAGTTCCATCTACAAATCCTAGGATTGGTAGACCTAATTCTAGGGGGCTGTTTTATGAATTTTCCTATTTTCTTTTGTCTTCAAAGTTTTTTTTATTGAAACAGAATTGGGAATTTCAAAGGACTATCACAAGGGGCAACTAAAATCACAAAATCAGCAGTCATCTTACTACTCCTTACAGCAGCAATGATAGCAACAATTGCGTTAAGAGCTTCCCAAGTACTAGTCATGAATTCCTGCATTGTTTTATTCCATCCACTTTTTTCCCTTTTTTTCTTTTTTGATGGTTTATGGAAGTGTTACACACTGGTGAACAGTTTCCCTCTGGTCACATGACAGGTAAACAGAGGACTGAGACTTGACTCAGGCAGTAATTCCAGAAACAAAACTGTCTGGAAACTGGAATGAGAGTGGAAAAACTTTTTTTGAGGTGGGTCCAACTTGCTATATTGCCCAGGCTGGCCTTGAACTTAAAATCTTCCTGTCTCAGCCTCCCAGGCAGCTGAGATTATAGAGGCTTACTACCTTACCGGTTAGGAGAAAGGATTTCATGTATCCCTTACTCTCCTTCCAAAGCTCTAGAACAAAACTCTGAACAATGTCACAGATTTGAGAAAAGTCTTTTAATAGTGAACCAGTGAAATAAAATGATAAACATTAAAAATTCATTGAATTTTATGGAAAGGTGATAAAAAATGACATAAATTCCTGTGATTGATCACAGGGAATATGAAGGTCAAGGGTTAATTAATTAAGTAATTAAACAATTCCTTAATTCAAGAATATTCAAGAATAATTGTTTCATCAGTTTTCAAGTGAGTTTTTACATCCCAGCTTCCTTAATATTTGTGTTGTAACTGACATAGATTTTCTCAGCAAAATATTATACCTTATAAAGCTGGATGTAAAGGAAGATAATGAAAGATCTAGAATTACTACTGTGCAACAGTAGAAAGCTGATAGAAAGTGGCCCTGTAACATTTTTGTGTCACAGTTTCGGTGGTAAAAAAAGGCAAGATACTTGTAGATAAAATGACACCTATTAAAATGATTGAAGAGGGCTGGGGATTTAGCTCAGTGGTTTCGCCGCCTGCTGCGCAAGCTCAAGGACCTGAGTTCGATCCCCGGTACCAAAAAAAAAAAAAAAAATGATTGAAGCTGAGACAGTCACATCCGCGGATGCCGCAGCAGGGTCCCCAGTCAAAGGAAACCCACCCCATCCAGCCCGCAGTGATCCACCCGACACCCCCCACCCCGCTCCTCTGGCCTCTTGGCTGTACTGCCATCTGATTCCACACTACAAAGACACAGGGGACACCAGACCACCAGATCACTGTACTGGGTAAGTTGAAAGGATCATCACCTCCCATCAGAACCTGGACTATCTTCAGGAGAAGGGCAGCTGGAACCTGCACTACAACCCTGCGGAGTTCAACCCTACAGGAGGACAGGGAGCTCAACTTGGGACTTGTCACCAGAAATCAGCCTGAATCTCATGGGTCTGTGACTGCTTGCTGAGACTCTTTGACTTGTATCTGCACACTGCTACCCACATTGTCTACTGTGACAGCAGAGGCATACTCTGAAGGAGGCCCTTCATTTTCATATTTATTTTTTCTTTCCAAAATTAGTATTATTGATTTTTTTTCTCCTCTTATCTTTTTTTCCTACTCTTTCCAAATCTTTGTTTTTCTCTCCTTTTTCTTCTTCTTTCTTTTCACTTTCCTTTCTCTCTCTCTTGTACTCACTCTCTTGCTCTCCCACATTATTCATCTCCCTTTTTGTTCCTGTTCTGGCCCTCATTAGAATTTCTTCTTTATTTTTCTGTTATTCTCTTTTTCCTTCTATCACCTGTATCCTCTGGCCTCACTGCTAACCTTCCCCTATCATTCTGCCTACCTATCCCTCACTCCCAACTCCTTCTAACTCCCCATCCTGAAGGGTAAAGCTGTTATATTGAAGAGTTTATTCGCTATAAACATATGATGGGTTGGTCCTCAATTTTGATTTAATTCACACAGTTAAAGGTGATAAATTAATAACTACCACAAAATGTCATTTTCTAAGATGTACTGGATGCTATGGTGTTGCTGATTGTATCACTTGGGCTATGGTGTTGTGATTGGTCTAAACAGTTGTCCTTCCTGGTATAATGAAAATGAGATAGCCTCAGAGTCATTAGAGACTCAAAACTTAAAGACCAGCTATATCTGGAAGACACCTCTGAGAAGCAATCATTCCGTAAGTGTTCTAATTATAAGCACCAAAGATACTTAATAAGCAATTTTGAAGTATCAACCCAGGAGTTAAACCAAGGACCCTACCAAAAACAAAAATGAGAAGACATTTAAGCAAGGGACAAACTCAGACTTCCACCCCACCAAGGGTAAATCCTGGGGGAAATGAGATGGAAAAGTCCCATAACTAACCACCTGGATACTCTGAACTGATAGCACAGGAAGTAACAAAATAGATGAATGAGGCTCTAGAAAAATTCAAAGCAGAAATAATCTCCCAGATAATTACAGAGATGGTGAGCAGAGTGAAAGACATGATTAGAGGCTCTAGAACAGAAACAGATAAAAAAAGAAAAAATAGATGAGCTCAGAAACATGCTGGAAGCCATGAATACCCAGCATAAGAAAGAAATGGAAACCATGATCACCCAACATAAGAAAGAAATGGAATCCATGAAACAGATTCAAACAGATATTCAGGAGATTAAAAACTCCATGGAAAGTATCCACACCAGATTAAGGGAATCTGAAGATAGACGATCAGATATAGAAGACAAGATCACGGTTAAGGACCATGAAAACAGAGATTTCTTAAAAATAGTAAGGGACCACAAGAAATCAATCCAGCAACTGCTAGACGATGCAAAGAAGAATAACATAAGACTGATAGGAGTCCATGAAAAAACAGGAGAGAGTACAATTGACATAAAAAAAACTGTTCACAGAAGTAATAGTGGAAAACTTCCCAGACAGAGGTGGAGAATTGGACATACAGATAAGTGAGGCATATAGAACTCCAACTAGCCATGATTAAAAAAAAAATCTACATCTAGGCATATAATAGTCAAGATCCCAGAAACCCAACAGAAGAACAAAATTCTACAAGCAGTTAGAGAAAAGAAACAAGTCACCTATAAAGGAAAGCCCATCAGAATGAGAGCAGACTTCTCAACACAAACCCTCAACTCAAGGAGAGCCTGGAGTGAAGTATTTCAAGCCCTAAAAGAAAATAACTTCCAAACTAGACTGTTATATCCTGCAAATTTATCTCTCAAAATTGATGGGGAAATTAGATACTTCCAAGAAAAAGATCACCTGAGAAATTTCATGAACACCAAACCAGCACTACAAGCAATTCTAAACAACATCCTAGAAAAAAGCAATGATGATCACAACTACATGAGATCCAACAGAGGGAAGCCACCAGGAAAGGTAAGAAACTAAAGGGAAAGGGGGAAAAAGAAATAAAAGAGCCAACGAAAGTAAAACATCATGACAAGGGTGAGTCAATATCTCTCAATTATAACCATCAATGTTAATGGCCTCAATTCACCAATCAAAAGAAACAGACTGATGGAATGGATTAAGAAGCAAAATCCAACAATGTGCTGTATGCAAGAAACACACCTAACTCAAAAAGAAACTCATAGACTGAAAGTAAAAGGATGGAAAATGGCTCTCCACATGACAGGAACCCAGAAAAAAACAGGGGTAGCAATCTTATTTGCAGACAAAGTAGATTTCAAACCAAAACTAATTAAGAGAGACAAAGATGGTCATTACATCCTTGTGAAGGGAACAATCCAAGAGGAAGAGATGACAATCCTAAATATATATGCACCAAATGTGAATGCCCCCAACTATACAAAACAAATATTAATGGACACAAAAAACCAAATAACCATTAACACAATTGTAGTGGGGGACCTCAATATGCCACTATCACAAATAGACAGATCATCTAGACAAAAAGTTAACCAGGAATTTCTAGAACTGAACCAAGTTATTGAACAAATGGACTTAATAGATGTTTACAGAGTGTTCCACCTCACAATTTGGAACACACATTCTTTTCAGCTGCACACGGATCATTCTCCAGAATAGAACACATGTTAGCTCATAGGACATGTCTAAGTAAATGTAAAAGAATTGAAGTTACCCCCTGTATATTATCAGACCATAGTGCAATAAAATTGGAGATCAATAACATAAGAAACTGCAAAACTCCCACAAACACATGGAAACTGAGTAACACCTTCCAGAACAACCAATGGGTCACAGAAGAAATTAAACATTTTGAACAAGTAAATGATAATGCCAGTACAACATAAAGGAATCTATGGGACACAATGAAAGCAGTTCTACATGGGAAATTCAAAGCAGTGAATGACCATATTAGGAAAACAGAAAAAACTCAGATAAATAACCTAATGCAGAACCTCAAGCTCCTAGAAAAAGAAGAGCATAACAAACCCAAAGCTCATATAAGAGAGGAAATTATAAAGATCAGAGCAGAAAACAATGCAATGGAGACTAAGAGAATGATACAAAAAATCAATGAATCAAAGAGTTGGTTTTTTGAAACAATAAATAAAATCGATAAACCTTTAGCCAACTTTATCGAAAAAAGGAAAGACAAGGCTTAAATCCATGCAATTAAGAATGAAAAAGGTGAAGTCACAACAGATCCAACAGAAATCCAGAGGATCATCAATACCTACTTTGAGAACCTGTATTCTAGTAAAATGAAAAACACAGAAGAAATGGGCAGATTCCTAGATACATATGAATTGCCAAAATGAAGATATAGAAATTCTAAACACCGCAATAACAATGAGTGAAGTTGAAAATGTAATAAAAATTAACCATCAAAGAAAAGCCCAGGTCCTGATGGCTTCACTGCTGAATTCTACAAGGCATTTAAAGAAGAACTATCACCATTACTCTTTAAAGTCATCAAGGAAATTGAAAGGGAAGCAAGGCTTCCAAATTCATTCCTGGAAGCAAGTGTGACTTTGATTCCAAAACAAGGGAAAGACACAACCCCAAAAGAGAACTACAGGCCAATCTCCCTAATGAACATAGATGCAAAAATTGTCAACAAGATACAGAATACAGAGGGTCATCAAGAGGATCATACACCCTGACCAAGTCGGATTTATCCCAGGGATGGAAGGATGGTTCAACATTCGTAAATCAATAAGTGTAATACACTATATTAACAGAGTCAAGGACAAAAACTGTATGATCATCTCAATAGATGCCGAAAAGGCATTCGACAAAATCCAACACCCATTCATGATAAAAACCCGACAGAAAATTGGAACAGAAGCTCTTTATCTCAACCTGATTAAGGCTATCTATGAAAAACCAACAGCCAACATCATACTAAATGGTCAAAAACTGAAAACTTTCATGCTAAAATCAGGAACAAGACAAGGATGTCCACTATCACCACTCCTAGCCAATATAGTTCTGGAAACATTAGCCACAGCAATTAGAAAAGAGAAAGAAATAAAAGGAATGAAGATAGGAAAGGAAGAAGTTAAACTGTCATTGTTTGCTGACAATATGATACTTTACATAGAAGAGCCAAAAAGCTCCGGCAAAAGACTTTTAGACTTAATTGACAGATTCAGTAGAGTAGCTGTATACAAGGTCAACACTCAAAACACAATAGCCTTCTTGTACACAAATAACAGACTCAGTGAGAGAGAAATTAGGGAAACAATTCCTTTTACAATAGCGTCCAAAACAATGAAATATCTAGGAATTAATCTAACAAAGGAAGCAAAAGACCTCTACACTGAAAACTACAGCACTCTGAAAAAAGAGATCCAAGAGGATACAAGAAAATGGAAAGACATCCCTTGTTCCTGGGTAGGAAGAACCAATAAAGTGAAAATGGCCATACTTCCAAAACTACTGTATAGATTCAATGCAATTCTGATTGAAATTCCAACAATATATTTAACAGAAGTAGAGAAATAATCCAAAAATTCATTTGGAACCAGAAGAGACCTAGAATAGCAAAAGCAATTCTAAGCAAGAGAGACACGGCTGGGGGTATCACAATCCCCAACTTGAAACTATACTACAAAGCTACTGTGATAAAAACAGCATGGTACTGGCAAAGGAACAGACCTGAGGATCAGTGGAATAGATTAGAAGATGCAGAAGCAACTCCAGACATACTCAGCCACCTCATCTTTGACAAAGGTGCCAACCACCATCATTGGAGGAAAGATAGCCTATTTAATAAATGGTGTTGGAAAAACTGGATTTCAACCTGCCAAAGATTAAAACTAGACCCATACCTATCACCATGCACTAAACTAAGATCAAAGTGAATTAATGATCTAAATATTAAAACAGAAACACTGAATTTGCTGGAAGATAAGTTAGGTAGAACTCTTGAAGACATTGGCATAGGAAAAGGCTTTGTGAACAAAACCTCAGTAGCATGGGAACTAGCAGAAAGAATCAACAACTGGGATCTCATCTTATTAAAAAGATTCTACACTGCAAGAGAAACCAGCAACAGAGCTAAGACAACCTACAATGTGGGAAAATTTTTTTAGCAGCAGTACCTCAGACAAAGGACTACTATCTAGAATATATAAAGATCTGAAAAAAATCAGACCCCCCAAATTCAAAGACCCAATGTAAAAATGGGCATCTGAAATGAACAGACATTTCTCAGAACAAGAAGTAAAAGCAGCAAATAAATATATGAAAAAATGTTCAACATCACTGGTCATTTGAGAGATGCAGATGAAAACAACACTGAGATTCCACCTCACCCCAGAAAGAATGGCTGTTATCAAGAAATCAACCAATAACAAATGCTGGTGGGGGTGGGGAGAGAAAGGAACCCTTCTCCATTGTTGGTGGGAGTGCAGACTGGTGCAACCACTGTGGAAATCAGTATGGAGATACCTCAAAGAAGTAGGACTGTAGGTCCCATTTGACCCAGCTATTCCCCTGCTGGGTATCTTCCCAAAAGAATTAAAAGAATCATACCACAGCAATCTGTGTGCAACCATGTTTATAGCGGCACAGTTTGTAATAGCTAAAGCTTGGGAGCAGCCCAAGTGCCCATCAACTGGAAACTGGATAAAGAAGATGTTTTTTTGTTTTAAATAAAATGGAGTACTACTCAGCCATAAAGAATGAGAAACTAGAGTCATTTATAGCTAAATGGATGCATATTGAGGCCATACTCTTAAGTGAAATAAATAGGACACACATTTGTAAATATGGAATACTTTCTCTAGTGTGAGAAACTGATAGTGTAAATAAGGGTTAAAATGATTAAAATAAATAATTGATAATTTGGAATAGGAAAAAAGGTCCAAAGATGTAGGGATGAAGGGAGGGGAAGGGGAAAGGTAAGAAGGGAAAGGAAAAATTATGAGAAAAGAAAAAAAATGGAAACAAATTCTATGTAAACAGGGAAGGGTGGAGGGGCTGAAGGGCACACAGGTAATGGGGAAAAAATAAGAACCAAGTTACATCATGTACAGGTACAAGCACCCAATGATAAATGTAAATGTATTGTATACCTAAAATGTATCAATAAAAGAACTGCAGAAAAAAAAATGTTTGACGCCCAAATATAGAAAAATTTTCTGTTACAAGTAAGGTAACACAATCTCATTTTTAAATTCTTTCACACTTATTATGCAGGAAAACATTTGTTTCAAGGCCCTAGTTAGCTGTTGCCTTAAGCTAAAAACATGTCATGTTGTGTTCATTCCTTATTTGATTTGCAACTATTGAAATTCAGTTCCCTTTGATTTCAACCTAATGTCTTCCATGTTTTCCTTCATTTAAAAATTTGTTTGATTTCCTTTGTTCCAATTGTTACAATTTATCACCTGTTTTCTTATTGGCAACAGTTACAAACATCTTTGATGCTACACTTAAAAGGGTCAATTTTGTGATTCATTTGTACCTTAATTTTGGTGGAGGGGACCTAATTAGTTACATATTTTCCTTTGTGAATCACTAGGAAGCAGTTTCCTGGTGTTACCCTACACTGGTAATAGCTTTGTTAAAATTGGATGTCTCTCAGGGGAAAAAATAAAAAGCTCATTCTTCTCAATTTACTTTTGTAATTTCTTTGAAGATACACTTGCAGGTGAAGGTTATTGAGTTATAATAGCCAGTTTAATTCTATTGAAATGTATTGCATTCCAAATTGTTGTTGAGCTTGCTAACAACTGGCCTTGTTATTTAAGCTGCTTTGTGACAGCCAACACGCCATACAAACTAGTCCCCAGTCGGACCCCAAGTACTGAGTATCTACTGGCTGTGTGATAAAATGTACTATAAAAAAGGCAGGGTGGTTGGACAAACTCAGTTAGGGCACAGAAGCAACATGATAGATATTATAGTGTTGATGAGCAAAAAGACATATATGTGGTAACCTAAGAAATGGATTTATCTCTTTCTTATGCCTTTCTAAAAATACACAATCTTGAGCAAGCTTTTAAACAGGCCTATCAGAAGCCAAACTGTTTAGCCGTTATAAAATCTGTCTGTATTTATATTAATACGGACTGATGTTTCTGTTTGTGGCTAGGAGACAGACTGCGGAATGCCTTGCTTGTGCCAAGGTCATCTCGAGGAGAGTGAGAAGGCTTGGGGAAGGGGAGAATGTCTTCCGGGCCATGGTCTCTGCATCCCATGTCTCACTGGCTGAGGTTGAAGCCCCCCGGGGATGTGTTAAGAGGGCAGAATGGAACCACCGGTGGCAGAGGGGCAGCCGTGGGGGGTGGGCAGCGTTAGGTGAAGCCCTTATGGGAAAGGCTGCATGACTGAATACTGGTCGCTTTATAAGAAGAGGGGAAAAGAGCAGAAGACAGACACACACTGCTCCCTCCACCTTGTGCTGCCCTGTGCTGCCTTGAGACAGACAGGTCCAGCAAGGAGGCCAGCCGCAGACAGGAGCCCTGGCCCTGGCCCTCTGAAGGAAGAGCCAGGATAAGCCTTTTTTCTTCGTAACTTCCTCTGTCCCTGGAACTGTGTGACTAGTGCAGAGAATGGACTGATTCCCCAAGAGAGCTCCAAATAGGTGAGCCAAGGAGCCTCCCCTAGCTTGGGTCCTGGATGTCCTCCTTTACTGTCATCTTGATTGTCAATAAGCTTGAACAAAGGGCATGAGAATACGGGAGTGAAGATAAAAGCCAATCCGGGCCAGGATGGGGCGGGTCTACAGCAGTGAGCAGCAAAAGCCAGGTCCATGTCACAGGCAGGAAAGCTCTGCATGTCACTCCACCCACAGTGTCCGGTGTAAATGCCCATCCCAGGGTGGCACAGGTCCCACAGGACATCTTCGCGTTGTTTCCTGAAGATGTCAGACTGTGATGTCAAGAGCAACCTTGGCCACCAAATGAGCGAGGAAGTGCAGCACACTTTTGTTCAGTATCCCTGGAACTGGCAGTGGACGGTAGAAAACCAAAGTGCAGTTTGTTGTCAGCATCTTAACGGGGAACCAAAATAGGTGACCAGGCGGGTGGCTTGTTGGTGATGTGGTAACAGTCACAACAACAGCTGGCTCTGGAGAACCCCTGAGTCTCACAGGAGTGGACCTTGTGAAAGGGCCAGAGTCTGAGCTTGCCTAACACCCCACACAGTAACATGACTGTTAGGCTCGGGCTGAGGCCCTGTAACTTTGGCTCTGAAAGAATACATGAGCCCCACTTTTTAAGAACCACCAATCTATACTCTGGGACACTGAGGTAGGAGGAATGCAACTTTGATCCCAGCCTGGACAAATTAGGAAGGCTGTCTCAAAAATATGTATATCAATCTGGAACAAAGGTTCACAGTAACTCTGAGGAATCCTAAGTATCCTTGGGTTTCACATCTGTGGATTCAACCGACTGCAGATGGAAAATATTCAAAATAAGATTGTTACATGGTTGTTGGTGTGTGTTGTGTAGTTACGCCTACAGGGTTGCATCTACACTGACTATATATGGATGTTTTTTCTTGTCATTATTCCCTAAGCAACTACTTCTAAACATTTCCATCATAGTAGGTGTCATAAGTAGAGCAGAGATGATTTAAGGTATACTGAACACTGTGCATAGGTTGTATGCAATACCACACCATTTTATTCTAAGGACTTGGGCATCGTTGGGTTTTGGTGTCTTTGAAGGTCCTGGAAACACCAAGGGGAAGGGTCATCCTTTCTCCTTTGGTCTTATACCCGGCACCCTTTGGGTAGTGACAAACGTCAGGTGAGCTCTGACAGGCACCACAAGCAGGTAAGCTTCGATCTCCTCCATTGGGGGGGAAGAACACGAGCTTTGAACCCACTGGAGCTGGGGTGAGCATGGAGTTCAGCTGAGGGGCCGGGCAAGGGGGTGGCCCCCAGACCCAGCCCAGGCCCTGTCCTCTGCCCCACAGCACAGAGCTCACTCTTCTTGGGAATGGATCTCTACAGGGAGCACAGATGACCACAGAGGGAAGGCTGGGCACGGCTGCAGCTCAGCCGGTGTCTCCTCCCATCCTCCCAGATGTGGGCCTTGGCTTTGTACATAAGGGCCACCTCTCTGGAGACTCTTTTGGTCTACATTGAGAAAATAATTCTTATTTATAGAATGAGAAGCTAAGACCTCAAGCTAAAATCTGTGTTTTACCAAGCCATAGCATTTATTTATATTTTTATTTTTATTATCCCATGTTTGCAGTCCACAGTGATTCCATTCCTCACAGGGAGTGGGAACATGTGCACACACATCTGAATTCTTTTCATGTCCCCTTCCACTTAAAAGTTCCCCTCGCAGGGCTGGGATTTAGCTCAGTGGTTCCACCACCTGACTTGAAACCACAAGGACCCGAGTTCGATCCCTGGTACCAAAAAAAAAAGTTCCACTCGCGCTGGCCTGGAACAGGGCCCCACCTGGCCTGGCTTAGACCAGGTTTTTACTTCATTTCTTCCATGCCAGGACAGTTTTACCTTCTTTCCCCCTTCTGTTATCATCCTTTCCTGACAAGTAGTTATAATGGATACACCTCCCACTCATCTGTACTCTTCCCAGGAGAGAGCTTCCAAGTGGTCTCAGTTCAGCTCTGTGCTGCACCGGCTACTGAGAAGGGCATTGTGCTTTGTTCTGTGGTGTTTCTAGCAGCCATCCTGCTGTGCCCTGACTCCAGCAAGGGACCCTCTCTCAAGGGGACACAGCCGAGGACAAACTGTGCTGCTGGTGGTGGCCGAAGGAGTCCGGCAGCCAGAGCCCACAGTGAGCATCTTAGCCTTCTCCAATTCTGGACACAGGACTGAGGTGGTTATCAACATTTTTAATTAAAAATGAAGCCAGATATTTCTTTCCCTGATAGAAATTGGGACTGATGTGATTGGGCTGACAATGATGACTCACTAGGCAAATTAGATAACATGGAGGCTATTTTCCATCAACTAAGTCATCATCTTTCACGAGAATATATTTAAAGTACCTGGTAACACAAAAACCTTCTAGGATCACCTTATTGCAGCTGTCCAGGGACTGGCACTGGTATTAGGGTCTATGCAGTGTTATTCCTTCCAGTTGTGCAGTGTCTGACCTGGGCCTGGATATTCCGTTTAAAAATTATTATCCTGTGACGAAAGTCACATTTGTTCCCCTGCACGTTTATGAGTGTATCAGGTTAGGCAAGGTGCCTCATCAGGACAGTCATGAAAAGCCTCGTAAATATTAGGGGCATATTTTTCCAGAAATTATAAAAATCTTTTTAGTGGCAGGGTAAAAAGCCAGTTATCATTAGGTTTATTCTATATTTTGGCTTTCAACAAAGTCAATGGACATTTTATTCCTGTTTTTAGTTTATGAAAAATAATTTTTGATGCTAGACTACTTAGTGATTTGGTCATGTAGTTTAGAAAATGTTTAAAGAATCGAGTGGAAAATATTTAAAACTCCTGTTTCCATCTGCTTGTTCAAACATAGTTTTCTAATATTTAACATTAAATAAAAATAAAATTGATGCTGACTTCAACAGTAAGCAAGATGATTGCGTCATCAAAAGATATATGGACCAGTGAGAATAGAAGACCCTCGCTTGTCTCATGAGGAGATGCTGGATTTATAGTATTTCATTTTTGTTGCCTAACATTTATCAAAACTTTGTATCATGATATTTCCATTACTTATGTGTTGTAATGATATAATGAAAACTCAGAAAAATATTTAATAGTTAGATTAGACCTTTATTGAGAAAGAAAACTTTAAATGATAATTTATATGTATTATACATTATATATAATTATATATATTATATAATTATATATAATTTTATTCCAGAGAAATGTAATAGAATAACCAATAAAAGACTCTCAGGTCTGAAAACTATATTGCATATGATAAAAATCTTTGAAAATGTCCATGCAGCAGAAAGAACGACACAAAATCCCCAAACTGTTAGAAAAGAGCTCACTGTAGATGTAATATATGTACATATATATTTAAGTGGATGGTGATGGTTATTAAATCCCTGTGGCAATAGCTCTACGTCTTGAGTAGGAATCAGTTTCTAACTCAGCAGTCCGGCGTACAACTTGCAAATCTGCATTTGAGGACTGCCCTGTGGTCTTAGGAGTCTGCTGGATACTTTTACAAGAGTCCTAAAGTGACCCCAAGGAAAACGTATTCAAGGTCCCAGGAAAGGGGGGAAAGCTGGGGTCCTCTATTCCGAGGGGCACTGGGACCGCTCCTCTGACCCTTGGTTTGCTGGCGCTCTTCGATGCCATAAGGGAGCATGGTGCCAGCACCATGGGTGGTTGCAGGCATCGATGCTGAGCATGTTTCCCAGCTCCTGGCTCTAAGTGATTCCTGTCCAGCTCCAGAGCAGCCTGGACCCCAGCTGAGCCCTTGTCCTGGTCAGGCCTCGAAGCCGCCGCAGGCTTCACAAAGTGGTTACCATGTGGGCTCCAAGGGACCAGTGCCGGCTGTGCAGAGCCTCCGAGATGCGGCGCGTGACCTTGGAAATGCTAGGAGACACAAGGTCGTGAGACAGCCTTTCTACCTTGCTCTGTGCATGGTCGTTAGAAATCCCTGGGCAGTAGGCTGGAGGTCCTGGGGACTCTGGTGGCCACAGCGAGTAGAGAAGAGGTCACAGAATGAAAGCGCAGGGTTTACCCGAGCCAAAACCAATCCCCAAGGAGGGCAAAAGCCTGTGCTTCCCTCGGGCTGGTGCCTCTTGTGAGCTATGACAACAGTTTGGCGAAAGGAACAAGACCATCAGTAGAACTCGGTGGATCTTTTCATTATTAGAACTCATTTCTGATGATTTTAATGTTATTGTGCCTTAGCATGCTAGATTCTGAGAGATAAGATGTGTAAATAGATCCTCTTTGTCAAATTCCGTGCATTCTATGAATCTTGTTTAAAAATATACCATATACATTTCCTAGTTGGAATATAGCATATATACTAGGACATGCAATTGAATTATATATTAACAGCTCAAGCTACTTTTCATTGTCAATCAAAGAAACATCACACTTTTTAATCCTGATTGGATATTTTGCACGCATTTAAAAGCACACACTGGAAATCAGATGTTTTAAAATACACAGTGTTTTTTTACTTGAGTCTTTATAGTAACACGTGTTTATTTGGAGAGTGATACAGAATAATGAATCCAGAAAGACACATAGAAAGAAATAAAAATAATCTGAAAATACTGTTACTGGGTTATCATTACCATCAAGTTTCATTTTTATAGTCTTTTCTTGTTTAATCTATAGTTTAAAATAAAATTCCAATTATCTGATATATGCTACTTTAAATTCTGATGTAAAATTTTAACATCTTATTGGGATTTCCCCATAATATTAATATTTTGAAAAAGCAAATTTTAGCAGGCACATTGTGGTCTCTGTTACGTGGATAAAACATAATTTGGCCCTTTTCCTATATGCTGGCCCTTTCCAATTTGTCTTTTCGTCTTCTCTAATTTATTTTCTTTTCCACAGCTCTGTCCTCCTCCTCCCCCTTCCCATTCCCTCTCTCTCTTCTGCTTTCATCCATTCTTGTACATAAAGCTCCCTGGAGCATCAGGCTGCAGCCCTGTGTGTGATTAATCATGCAACACAGCAAAGTCCCTGGGGAAGCTCTTGGGATTAATGGCCCAGGAGAAGAGATCACCAGCCTAGGGATTGGGTCCCTGAGACATGCAGCCACAGCCTGAGTGTGGGATTCACTAGTCTTTCCATCTTCAAAAATAATTTCTTTAAAGGTTGTATCTTCCCGGTGGCAACAGTTTTGTCTTGTCGGTGACATGCCAGCGCTCAGGACAGCTGGAAAATAAACACAGGTGGAGCTTGGAAGACAGGTTCATTTGATTGCTGCTTTACACATACAACCAAACAGCACTGCCCACCTGAGGGGTTTGCCCATGTAATTTAACAATATTTATTTCTGCATATAGTACAGTGCACCATGCTTTCAAAACACCCTTTCTAGAAGTACTTAGCTATGTCCTTGAGCACTGCTCAGTGTGCCCTGTGCTGGAGTTTGTCACCTTAGCCACAGCCTCCATATCTCGCTGTGAGTTGCCTCAGGAGCTCTGTTCTTCCCATAACTGAGAGCTCTTGGATAGGGGATATCATCACCCTGCCAAAATGTACACACAAGTTGTTAAATGTGTAGGTACAGCGTGGAGTTGTGGTTCTGTGGATTTGATCACCCTAAGATATTTTGACCAGTTTTATTTTTATAAACACATTCATAATAGAGCACAATGTAATGTTATTACATTTAGCATGTAGAGTAAACAATAAATATATTAATATAAATCATTGTATCTGTAGCTCTCTAAAAGTCTTTGTCCTTAACATATTTTTGTCTAGATGGAGTGTTTTTTATGTTTCTGCAAGTTGGCATGTGTGGCCAATTAGTTTGTTTCAAAGGGCAAAAGTTCATGTTTTTCTTTTTTTTAAATATAATTTTATTGGTACATGTTAGGTATACAATATAATGACATTCATCATTGGAAATTTGCACCTTTACATAATCTCTCTTGGTTCTCATTTTTCCCCCTTCCCCTGCCCTCCCTTTAACACCTCCATCCCTCCCTATTTACAAAGACTTTGTTTCCACTTCATTTTCTCATATTAATTCCATTCCTTTCTCTCCTTTCCCCTGCCCCTCCCACTTCCCCTTCCCCTTTGCCCCTTTTCTTCCTATTTCACTTCCTATTTATCTATTATACCTTTTAGTCCTTATTTACACTTTCAGTTTCTCACACTAGAGAAACTATTTGGTATCTCAGCTTTGGGCATCTAAAATGATAAAACTGCTCTCTAGCACTTTGGTCAGCAGGGGATCAGAGCTACTTGGTCACTGTGGGCTCTCCTAGCTTTGCTATTCACTTCGCCTTGATGCCTCTTGTCACTGTGGTGCAGACCCAGGCCCCTCTGCTCTCCAAACCATGCACCCCACTGACTCATGGACATGCGCTTTGAATTCACCCTACATTCGCCAAATGCTTCTCTGAGCTGCAGGGCCCTGTTGTGAACCACACTCAGCCATTGTCCTCCCAAGGCCAAGGTTGTGGGAGGAGGATGAGAGGGAGGTGGCTCTGAATACCTCAGGCCTGCTCTGTCCAAACCTGAACTTACTCTCTGCTTTGCTCAGCCCTGCCCTTCCCCATAGCCCCTGTGACTGTGTTGGCCACCTTCTTTCACATATTCCTCCATTGACTGGTGTAGCCAAGGGAGCCCTGCAGGTGGCTTGGTGCTGACACCCTGACAGTGAAAGTTTGCACAGCTTCAAGCTGGTGCTCTGGAAGCATTGTACCAGGCAGAAACAAGCATCTACAGGCAGCTCAGTTTTGGGAGAGTGGGGAAGGGGGACGAGAGAGGAAGGTTCTAGTTGACCCAGGACCATGAGGTATCAGCTAGTTTTCATTTTATGGGTGCAGTCCAGTCAATTAAAAGTGGCTGTCCTGAAGTCTGGGTAGACTAGGATACATCTAAGTTAGAGCAAAGTTGGCGGTGATCAATTAGTAATGCCTGCCCAGGGCAGTGTGTGGGAGGGTATGCCATGCATGCTAAGTGTTTTACATCCTGCATTGCTAACATGGATCTTTGTCCAAAGCACCCCTTGATGTCTGCCTGAGCAACAGGATAGGTTGTTTGGATGGTGAGCAAAGCCACTGGCCTTAGGAGGACTCTGTACCCCCTGGATGATTATATTAGCAATTGGAAATTCCTAAATTACACTTTACTATGTGTGCTTTTAAATATATGTGACCAGTAAGCATCATCACCTTAATTTCTTAGGATATTACACACATGGTCTTGAATCATACACTTGGGTATTCACAGAATATGGCATTAACCTGATTAGGATAAAAATTATTGTTTTTTATTCAATGGTACAGAAAAGACAAAGAATAAATAATACTTCAAACAACATAGCTTTGAGTCCTGTAGTCATAAGTCATATATATATATATATATATATATATATATTTTTTTTTTTTTTTTTTTTTTTTTTTTTTTTTTCATGCTGGCGGACCTTGCACTTGTGAGGCAGGCACTGGAACCACTGAGCTAAATCCCCGGCCCTCCTGTGGTCTTATATTAAACTGCATTAAAAGGTCTTTTTACATTCCTAGTCACCTCAATATTCAGGATTTTACTCTTAATTGCTTAGAGTTCATACTTATTGAATGGCTTAGGATGCTGTTATATTTCATGTTAGGTCATTTGTTTGGACAACAGAGAAGACATTGCTGGAAACCATCACAGCCAATGGAAGAGATAAAACACAGTGACAGTTCTCACAGCTTTTAGCAGGGTGTGGCCTAGTGGGCTCTGCGGGTGAGCTGGGCATTTTAGACCTTTGGGAAACCACAAGGAGGCAGCCCCATCTAGGTTGGCTGCAGGGGGGCAAATCCAGGGCCTCTTGCAGAATGAGGTAGAATTTAGCCAAGGCAAGCACTGTTCAGTATTCTCACTCAGTGTTGGCGACATGGGCATCCCTGAGAGCTTTGTAGTTCTTCCGGTCATGGCTAGTATGTCATCTTTCCTTTTCCTCCCTTCGATCCTACTCAGGCCTGCTTTCGTCTGACTTTTGCACTGTGGCTCAGGGTGCTCACTTCATCAGGGTAACACTGCGAGAGACACAGGCAGAGCTGACCAGCAGCTTGGGACAGGACACTGAACGGGGTGGCAGATTCTGTTTCTGTCTCCGCTGGACAGAATCTGCTCTCTGCAGAGAGCACACCTTGGGGTTACCCGGTGCCACGAACATCACCCCCACCACCACCACTACCGTCACTACCATCATCATCATCAGCATCAGCATCATCAGCATCACCAAGCCTGAGGGTTTCAAGAGCAGATTTCACTCCCCTCAGAAACACTACCATAAATTTTCTGTCTTCCTGATTCTGAACAAAGTCTAAAGAAGCTACTTAACTGTTCAGTAAAGCAATATTCTGCCAAATCAGCTTTGTCAGCAGTAGATTTAATGTTCATACTTTGTCGGCCTGACCTTTGCCTATCTCTTAGTTGTTCCCCAATTTTGGCGAGGAAAAATAGAGTGCTAGACATTAATCTATAAAAATCATAAAACTTTGCAGCACAGCTTCTCATTTACTGTGTCCTTGACCTGGCCATTAATTCAGTCTGTTCCCATGAATGTCCCTGATGCTGCGATCACACTGGAGATAAAGAATAAACAAATGAAGAATCACCCTGTCCTCAGTGGGTTGATAACTTGGCCAGGACACAGGCAATTAAAAACATCAGTCAGCACGTGTTCTGAGATTGAGAAGAACTAAACTTGAGATACTCAAGGTATTTTAAATGTAATAGAGCTACAAATCATCTGCAGACATTAAAATTCAGCTTTGGTTTCTATAGCTTTGGGGCTAGGAGATACTCAGCATTTCTAACTCCAGGTGACCCTACACAGTCCACTGCAGACCACACTAAGATGGTGCTCCATAGGATCCCAATTCCAGAGAAAGCACTCCTTTAGGAAGAAAGACTTGACAGTGGAGAGAGAGGACAACTAAGATGGGTCTTCAGAGATGAGCCACTGGCCAGAAAAGGTCTGGGGTAGTGGGGTGTGAGGCAGAAGAAACATCCCAAGGAAAGGAACTGTGGGAAACTATCATGTTTGGGGTTTTTATTGCCATTTCTTTGTTTTGTTTTGATTTTAGGAAACATCAAAAGTCCTCTCAAGAGTTGGATGGTATGAGATTGGCAGGAGAAAAAGAAGAGGGATTGTACTTAGTGCTAAGGATGGAGTTTCACTTTCACCCTGCAAGTAATGGAAAACAGCAAAGGTCTTAGAGGGTATTTTCATCACTCAATTTAAATTTTAATAGACTTTGGATTTACAGAATAATTCAGAAGATATTTCACAGCGTCCCCATATACCACACATCCATTTACCTCTTCTTAACAACTTATATTGCTATTGTTTGTTTGTTACAATTAATGGAACAATATTGACACATGATTTTTTTATTAAAATCTGAACCTTAGTTAGATTACCTTTATTTATATCCAGTGTCTTTTTGTCTGGCCCAGGATGGCATTTAGGATAGTACAATAGGTTCAGTTGTCATGTCTCAAGTTAACTCTTGACTGTGGTGATTCTGACTCCAGGTTTTTATCACCTTGGCAGTTTGGAGGAATACCGGCCAGGTATTTTGTAGGATGTCCCTTAATCAGGATTTGTTTGATGATTTTCTCAGGATAAGAGTGGAGTTCTGCTCTACTGGGTGAAGCATCACAGAGCTAAAATGTCATTATCATAGATCAAAGGTGCCACCAACAGAGATTTCAGCTGTTGATGTTGACCTTGATCACCTGGCTGTGTTTGGTAGTTTTCATCCCTATAAAATTACTCTTTTCTCTATTCCATACACACTTTTTAGAATGTAGTTACCATGCACAACTCACACTTCCATGAGGGAAGGGTGCCTACAGAAATTGCTGGTACTGTTTCTGCAAGGGAGATTTTTCTCTTCTCCACAGTTATAAATTTATTCATTTGTTAACTTATTTAGACCTGTATGAACTCAGGGATGTTTATTTCAATACTATTTGTTTTGTTCTTCAGGTTGGTCCCTGAGAACTCTTTTGGCAGATACAATGCTAAAAATTTTTGCCACCGGAAACTCTTCCCGTGGCACCTGGTTCTCCTTGCTGATGTCTTTTAACATTCACCTTACTCTCTGGCTCCATAAGATGTTCCAGGCACTACTTGTGTATTTCTTGTTGCAATCTTAGAATCAACCACTTCTCCTTACTGCCCTGCTTTCTGTCATTAGAGAATAATGTTAGAACCCAAGATCTGGTGATAGGTGTGCTCATTACTACTGCAGTACTGTTTCCCTTGGGCCTTCTCAGAGGCTGGAGCAAGCAAATAAAGGGGCACATATTAATCTCTACAGATCCGCACATCTGTACATATTCCCACAGGCCGCCATTTATGTCTATCTTAAGATAACCATGAGTTTATACTGACATCACTAATGAATTACCATGTGAATCATTCTCGCTCCCTCCTCTTCCGCGTTTGTAAATTTCCACATGTACAGCGAGAAACCTGGATCCCACCATCTGCTGTCCATTTATCTAATTGCTCAGGACCAGTGTTTTTGTATAGCAGTATCCATATGGTTAACCCAGGGATCAACCGGAGCAGTGTTTATGTGCAGGTCCTTGTGCATAGTTTAGTTTCATAGTATTTACACACTTCCAAAGTCAGGAATTTTTCTTCACATTCTCATCTAGGGGATTGTTCAATATCTTTTAGGACAGTTAAATTCTGTAGTCATGGTCTGAATTCCTACTGGGATCCCCCTAACCTCTAACAGTTGTTAAAATTTGCATAAACTAAGGTTCATTCTTTGAGTTCTAAAATTCTATGGGTTTGGACAAATGCATAACGCTATGGATTGACCATCACAGTATCATACAGGGTTGTTTCACT
The DNA here is from genome assembly GCF_053883595.1 of Heterocephalus glaber. Taxonomy (NCBI): domain Eukaryota; kingdom Metazoa; phylum Chordata; class Mammalia; order Rodentia; family Bathyergidae; genus Heterocephalus; species Heterocephalus glaber. Next base: position 38,908 of record NW_028258333.1, on the reverse strand, counting down.
CTCCTAAAAATCCTGTTTCACCCCTGCAGCCTTCCCTCCTTCCTGTGAACCCTTGACAAGCACTGGTAATAGTCTTTACAGTTCTGCCTTTTACAAAATGTTACAATATGTTTGGGGGTCATATAACATGTAACCATTTTAGACTGGCTTCTTTTGCTTAACAATATGCTCTTGGTAGCTCATTATATTTTATTGCTGAACAATATTCCATGGTATGGATGTACCACATAAGTCTCCTATTATAGAGCATCTTACTTGCTTCTGGTTTTGCTGATTATGCATAAAGCATACAGACATTTGTAGGCATGTTTTGTATGGACATAAGGTGCTCCTGGACCATGATGAGATGCTGGTTAACTTTCCTGTCAAACTCTCCTTCAAAGTGGCTGTACAATCTCATGCTGCCACCAGCAATGAATGAGTCTCTTTGGCTGGACATTTGCAGCATTTGGTGCTGTGAGTGCTTTGGATTTTAGCCATTCCAGTAGGTCTATAGTGGTATCTCATCACTTCAGTTTTCAATTACCTAATGACATAAGATGCTGAACATCTTTTCATAAGCTTGCTTGCAATCAGCATATCATTGGTGAGGACTTGGTCCAGATATTTCACTTGTTTTAAATCGGAGTGTTCATTTTTAAATTGTTGAGTTTCAAGACTTTTTTGTATATTGTAGATACAGATCCTTTATAAGATATGAAGTATACAAATACTTTTAAGTCTGTAGCTAGCCTTTTGATTTTTAAGTTACATATTTGCAAAGCCAAAGTTTTTAATCAAGTCTAATTTATCATTTTTTTCTTTCATAGGTCATATTTCTGGCATTGCATCAAAATCTCATCATCAGTTTCAAGGTTGCTAGAGTTTTCTCATACATTTCCTTCTAGAAGTTCCATAGCATTGCATTTCATATTTACGTTTATATCAGTTTCATGTTAATTTTTATAGAAATTGTGAAGTCTATTTATAGATTTTTTTTATATGGACTCCATTTGCAAAATGGTTCTAGCACCATTTCTTGAAAAGATTATTCTTCTCCATCAATTTACCTTCTCTCCTTAGTCAAAGTAAATCAAGTATGTTTGTGCAGGTCTATTTCTGGGCACAGGTTTGTGCAGGTCTATCTGTGGATGGCTACCACTTTTTAGCAAGTTCTAAAGTCCAGTAGTGTCTGTCCACTAGCTTCATTCTTCTTCAGTGTTGTGTTGACTATTTTGAGTGTTTGCCCTTTCTATATACAATATGATACACCACGTGAACAGAATGAGGATCAAAAATTATACGATTATCACAATAAATGCAAAAGAGCATTTGACAAAATTCAACACCGTTTTATGGTAAAATCTCTCAACCAACTAGATGTAAGTTGAATTCAACATAATAAAGGCCATATGTGATGGTCCCACAGCTGACATACTCATGGGCAAAAATTAAAACTCTTCTAAGATAAGAAACAAGACAAGGATGTATACTTTCTCCTCAACTTCTACTCAGTATAAGCCTGAAGTCTTAGGTAAGGCAATTAGGCAAGAAAAAGGAATAAAAACTATCCAAACTGGAGAAGAAGTAAAAAGATTTTTGTTTACAGATGACATGACCTTATAGGTAGAAAACATACACACACACACACACACACACACACACACACACAGAGGAACTGTTAAAACTAATAAAGTTGCAAGATAAAACCCCTATATAAAAATCAGTTGTATATATATCTAAGTACATATATATATGTATATATATATATATACACACACACTCACATACATATATATACTGTAGAATAAGATTTTGATATCTATGAAATAGCTTGCTGGGATTTTGATTGAAAATGGATTGAATCTATAGACAAAGTAGGGGAATATTGTCATCTTCACAATGTTTTGAATCTTCCAGCTATGAACATGGAGTATCTTTCCATTTTTCAGATATTTTTTGATTTTCAATCAGATTTTTATATCTATACATACACGTACATACATGTATGTGTAACATGTAGTTATGTCTCATACATGAATGAGATTTTTATTTATATTTAAATTCTAATTGTTCATTGCTGATATCTGTGTGCACCTCATTGGTGATATGTGTGTATATATATATATATAAAGTATGATCAAAACATGATGAATGTTTAAATTAAAATACAGTGGACCTTTGGCTTATGAACTCAATTCATTTTCAAGGGCTGGTTGTAACTCAAGTTGGTCAATTGCCTTCGAAGTCTCTCTTCTCTATAATTTTAGGCCATACTTTCTTCCAGGCAGATCTGCATATCATTGTGTCCTTAGAGAGACATTGGCCCAGGATTTCTCAATTAACTCCACACAGGAAAGGATGCTGTAATGTTCCTTCCAGAACTCTTTAAGGGTTAAATCTGTATCTGAGACCATTTGGAGGCATAAGTGGTTGGCATTTGGGTCGTAACTCAAGACTTTGGTCATAAGTTAAAACTTAAATTTTGATCATAACCCAAGTTGTTTGTATATCAGGCTGGTCGTAACTCAAGGATCCACTGTAATTTATTATAGTAAAAGACACATTTCATTAGTCTCCCTCAAAGTACCCCCCCCCCAAAACACTTATCCCATCACTCTTGCCACTTTCTGAGGCAGTTCTGAAAGTCATCTCTCCTGAGTGTCTTTAGCTGCTCTGACAGGGCTGCCTCAATTTCCTAAACTGCTACAAAACATTACCTTTCATGGTCTTTCTGATTTTGGGAAAGAACCAGAAGTTCTTGGTGAACAAGGTGGATGAATGTTTTTATTTGGCAGAAATTGTTGTAAATATTTTGAATTGATTTAGGACAAGGCAGCCAGAAAAGACATCCTTGAAAGAGGACTTCAAACATGTCTTCTGAAATGGTCTCGAACAACAGGATTAGTGCATTTGAAGTGTGAGGGTATATTTTGAAGGGGATGCAGGGCAATGTGTCTTTTACTGTAACAAAAAATTTTTAATTTAAACCTTAACTGTATCTGTATCACACTCAATATATATAATTTTTGATATATATGCATATCGTTATGCATATATTTGTATATATATAGGCATCAGACTTGTGTACTAGTCACTTTGCTATTGCTGGGACAAAATACCCTGAGAGGTTTATTTTGGCTCATATTTGCAGTCCATGGTCTGATGACTCCAAGGCAGAAACAGCATGGTGGAAGGGCCTGGAAGAGGACAGCTGCTCACTTCATGGCACCCAGGAAACAGAAAGAGAGTAAGAGGGGGTGAGCATGCACACACCCCCCCCCCCCCCGGCTCACACCCCGGCAACCCACTTCCAGCCAGGCCCTGTTCCCAGCAGCATCTTCAACTGCTGACCTCATCAGTGGATCCACTGGTGAGCACAGCGCTTCCATGATTTAATCAGCTTCCACACAAGGAGACTTTTGGGGGACATTTTAGATCTGAACTATTCACCTTACATGTTGCAACCTTGCTATGATTGCTTTTTTTTTTTTTTTTTTGGTACCAGGGATCAAACTTGGGACCTTGGACTTGCAAGGCAGGCACTGGAACCACTGAGCTAAATCCCCAGCCCACTATGATTGCTTTTTATTTTCAAGGTTTGTTATTGTTGATTCTGTGGGACAATTTCATTTCTTCTTTCACAGCCCTTATTTTCTTTATTTCCTTTGCTTGGATTATTGCACTAGCTAGGACTCCAAGTGTGATCTTAAATGGGAAGAGTAAGAAAGATGCCTTTCCCTCATTCTCATGATTTAATTCTTAGATGATTGTTTCCTCAGTTATGTGAGGAATTAAATGGAAATGGGAAAGGAAGCAGAACTTCAGTAGTCTAATTAAAAATCATTTTCAAACTGTAGAAGGGAGAATTTAAAGGGGATGGAGTCAAAAGAAATGACTATCTGTAGCACCTGGTGACTGTCAGGAATGATGACGAGAATCATGCTGCAGTTACAGATGCGTCCACATGGCTTGCATACCGTGGTGGTGAGGGGCCCATTCATCCAGAGAGGAAACGGTTAGAAATATTAAGAATTATTCTGCATGCAGTTATTCACATTCAAGTCAATATCCACACACCTTTGTGAGATATGCTCTAATACTGGTCTGAGATTATGGGTGAAGAGTGGTTATGTGGTAGCTAAGTCTCTTTTAGAAACTTACCTAGATGTATGGTTGAGACTAGATTTAAACCCTGTCCATCTGGCCCCAGGGTCCCTGCCCCCCCCCAATGCATAATTCCTACACATACTGTACTGGGGGAGGGTGTTCAGTTTGGGATGCATGGAGTTCTATAAATGTATAGGATGTATCTGTTTGTTTCTTAAGCCAAGGGTTTGATATACTGTTGTTTATCATAATATTCTTTTTTTGTTTGTTTTTTTGTTTTGGTGCCACGGATCGAACTCAGGACCTGGTGTTTGTGAGGCAGGCGGTGGAACCACTGAGCTAAATCCCTGGCACCCATCATAATATTCTTTATACATTTGTGAATATCTGAAATTTTTCATAGCATCTGTTTTACTCAAGCTTAAATGCTATGAAAGTATTGACTTGACTTTCTAATGGGTAGTGTGGGAAATTCTGTCATTGGAACCAATCCATATTTCTGTTACATATGTGTCTGCTGACTCTGTAACAGCACTGAACACTAGGGAAGGAAGCTTTCCAGATGTCAGAACCGTTAATAGAGGCCATATCTCTGGAGTGGTCACTTAGGAAGGACCCTTTCCTCTGAGCTGCAAGATCAATCCCAGCAGACCCCCGGGCACCTGCGGATTCAGGCAGAAAGGCAGAGATAAGGCCAGAAGGAGAATGGGACAGAGCCAGGAGGACAGGAGTAGACTCTCCAGCATCCTCCGTCCCCGACCTCCAGTAGAGAGCCAAACCGGAAAAGTAATTCTGTGATGGCATTCAGCTTTTCCATCTTTCTTTTTCTGGACATAGGAGCTCATAAAAATCTTCAAACAAATCATTTCAATTCCTCTCATTGGCCAAGAAATGAAAGGAAAATATAATTTTTTAAAAATCTCGAAATAATGAATTTGACTTTTATACTTTCTGAAGCTCAGTATTTATAAATAAAAAGTAGTGAATGAAGTTTAAAGAGCAAACATAAAAGATACAAATGAATATCTTATGTTGACATTCTAGTATTTATTAGTGTAAAAATTTTAAAATAGATAAGAGCATAAAGCATAAGAAATAATAATGCCTACACACGTGTCGTATCTCCTTCCAATCTTTCTTCTAGATGTATAATTAAATTATAAGCATATTAATTTAGTGTGTTAAACCTAAACTTTTAAAGCACTGACTATAGTTATGTTTATTTTTAAAATCTTTTTTTTCTTTTTGGTACCAGGGATCGAACTCGGGTCCTTGTGCTTGCAAGGTAGGCGGTGGAACAACTGAGCTAAATCCCTGGCCCTAGTTATGTTTATTTTAAACATGTGTTTCTAATTTGTAATACAATGCCAGGTGTATGGTGCGTATGCATTAAATATTGGTGGACAAATGGATTTTAAAAAGCAGTCTAATGTCCATCCACAGATGGATAGAGAAAAGATGGTATTTACACACAAGATGGAGTACTACTATGTCATAAAGAAGGATAGACTTGAGTCATTTGTAGGAAAATGATTGTACCTTGAGATCATAATATTAACTGAAATAAATCAGACACAAGTTTAAATATCATGTGGTTCCTCCTATATGAAAAACACAAATTATAAATTAAAAGCAAAATAAAAGATAGTTAATATGAAGTAGGGTGACGGAACTTTCTCAAAGGGGAAGTGGATCAAAAGATGGGGGAGGGGAAGGGAATGAAAATGTGCTATGCATGTGTGCCAACTCCACACAAGGAATGAAAACTCTGTGTGCTGCAAACATGCACTAGTACAAATAAATAAATCAATAAGAAATCAATAGACATGTTTTATGCCTTAAGCTTCTGATTTGGAGCGCTTCTGTTTCCCACATGTAATGACGCTTTCCATCATTTTCTAAAAACTTTACCCTGACTTTTTAGTGAGCATTTCTGTCTATATTGTTTTTACTTCTCTTATATATTTGACTATCATTTTATGCTTAAACCATGTGGAATTTTGCCATAGGTATATTTCTCTTAGAATTTACTTTATGATACCTTGATTCTTGTTTTTAATTGATTTCAACTCTTACATGTCTTGTTGCAGCTGACATGAACTCTTCCCCCTTCTTATTTTCTATTTTCTTTCTTCATTCTCCCCTCCCTGTTGATGTACATTTTATTTCCTTTGTTCCCTCTTATGGTATCTCACCCTTGCCTGCCAATTTGAAGGTGCACAACCTATTTTTATTATACTACTACCAGTGTTAAGGCTTCACCACATATTTGAGTTTGATTTTTGTAAGTGTTCGTGAATGAATATCTCCTGCTTTCCCTCTAGTCATCTGATAAATTACTAAGTGCTGTTTCAGTGATGAAGCCCCTTGTTCCTCATAGATATCATAAATATTAATGAAGATATTTTGTAGATGTTAAGAGCACAGCTGCTTGGCAAAAAACCTGGAATTTTAGAGTAGGGGCGAGAACACATCTTCATGGTGTACATCCATCAGCAATCCGGTAGCATGTGCTCCAGTACCATGATTACATTAAGGATCTTTCAACCCCAGGGATTAATTATTTCATAATTATGTTGTGGTTTTGCTCTCAGCAGCTACTTCAATAACTACAACTCTCCCAAAAAATCTTTTTTAAAAAAGCAAAGCTTTAAGAAATGGAAAAATCTGGAAAAAAATATCTTCTTATAAATATTTTCCCACCTAGATATCTATCTGGGATTAGGAAAAAAAGAAAAGTTGTGAAATCCTCATTATGTAATTGTCTTGAATCCAATTAAACTCTCCCTTAATTTGTGAACATAACTGAAAACTGGATAAAGATGTGGGTTTTTTATAAAATGGAGTACTACTCAGCCATAAAGAATGAGAAACTAGAGACATTTATAGCTAAATGGATGCATATTCACTCTTAAGTTAAATAAATAGGACACGTGTAAATACCAAATAGTTTCTCTAGTGTGAGAAACTGAAAGTGTAAATAGGGATTAAAATGATTAAAATGAATAATTGATAATTTGAAATAGGAAAAGGTCCAAAGGTGTAGGGGTGAAGGGAGGGGAAGGGGAAAGGAAAGAAGGGAAAGGAAAAATTACGAGTAAAGAAAAAAAATGGAAATGAAGTCTGTGTAAATAGGGAAGGGTGGAGGGGGTGAAGGGCACACAGGTAATGGGAAAAAATAAGAACCAAGATGCATCATGTACAGGTACAAGCACCCAATGATAAATGTAAATGTATTGTATACCTAAAATGTACCAATAAAAGAATTTAAGAAAAAAAAAGAAATCAGAGAAATCTTATTCCTTGGCCAAAAGTAGGTTGAAGCCTGGAGAGACTATACCTTACATTGTTACTTCAAAAGTGGGACAATGTTCCAATCACAAATATTTCACCTATGTAATGAATTATGAACTATCCTTGTGTAACACAAATTTGCCCAATCATCGTTTTGTACTCCCACTCTCCTTCTCCCCCCTCCCCCATTTCTCTTTCCTTCTCTCTCCTATGTTTCTTTAGTTTCACTTATTAAAAGTAATTTCTACAATGCTTATCATATGCCAGACCATGTGGTATATGAACATTTTACAAATATTAAGTCCTCTACTTCTGGAACAACCACGCAGGCATTTACTCCACATCCTACGCATAAGAGGACCGAGGAGGTGAGGCCAGGCATGGCTGTCCAGAGGCTGTGGCCCTGCACATCACCCTCTGCTGTCTCACCAAGATTTAGCTGGGTTCTAAGGAGGTAGCAGGGCATGGTGCAAGCTCTAAACTCTGAGTTTACAGCTCTGGTCTTTCCCTTTTCCCTGGCTAATTGCAAATGATAGCAGTGAGCAGAATTATGACTCCAAGAAAAGCCCACATCGTCCTCACTGGAACTGTAAAGAAAATGAGACACCACCCTCGAGAATGTGCTGCCTTATACAGTGTATTAGTCACTTTTCCATCACTGGAACAAAACACCCAACATCTGCAACTTATTGCACTCAGTTTCCAGTGGGATCAGTACATGGTCAGCTGACTCCAAGGCAGAAAGATCATGGCAGAAGGGCCTGGCAGAGGAGAGCTGCTCAGCTCACGGTAGCCAGGAAGCAGAGAGAGAATGGAGGAGCCAGGGACAGCAGTGCACCCTTCCAGGTCACACCCTGGTGACCCACCTCCAGCCAGGCCCTGCCTCTGAACAGCACATTCAGCTACTGAACTCTTCCATGGATCAATCCACTGATGAGGACAGCATCACCATGATCTGATCACCTTCCAAACACTGAAACTTTTCGGGGTCATTTTATGAGATAGAAACCATAGCCCATGGCAAAATATGTGCAGATGTAACTCAGTTTGCGGGGCAGTCCGTTTTACGATGAAGAGATTATCCTGTGTTATCTAAGTGGACCCAGTCTCATCATGACAGAAGCCCTTAAACAGAGGCATGAAACAAAACCAACCAGGCTTGCGGAGTGAGCGTTTCTCGCTGTGCCATTGCTGGCTGGAAGAGGCAGGAAGTGAAGTGTCAAGAGATGGCACTTCAGTCGTACAGCTGCAACTGAGGGCCTCCAACAGGAAGAAGGCACTGGAAAGCAGTCCCTTCCCCAGACCTTCCTAGAAATGGCATAGCCAAAAGGACTGCGTGGGAGAACCTAAGCATGGAATCCAATCACTCTGTGTTGGGCTTCTGACTGCAGAACTGTGAGATAATACAGTGGTGTTTAAGCTGGCAAGTTTGAGGGACATGGTTGTGCATCAATAGCACACACACCAACTCCAGATAAGCATATTCCTAAAGCCAAGTTTATTTCTTCATCCGTAAGGAGGGGTTAATGACTGGTGTGTTCCTCAAAGATGAAAGGAATGCAGAGGAGCAGTCTGGCCTGGTGCCTGGAATCTTACGAAGAGTTCAGTGAACACTGTTGCATTTCACAGGTGTAAGGAATATATCAGGGCTGTGTGTGTTGCTCAGTGGTAGAGCATTTTTCTACCATGTCCAAGACCCTGAGTTCAATCCCCAGCATCATAAATAAAAAAATGCACTGGAGAAGTGGAGAGGAGATTAAAAGAAAAACTGTGTGTGGTAAGTGGCATTTTATCTGATCTTTAAGGAATAGGCTGAATTTTGATAGATAATCCAGCTTAACATTAACCAGTAAAGAATTGAGAGGAGAAACCCTCACAGTTTACGAATCTATCCCACATTGCGTACAAATATAAATTTGCATTTTAATGGGCAGAAGAAAATAACCGATGCCAGACTGTAGCACCTTCCAGAAGCAAATTTCAATCCAGGGAAAAAAATAGAAGCAAAGAAAATGCAAATCAGTGTAGAAGATGCACCGTGGTTTATAGCCCGTATGTTCATAGGGCTGAGCTGGCAGGGAAAGGCCAGCCAGGGACTCCTATTTGTTCAGTTCTCTCGTCTTTGGCTTGAGCAATGAAACCAAACTGTTTCTACACAAAATTCACTGCATACCTTGAAGAAGGTAAGGATCACAAAGCCTACGGATCACAAAGCCACATTTGTAGTTGACATTGGATGGATTTGATGTAACAATGTCTGCTTTAGTGAGAACTCGAAGGAGACTAGATCGTGAAGTGAAGCCACTGAGATTTTAAGTAGTATTAATTCTGTGAAGGCAACTCTGCTGCAGTGTTGGGAAATGCCAAGAGAGAACAGAGAGGCAACCTGAGGATGCAGGTGGGACTCTTTGGTCCCTGGTATTGCTGGAGCCAGCTACGAAAAAGCAGGGGACTTACAGCACTTACTCATTCAGAGTCCCAGAGGCCAGAGGTCTAACACCAAGGGGTGGGCAGTGTTGACTGCTGTTGGGGCTCTGGGGGAAATTCCTTCCATGCTTCTTTCCTTTGTTGGCTGCTGGAAACCTTGGTGCCGCCATGGTGCCAGCCCTCCCTCTGTCTCCACATGGCCTTCTCTTCTCTTCTTCTGCCACCAGGAAGACCCTGGTTGCTGTCTGCAGGGCCCATTCAGACAATTCAGGAGCAGCTTATTGCAAAACGTGTAAGTACATTTGGAAAAGCTCTTCTTCCAAATAAGGTGACATTCTGGAAGGTAGGACCTCGGACATGTATTTTTGGAGGGCAGGAGAGTCACCAGTCAACTCATTACAGAGACTGTTACCTAAAACCCACTGAAAAATAGCACACACACCCATAGCTGTGGGAATATAAGAGGAAGTAAGGAGGTAAGTTCAGTGTTGCCAATTTATGTGGGTTTACAGCTTCATATTAAGTTAAACAGCCCATTAACTTAACCAACAACAACAACAACAACAACAACCAAAATAAAACTTCCTTAATTTGGATTTCAGATAGATATTTGTAAAATCTTCTACCTGAATACAAAAACTCATTCTTACTAAGAAAAAAAAGATTAAACCTCTGAAAAAGTTGATGTTATAAGGAGCTGGAATTCATAAACCTTGGTTCTTTCTTTGTTCAATACTTGGAAGGAGTCTAACATAAAGTTAAGAAAAATAATACAATTAAACATTATTTTTTATTTTGATACCATTTTTAAATATGATAGCTATTATTGGGTCCAACACGTTTAAATACCATTTGTAGTGATCCAGTATTTTTTATTTTGACTTTTAAAAAAGCACATATGTTTTTGAAAAATCATCTTTAGCAGGGTTTATATGAGATTAAGCTGATTTCCAATTATTGTCTTGATAGATAGTTAATATATACTGTAGTACTTTATAATATAGAATGATTTGAAGATATAAAATAGAACTTCATTGGCCAAAGCAAGTCATAGTCTCACATCTAAGTGTAAGTGGCTGAGGATGTAACCAAGGCTCAGAAGGAGAGAAACACTAGACTATTTGTGAACAACCTTAAATAGGACAGTTTAGAATCCCAACTCTGTAAGCAAAGAAATGAGGAAATGGTTACATTCCAACCACAAAATGGCAATGTATTTTTAAATTCAATTTGTGAGTGAGTAAAATCATTCCATGTCTAGACAAAGGCAATTGGGTATTGACAAATTCTATTTGCATTGGCTCTAGAAAAAACAAGAAGAGCTTTCCTATCAAAATTTCTTATAAAAATAACAGCACCACTTACCATCTGAGCTATCACAAAAGAATATAGCTTTCAGAACACTGAGTGTTCTGGGTAGTCCAATAGATGTGTGTGTGTGTGTGTGTGTGTGTGTTGTGTGCATAGATACTGTGGGCACATAGGGGTTGTGTGTGTGCAGAGGTATGGTGTGTGTGTGAGTGTACATAGGTGTGCTACCTACTAAGACTGTTGACTAATGCTCCAGTTCTTCTCTTTATAGCACATATAAACATCACCTCACTTCCTGGAAGCTGCCACATGACTCATTTGGACAAGACCTGGTTAGGAGTGAAGGATGTCACTTTTGGATAGAAATACTTACTTGTACGGAGGAGAATTTACTTCCATCTCTCCCTAGGATCTGGTGACCAATCCAGCATGCTCTGCATGGAGGAAGACATTCATTATCCTGCCTTTCTGAAGACTCCTGTGGACAGAGCTCCCCGAGACAAGGTGGACATGCAGCATGAGTTATTAAGTAGACATTTGTGATTCCAGAGTCATGATGGATGACAAAAATAGCCACACATTCCTCCTGTTGTGCTGTGCATATTGCTTTGCTACATGACCTGTTGCTCATCAAGGAGAACATTCTTTCTCACCCCCCTGGAAGCTTGACTGCATTTGTTCTTGCTTTGATTAGAGAAACTAAGAAAGACATGGAGCCAGTTCTGGGCAAAGACCTCCTGGAGCCTCCCAATTTCTGCTGATGCCCCTACTGCCCAGAGAACACCATGCCAAGACACAATTCCTAGGGAGACACCATGTGAAGAATGGACTGCTGAACACCAGCACCCTTCCCAGGCATGGAAATGGGTCTGCCTTGGACCACTCAGCCCCAGTGGGGTCAAAACTGCAGCTATGTGAGCCACCTGGGGCAAGACCAGCAGAAGAACCTGCTGCTGAGCCCAGTCTAACTGCTGACCCACACAGCTGTGAGAGAAAGGCACTGGATTGCTTTGCGCCACTGAGTTCAAGTGGTTTGTGTGTGGCAGAGGATAATAATGCAGCATAAACTAACTGATCTGATATACAGGTGTGTGTGTGTGTGTGTGTGCAAGATGAATTTGTGTAAATTATATTATACATATATGCATGGATTATATGTCTAAATAATTTTTGTCAGACTAAGTAAGGAATGAGATCTAGCTTTCATTTCGTAATTAAGGAAATTCAGATGTTCACTGAAATTTTCCTCATTTCTATCAAGATGAATTCAGCAGATGGCTACAGAGATCTTTACAGCTGGACTTGAAGAAATCATTCTCTAATAGCCAAGTCTCCTGTAGAGCAGACAAATGATATTAAAACCAGATTGTGAGGCTAGGAGATCAGTATCTTTGTTTTTTCTCCTTTGCACTGATCCATTCCAGAATGCATTATTCAATCTATACCAGATGCAGTTGAGACCACCCTGAGGTCAGGAAAGATGGCATCCATTTTCCCGCAGGATTTTAGGTTGCCTTACTCCTACAAGCCCTGCTGTGTGTAGTCAAGCCCAACTCATTTGAACTGAAGTGCAGCTTCCATCAGTGCTTTTCCTACAGGATGTTTAGAGTAAAAAGTTATACAGAACTTTCTAAATTACTTCATCTGAGCACAAAGGTTGCCTTACAAGAAAAGAAATCAGAGTTCATGCTGATTATAGCCTGAGGCTAGAAAAAATAGGATTGGTTCAAGTGGAAAGGTTTTAATTAAAGGGGAAACTTGAATGGAAACTATGTATTAATTTTCAGTTGTTGCCATAATAAATGACCAAAAATGTAGTAGGTTAACATAATTCTGATGTATTACCTTGCATTTGTATAGATCAGAAGTTCAGCCCAGATCACAGGCCAAATCAGGGTGTGGGCCAGGCTGGCTCCTTTCTTGAGACTGCAGGGGACAAGTGTCTCCTTGCTCATTCCAGGGCTAGCATAGTTCAGTTCCTGGGGACAGTCAGACTCAGGTTCCCAATTCCCCTTGCTGTCACCTGGGAGCCACCTTTGCTCCAAGCACCCCTCTCCATTCCTGCTCTTTGTCACTTTGTTTCAGAACCAGCTACCCTCACCGAGTCTTCTCAAGGTGGTGTCTCTGATTCACTCCCCGGTGTTTCTGTTCTTATTATAAGAACTCATGAAAGTACTTTGGGCCCACTCAGATAACCAGGGGAATTTTCTTATCTCAAGGTAAGCAATCTTAATCAAGTCTTCAAAGACCCTTTTGCCATGTAAAGTGCGTATTCACAGGCTGCAGGGGTAGGATGTGGACAGCTGGGGACCATCATTCAACCTACCATAACCTACAAAAGGGTAGGTGATGATTGGAAGTGAAGCTGTCGGGGTCTTGACCAGCTTGGTCATTTGGAGGACCATGTTCAAGGAAGGGACAGAAGAAGAAATCTGGGTTCCTCGGCAATTAGTAGGGTATGTTCCTTATGAGGAAGGTTCAGGCTCATAAGTTGGCCTTATTTTTTGTACTTTTAGCAATATCCCATGACTTCCCATAATGTCTACTATTTATTACTAAATTATTTTTAAACTGCTTCGTACTGCAGGGTACGCATGCTCAGTGTTATCCTTTCCGGTGACTTGCTGGTGAGGGGAGGAGCCTCTCCTGCAGGGACCAACCGCAAAGACCGTCAGAGCCTATCCCGACTCCTGCTGGGGAGTGGCCCCGCCCACGAGGCGCTCTCCCCTCGCAGGTATCTGGAGCGCTCTGACGGTGGACAGAGCATGCAAGCCCAGCCGTGGGGGTCTTCACTGGAGCCTCTGTCGGAGGCAGGTAGATACAAAAAAGCAAGATCTTCCATTGGACCTGATCCCCATGATCTCGTATAAATGTCCACACCCCGTGTTTTCCTTCTGATGCTTTCTGGAAGTTGGCACAGTGGTTCCACCACCAGGTATGCCCCCTTCCACCCCCAGTGTCTCAGGCTTTGGCAGACTGCCTGGGGACCTGAACATTGTCATAGGACCATGTCCACCGGCCACCAGCCTGGCCACTGTGGGGGTTTCTCAGAGGCAGAAACCTCAGGGTGTGAGAAACAGTACCCAAGCTCTGGGGCTGAGTGGGTGGCTCTGAGTGGAGGGAGGCCAAGTTGTCCCTCAGTATGGCACTGCCACCCTTGCCGGGGAGCAGCAGGTTCAGTGTGGAGTGGTGGTCACAGTCAGGGATTTCGGGAGGCTTCTCAGAAACCAATTTACTGCAGTCCCGGTGACCCTAAAGAGAGAGATGCTGCTGCTCCCCTTGGCAGAAATCAGGGGCTCCTGTGTCACATGGGTCTAGGATCAGTTACCCACTTTGGAGTCCAGAACCTGGTTTATTGGTTTGCTCAGAGGTTAGCAAACTTTGGAGGCATCAGCCATGGTGGAACATTAATAACAGACACATTTATTAAACCTGGATGCCAATTTACTAATTCGCCACAGGGGACAGGCTCTCTGGCATGAGGATGCTCGTATCCAAGGCAACCTCTCCTGGAACAGCAGAGTTTGTGCAGCCTGAGAGCAATGGTGGGTGAGGGTTTGTGGAGTGCTGTAGTCATACTGCATCGCCCAGAACTTCTGCAAATGATCCCCTGGTGATTAGAAGACCGCACTGTGCCATCAGGGTGGTTTTACCGTAAACAATATTCCTCGGGTTCCCATTTCTCTAGACTCCCAGCAGGCTTGTTTTGAGAATGCATTGCCTCATAAACATGACTGCAATATAGTCGAATAGGTAACAGCTTTTAAACTGGATTATCAACCAGTGAATATCAATAGCAAGTCATTTGGGGTAAATTAATTTGATCTGCAGGTAACTCATCTATTATTGATCATTTACATGATTTAATTCTGGAAAGTAACTGATGCTCTTTATTGCAACACTTCCAGTGTACCGCTGAGCTGTTCACTGTGTGGTTCTCAGACCAGCAGCCCGGGGTCACCCAGGACCCTGCCAGAGATGCCTACCCAGTATGCTTACATGGGCTATGGAGTCCCAGGGTCTCCAGGGGTGGAGTGCTCAGTAGCTTTAACAAACCTTCGGGAGGTTGTGAGAGCCTTGCTATGGTGGTTATGCACACGCAATGTCGGTTCTACATCCTGCCTGTTCCACTGTAAGCTGAGTCCCCTTGGGAACATTACTTAAAGCTCTGAGATTCAGGTTGTAAAATGAGATTAATGCTACTTCTTACTGCATACAGTTCCTGTGAGGATTTACTGGATCAGCACATGCAAAATGAGCTCTGGAGAACACCTGGCAGGTAGAAGGAAGCTCTTATGTGTGCGCTGTCCTTATGCCCCGACTCCAGGGTGACAGGGTGGGGTTGTGGGAGAGTCTGAGCTCAGCATGAGCAGTGGACGGCTAACAGGGAGCACCCTGGACATGGCTCCAGGAAGACAGGGCTGGCGTCTCCACCACTTGTCAGTTCCAAGGCCTTGAACAGCTCCATCTGCCAGACCCAGTCGCTATAAGAGAGGTGTTGGGTTTTTTAAGTTGCAGAAAAATACACATGGTATAACATTTATTGTCTTAACTGCACATGCAGCACATCTCAAAGACTCTTCCATTTGACTGGAACTCTGGATCCACTGACTGTCCTCACTCCCCTCTCCCCAGCCCCTGGCAATCACCATGCTGCTCTCTGTCTGTAAGACTGGGATGGCTCCTGGTTCTTCCTGTTCATGAAATCCTACAGTATTTGTCTTTATTGGCCAGCCTTACTTCATGCAGTATAATGTCCTCAAGTTTCATCCATGTTGTAGATGTGTTAGAGGTGGATAATATTCTTCGTGTTTGAGGTGGATAATATTCCATTGTATGGATGTATTATGATGGACACTTTTAGGATCATTATGTCTTCAATTGCACATCTTACCATCATCCCAGTCTCTGGTCCTGCAGAGGTCCCAGGAGGAGGAGGAGGAGGAGGAGGAGGAGGAGGGGTGTAGACCAGTGACCCATCCAGTGAGAACTGGAATATTTGTGCTAGATAGTAAATCCAACATGTAAGGATGAAGGTGGATTATGGAATATGTTGGGGAAAGAATGGATCTATCCTAAGTGCTTTGGTTTTGACCCTGAGTAGAACAGAACTTCAAAGTGTAGCCAATCTAAATCAAGATTACAGAGCTGTGAAAGCACATGGTTAAGGTTTTTGGTTCTTTAAAATTGCACAACTAGCCAGGTGTGGTGGTGCACACCTGTAATTCCAGCACCCTGCGTGGCTGAAGCAAGGGGATCACAAGTTCTTTTTTCCCCACAGCCTCACCAGCATTCGCTGTTGGTCGATCTCTTGATGATGATCTCTGAGATGAAATCTCAGAGATATTTTCATCTGCATCTCTCAAATGACTGGTGATGTTAACATTTTTCATATATTTTTTTTGCTGTTTGTACTTCATCTAAGAAGGGTCTTTTCATTTCAGATGCCCAGTTTTGGATTGGATCTTTAAATTTGGAGGTCTGATTTTTTTTTTTAACTTTTGTATATATTCCAGGTATTAGTCCTTTGAGGAAAAGATGACAAATTTTTTTCCCTACTCTGTGAGTTATCTGTGTTGATGGTTTCTTTTGCTGTGCAAAGCTGTTTTATAAGATGAGATCTCAGTTGTTGATTCTTCGTAATATTTCCTGTACAATTGGGGTTTTGTTTATAAAATCTTTGCCTAAACCTATGTCTTTAAGAATTCTAACTATTCTTTCTTCCAGCAGATTTAGTGTTTCTGTTTTAATATTTAGACCTTTGATCCATTTCAAATTTAATTTAGTGCATGGTGAGCTGTGTGGGTCTAGGTTTAATCCTCAGCATGTGGAAAGGGAGTTTTTCCAGCACCATTTATTAAAAAGGCTATCTCTCTTTCAGTGAAGGTGCTTGGCCCCTTTGTCAAAGACAAAGTGGCTGAGTGTGTTTGGAGTTGTTTCTGTATCTTCTAATCTGTTCCATTTATCCTCGGATCTGGTTTGGTTTTTTTGTTTTTGCCAGTACCATGCTGTTTTTATCACAGTAGATTTGTAATATAATTTGAAGTCAGGGATTGTGATGCCCCCTGCCTTACCTTTGTTGCCCAGAATTGCTTTTGCTATTCTAGGTCTCTTCTGGTTCCAAATGGATTTCAGGATTGCTTTCTCTAATTCTGTGAGGTGTGCTATTGGTATTTTGATTGGGATTCATCAAATTTGTTTAACAATTTTAAAAATATGGTCATTTTCACTATACTGATTTTTCCTACTCAAGAACATGGGATGTCTTTCCATTTTCTGATATCCTTTTTGATTTCTTTTTTCAGAGTACTGTAGTTTTCAATGTAAAGGTCTTTTACTTCCTTCATTAAATTGATTCCTAAGTATTTCATTTTTTGGATGCTACTATGAAAGGTGTAATTTTCCTAATTTCTCTTTCAGTGAGTTTGTTATTTGTGTACAGGAAGGCTATTGATTTTTGAGTGTTGACTCTGTATTCAGCTATGCTACTGAATTTGGTTATTAAATCCAGAAGTTTTTTGGTGGAATTTCTTGAGTCTTCTATGTAGAGTATCATGTCATCTACAAATAGTGATAATTTAACTTCTTTTCCTATTTTTATTCCTTTTATTTCCTTCTCTTGTCTAATTGCTCTGGCTAGTGTTTCCAGAACTATATTGAATAGTTATCCACTGTTGGGAGTGTAGATTTGTGCAAATACTGTGGAAATCAATGTGGAGTTTCCTCAAAAAACTAGAACTAAAGATTCCATTTGACCCAGCTATTTCTCTTCTTGGTATCTTCCTGAAAGAATTAAAAGCATCATACCACAGTGATATACTCACACCCATGTTTATAGCAGCACAATTTGTTAATAGATAAATCTTGAAACAGCTCAAATGCCCATCAATGGATGACTGGATAAAGAAGTTGTATTTTTATACAATGGTGTACTACTCTGCCATAAAGAAGGAAAACTTGAGACATTTCTAACTAAATGAGTGCACCTTTAGAACATACTCTTAAGTGAAATAAATCAGACACGTGTGTAAATATCACATGACTTCTAAGGACCAAAATGTATGATAGATATTGGGAAATAGGAAGAAAAATGTTCAAATGGGAAGGGGAACAAGATAGGAGGGAGGAGGAAAGGAAGGAAAGGAAAAGAAAAAAGAGAATAGATAGAAAAATGGAAACAAAGCTTTTGTAAATAAGAAAGGGAAGATGGGTTGAGGGGAGGGAATTGGAGGAAAAAGAAGCATCAAGATATATTATATACAGGTGCAACATGCATATGATGAATGTGATCACTATGTATATCTAAAATGTACCAATAATTTTTTTTTTAAAAAAAAGAACGTCACAAGTTGAAACTCAGCCTGGGCAACTTAGTGACTTAGTGACACCCTGCCACAAAATACAAAATAAAAAAAGGGTTGGGGGTGTAGCTCAGTGCAAAGGCCCTGAGTTCAATACCTCCAACCATACACACATACAAACTGCACAGCTAAGTCATATTATTTGAGATTAAGAACAAAAAAAGGCCAGGTTAGCAACAACAACAACAACAAACAACCAAAGAAAGGAAGAAACAAACAAACAAGCACCTATATTTTCAAGCCCAGAAAAGACATCTATTAGTTTTTCAATATATGTTTCTAGATGTTTTTCAGCACGTATATATTGTATTTTTAAATTAAAATGCGCTATCACAATTCTTTATTTAAACTAGCTTTTAAAATTAAACATATTGTCAACAAATTTTTACATCAACAATTGCAGGTCTGCATACGATTGCTAGTTACAGAAATATCTTATAATTCAGATTTTATTTAATCACTCCCTACAATTCAGGTAACTTTTAACCAACGAGCAGTGAAATATTACGGGGAAACACTCATGAATATTTTTCTGATAATTTCCTTAGAACCCATTCTTAAAGACTGGACTGCCTGATCAAAAGAATTAAGCCTATTTACAAAGACTTTGTGTCCTTTTCTCATATTAATTCCATTCCCTTCTTTCCTTTCCCCTACCCCTCCCACTTCCCCTTCCTCTTTGCCCCTTTTCTTCCTATTTCACATTATCTATTGTACCTTTTGATCCTTATTTACACTTTCAAAGTCTTTGTAAATAGGGAGAGGGAAGGGGTTGAAGGGAGGGCAGGGGAATGGGGAAAAAATAAGAACCAAGGTATTTTATATAAAGCTACAAATTTCCAATGATGAATGTCATTATATTGTGCACCTAAAATGTACCAATAAAATTAAGTAAAAAGAATTAAGCTTTTCGGTGGTGTCTGTCGGACAGGGCCATGTTAGCCTCCGAGATGGTTCATTTTGGGGTCTGTTGCCCTGGTTGTGAGGTACAGGTAGCGCCTTGGTGGAATGCGGCCTGTGGGCATGTCTGAGAGGAATTCTCTGAGTGGCTGACGAAACGTGGCTTCAGTCTGACGTGGGCAGACTTCATCTGTCTACCGAGGGCCTGTGTACACAGAAGAGAACTGGATGCCTGTCCTTGAGCTGTGACCTTTGTGTCCTTTCCTTCTGCTTGCCCCAGGACTGGCACTGCGGGCTCGCTTGGGTCTCCAGCCTGCCGATGCAGACCTGGGCATAGTCCCACAGCCAGCTGCTTACACTAACTCTCCTCCTCTCTGCAGCCTGTTGCTTCTGTTCCTTCCGAGTGCACTTGCTGATGCTTCTAGCAGTGGTGGATAAGGGTGCCATGATTTAATGCCTTTCTCGTACTGGATATTTTTCATCAGTTAAATGTTTCCCCATTTAAAGATATGATTTCATTCAGTAAAACATTCAGGCAGTATTTATGGAGTTCCTGCACATCCCAGGCACCGGGCTAAGCCCTGGAGCTGTACCGTGCACTATTGTGGGGATGGAAGGAAGAAAGCAGAGTCAAGCACAGCCCAGCGAGTGCTCTGCTGGGGGACAGACTGAGTGGCCAGCTTTGTAAGCAGGGTTCCCATTCGCTCCAGGAGTCCAAGGGACACTCCTGAAAAAGTGGGACTACTGGGTCAGGACAAGCCATGCCCTGATTTCAATTTGCATTTTCCTGCTTTCTCGAGAGAATGAACACTTTGAGGTGCTTATTGCTCATGTATTTCCTGTTAGGAATTGTTTATTCATATCCTTTGCCTGTTCTTTTTAATCCAAATGTTAATTTTTTTTCTATTTGTAATAACCACTTTTTTAAAAAACTTTAGAGGTATGTTAGCCCTTGGTCTATCCTGCATTTAAAATAGCGTTTTGAGCCCGATGTGGTGGCATATGGCTGTATTCCCAGCACCATGCCAGTCTGAAGTGGAAAGATTAGAAGTTCAACACCAGCCTGAGGAAATTCGCAAGAACCTGTCTCAAAACCAAAACATAAAAACAGGCTGGCGCAAAAAATTAAATGTCACATAGTTTCTCTTACACGAGAAACCCAAAAAAGTCGGAAAATTAAAGAGTAACAAAGGAGAGATGTTAAAGAAAGGGAGGCAGACTTTTTGGAGAATGGGAAGAGGATCAGGTGAAGGGAGAGGGCAGGGCGGAAGGGACTGAAAATGATCAAGGTGCAGTAGGCTCACCTAACAGCTCCCAAAGGAAACGGAAATGTCATGCGCATATGCAAACATATAAAAAGAAAAAATACCACAAGTAGGGGGATAGGGCCTAGAGATACAGCCTGGTTCAATTCTCAGTACAATAACAATAACAGTAATAAATAAAATAGTGTTTGGGGGCCTATATCCTTCTTTCATAAATTGCCTGGCTATAATCTTTGTTCATTTTCCTCTTGAAATGCTTAGTGTTTTCTGTTTTGCTTTGTTTTTAGTTTTGACAAGTCTCTCTAAATTAAGTGTATTAACTCAGTCTCGTATATATTTACTTTTTTCTGATTATTACTCATCTTTCAATACTGTTTATGGTCTTCTTGGTCACATAGAAATGTAAACTTTTAAGTAGTTTTATTTGTCAATCCTCTCTTTGAAAAATTAAATCCCTCTCCAATTAATTTTTATTGAGCAATCTGTAAAGCATATGAGAAGCCCCATCATTTGATGAGTTTTGACGGGCACAGGGCTGCAGTCCAGATGTGGACCATCTCTCCTCCTGAGCACACGTGGGGCCCTCGGCAGGTCCACTGCCCTGGCCAGTCCTGATTTCTACCACTGCAGACTAACTTCGCCTCTGCTAGGATGACGAGGCCCGATGACATACCCTCTTGTGTGTCTGCCTTTCCCCCTCATTGTAATGTCTTCATGTCACTCCAAACAAAGCCACTACGAGTATTCCTGCGCCTGTCTTTTGGGGCCTCATTTTCCTTTCTCTTGAATAAATGGCCAGAAGGGAAGTTGCCGCTCACAGGCAAGGCCCATGTTGACTTTATAACAAGTTAACAAATGGTTTTCCACAGTGGCTGTGGCTCCACTCCACCAGCAGGAAATGGAGTTCCAACTTTTCCGCATCTCCATCAATACTTATTTAATCCTTTAAGTAGTTCCTATACAAACGCTGAGGCCCCTCGGTCTCATTTGATCTTTCTGTAGGGAATTAGCTGCTTATGTCTACGCAGTTCATCAAGGAGCCCATAATTACTCCATGCTGTAAATCCCACAGTGATTTTACATATGTTTTTCTTCTGTTGGTTTTCCTGGGTCCTTGGTTTCCTGTTGGTCCTGTTGGTTTTCCTGCATCCAGTATCACTGAATTTTAGCTGTCGTGGGTTCATAATATGCTTCAAGAGCTGCAGCGAAAGTCGCATCCCTGTACTGTCTTCCTTTCAAAAGATTCCTGGCTATTCGCATGTGTTTAATCTTGCATAAAGTTCAGTTCCCTAAAAAATTCCTGTTCGTAAGCCAAGGAATGATAGAGGAATAGAGAGTAAAATTAAAATGTTATTCCAGCCTCCTAAGATATCATAACATCAAATCTTATTTTTTTAAATTTCAGTTTTCTTCTTAATTGACACATAATAGTTGTATTTATGAAATACAGTATTATAATTTAATCTATGATGTCATTATCAAGTCAGATAATTCCCATTTTTCCCCTTTTTAGTTACGCAGATGAATGCATTTCATGTGGGCAGGTTTGCACATGTGCGTAAACAGACTTTGACCATCCGCACCCTCCATTGCCCCTCTGCATGACCCTTAGTTACACACTTGCTAGGTTCAATCATATAGTGTATTTTGCAAATGTCCGTCCTCCATTACCTGTTCCACACTCCTTCCCCAGCCTCTGCTTCCCTTTCTCTTGCCTAATTGTAGTCTCCCTCGCATCATTCCTTTGTTTTAGTTCTTCATGAAATACAAAGTATGTTGCTGTGAGCTATAGTCACAGTGGGACACTAGAACCTGTTCCACCTTCAATCCCACCGTACTTTGGCACCTGCTAGCCACCGCCCCTCTGTTCTCCTCCCCCACAGCCTTAGCCTATCATCATTAACATTTACTTTCTTCTTTGAGATGCCACCGCCCCAGACAGACTGGCTATTATCAAAATAGCAGAAGTAACCAGTGGTGGCAAGGATGTGGAGAAAAGGGAACTCTTATGCATCACTGATGGGACTATGTCAGTACAGTCATTATGGAGCTTCCTCAAAAACTAAAAAATAGGTCTACCATGTGACCCAGCTACCCTACTTCTGCTTACACATCCAAAGGCAATGGAATCAGCCCACCAAAGACATGCCTGCACGTCCATGTTCACTACAGCATTATTCACAACAGTGTCCATGGCAGATGAACAAAGAAAATGTGGTCCATATGTGCAAAGGAATATTATTCAGCCACAAAAAAGAGCGAAAACTTGTCATTTCAGGAAAATGCATGAAACCAAAAGACATTGTGTTAAGTAAAACCGGCCAGGTATGAAAAGAAAAATATCCACATTCTCACTCATGCATAGAAGCCAAACCGTTTTTTAAAGAAGCACTAGGTATTATTACACCGAAAAGGCAGGAAAGGTTTTCTAAAATTCCAAATCTAACTAGAGTTCAGAAGTCCTTTTAATTAGAGATGCAGGCATCATGGGAATTCCTATGGAAAGTAATTTTTAAAGTCTATTTTTGGAGGTTGATTTACATTTCTTGTTCATCTGCTCCAGATATCACTATGAGGTTATTAAGGCAGCCGATGAACATGCTCTGCCAAGCTCCTAGACCCTGGTATGAAGGCCTTGCCAGTTCTCAGGGGGGATCATTTCATCCACGGAGCCGGCTCCCGCAGGCCTGTGCCACAGCAATTACCTTGTGACCACGAGGCTCGCTTGCAGGAGGAAGTGGCTGTTGCTCACATCTGGGGATAGTACTTATGGCCTGATTTTCAGGATATTGCTCTGTCCAGCAGGGAGACTCTGAAGGGACCTAGAGGTCCCCCGTGATGACCCTCTCCCTCTCTCCGTGGGTCCTTGCCCTCACTCCCACGAAGAATGAGAGAGTGAGGTGCTCTAAGGAAAATGGGGGAGTCAAGACTGATGTGATGCGAAGTGAAAGTTTATTTAAGGTGTGGCAAATGCAGAGAAAGCAGAAGAACAGCTGTCTTAGCAGCAGAGTGGTACTGCAAGATAGGGGGCGTCCTACTCGGGACGCCAAATGAGTTTGAGGTGTGCTTAGTGCTTATCAGGGTGCAGCACATCTCAAAATCCGGGATTTGCTGATTGGCGTGGTCTGGGTCTTCGCCTTTATTTCTGGAAAGGGGGCGAGGTCAGTTGGAGACTTCTTAAGCATGCAGAAAGAGTGAGTAGGATTTTCATGGGATGCAGTCAGGTGCCTGTTCTAAGTACGTGGTGCACAATAAGCAGATGATGATCGTACAGTCATCAGCCACGGATAAGCATGTGATGATTTTCCAGTGTTAGCCATCACAGTTTTTCCCTGAGTTTTTGCCTATGTCCCTCTAATCTGCCCTTACAATATGGACTGAAATCCATGGTAGTAATTGATGCAATACCATGTGATTTATCTTCTTAATATTTCTGGAGAAAATCCAAACAGAAAATAAGAAATGTTATTTTGTAGCTTCAGTAAGTTGACTTCTGGTCTTTGCCAGGCAAGGAGAAATTTGAAAACTTATATGTTTCTGGCAGGAATATGAAATGATTCAGTCACTGTGGAAAACAGCCTGGAGGAAAATTGAATAATTACTATATGATGCAGCAGTCCTACTTCTGGATATATATATACCCTGAAGGGGTGGCAACATGAACAGGTGTTTGTACACACATGTTTCACCAATGCCATTTACAACAACTAAAAACGCAGAAGCAACTCAATTGTCCATGGACAGGTGAATCCATGAACCTGATGTACACATACCCAGTGGAATATTATTTAGCCCTGAAAAGGGCACTCCAACACATGCTGCAATGTGGATGAATCTGGAAGGGACATTATTCCGAGTGAAATATAACAACTGTAACAGGATAAATACAGACTGTGCAATTTCACTCAGAAGAAGAACGTAGAGCAGTCAAATTTATAAAGGAGGTAGAGTGGTGGTTGCCAGGTATTAGGGGTGGGGATTGTTGTTTAATGGCAATAGAGTTTCAATTTTGCAAGATGCAAAATTTCTGGAAATGGATAATAGTTACCCAAAAATGTAAATGTACTCAGTGCCACTGAACAGTTCATTTCAAAATGTTTAAATGGCAAGTTTTATGTTATATACATTTTTACCACGATTAAAACAAATTTGTGGGCTGGGGATACAGTTCAGTGGTAGAGCACCTGCCTAGCATGTGTGATGCTCTGGGTTCAACTCCAGCACTGTGAGAAAAGGGGGGGGGGTGTTAGAGACAGAACCAGTGAGAAAGAGAGAGAAAGGAAAGGAGAGAGGGAAGAAAAGAAAGAAAAAAGAAAGAGAAAACCAGGAAAAAATTTAAATTAAACAAAAAAGTCCAGATTGTGCAAAGCATTAAGAATCACTGTTATTCAGAGTACAACAGTTGTGAGATGAACAACACCAGTGTTTTCATCAGCTCAGCCCAGGGAGTGTGCTTCTCACTCACACTAAGTGCTCAGTCCGTGGTGGCCTGGGCGTTCGGCGGGCTCTGTGGCCAGCCTAGGGATGGCGCTCACGAGGCTCGGTCCTGTCCTCTGGCCCTGGGAAGTGTCACGGCTTCGCATCCGGGGCGAGGGCGCCCGGTGCTCCTGAGAACTACAGGCCCTGTCACCCTCCAGCCAGCCTCCCACAGGAAGGGGATCGCAGGGAGAGGTGAGCGACAGCGGTCTACGGGCTCGGTCCTGCCTCTCCACGTGCAGCGTGCAGCTGTGTGAATGTGCCTGTCCTTATTTCAGTCAGTCCATACTTTTGATCAGAAAATAAATCGCTTTGGCAACAGAGCTGTAAATTTCCCTTCTGAGGTTCCGGCGGAGAGACTGTGGGAATAGCAGTGACTAAGCTCACATCAGCTTCCTAGACAGGGCGGCACAGAAAGCCGAGAAGGCCACAGGTCAGCAGGCAGTGTGGAGTGGGCCGGGAAGGGACGGGGCTTGGACCTCTCTCCATTCTCCGGCGGTGGCACCCTGCGCACTCCGCCTGGCAGGGCTGCAGCTGTCCACTCCATGGAAAGAGAGGCAGATTCGCCTCCATGGCTGTTCTAGGTAGATGCATCAAAAGTTAGGTTTGAGTTGTCTTTTAAAAAGGAGCTCTTTAAGGTCTGCTACAGACGTCATTACCTTGCCTGAACTCGAGCCTTCTTTAGGAATGGAAATCATGACTTCCAGCTCATCTGCTCTTCCAGGTCACCACTTGGCGCGTTTGTGCTCTTCAGAGACGCATTACGGAATCCGCTCGCGTTTTCTGCTGGAAATTCTCTCGCCACCTATTTCTGGTTTGAAAATCCTCTCTAATCGAAGTCCTCATCTCCTTCCATACTGGTGTCCATTTGAATAATTATGGACCCCATTAATTTAGAACCTCAGTCCCAGCAGAGATCTGCGCTAATCAGATTCAGCAGACACAGGGGGTGCGTCCGAGGATGAGGTTAGGAACACGGTCCCTCCTGGCGCCCACCTCAGGGCCTGAAGAGCACCTGTCGCCGGGTCTGAGGATGGCGCATGCTCAGTTTTCCCACTGGGATTTCCCTACAGCACAGCACAAGCTTCTGGTACGTTCCATACTGTGGGTCCATCGGAAGCACACAAAGGAAATCTGGATATTTCCTAAGCGTTCCAAAAAGAGCCATTTCCTGGATCAATTCCCAGCTGACGTGCAGGCCGCTTTCCTGAGTGGACCTTTCTTCAGTGTCATTGATGAGTGGATGTGTTGTACTGTAGGTATTTAACTATGTATGCATTTGACAAACATTTGTGGTATCCCACTGTGTGACCAGCACCATCTGATTACCGGGGTACAGCAGTGAGTAGAAGTAGTCTAGCTAGTGGAATTTTTCATTCTAGGAATAAGGACAGGTGAAAAATAAAGCACTGGAGAGTGATAAATACTACAGAAAAGGAGACAGCAAAGTGCCGTGGCCTGAACAGGGCTGGTGACATGGGAGGCCCCAGGGTAGAAATCTAAGTTAGCTGAGAGCTGTGAGTGTGGAGGAGGCGGGTTTCAAGCCCCTTACATTTCGGACCCCACACGCTGTGGCGTGCACACATGGGTGCCCCGCGCCCAGCAAAGCCCAGCCCAGAGATGGGCTCAGAGCTGTGTGACCCCAAGAAATACAGGCCTGAGCTGCTGGAGGACTTGGGCACCGCCTTACAAGGGAAAGCTCCTCACATGCGCTCTTATTTTGCTCTTTGTTCACCTCTAGTGTTTACTTGTTTTCTTGATATTTCCCAAGAGTCCAGAGACATCGGTCACAGGAGTCATTTCCTGCTAACATCCCAGAGAGCATTTCAGATTGTAATGCCCCCACACCTCCTCTTTTCTCCTCCTCCTCTTCCTTCTCCTCCTTTTCTCCTCCTCCTCCTCCTCCTCCTTCCTCTCCTCCTCCTCCTCCAGTACTAGGGATTGAGCCCAGGGCCTTCCTCTGAGCTACATTCCCAGTCATTGTTTATTCTTTATTTTGTGACAGGGTCTTGCTAAGTCACTAAGTTGCCTAGGCTGGGCTTGGACTTGAGAGCCTTCTGCCTCAGCCTCCTAGAGTGCTTGAATTACAGGCATGCACCACCACACTTGGCTAGGATTGTAATACTTAAATAATGATAGAACAGAATTTGTTCTACTGTTTACTTAGAAAGTACAAATTTTCCCACTGTTGTATTCTTTATTGGTAGATATTGAGCAAAAATTCCTTCTTAGAAATCACTAAACGTCTTTTATTCTTGTATTACTAATTTTATTTTTCTATAGAATTTTCAGGACTAATTGCAAGCTCTATAATATTTCCATTTGGGCTGTAAATGCTTATAATTAGGTTTTCTTTTGAATTGCATATTTACATGAAGGGTATTATACCCTGGTTATAACAGGCACACTTCTCAAGTATTCTCAATTTTAGATAAGAAAAAAATGCATATTATTTCAAAAAACACAGCCTCTCAAAACCTTTTCCCCAAAATGAGGAATTTAAGTATTCTGTTGGTCATGAATCTAACTTAGCTTTAATACAATTTCCTCTGCTCCAAGTTATTGACAACAGCAAGTGCAGTTTGCATATTTTGGCCTCTTAAATAACAAATGCAAAACAAATGTACACATGGCTCCAATTTCAATGCACTTTTGCATGGTGCAGAACAACTTGGTGAAACATGCATGCATATTTATGTTTCCTTAAAATCCCATATTTGAGGTAGAGCTTGCCCGTAGACATGTTACCTCTTACTTTCAACTGCATTATAATAAATTAAGTTACACTCCAGAGAGGGGTGGGGAAGCCATCACTCCAGAGCATTCTGGAAAGATGAGCTGTGGCCAGGATCTTCTGCATGAGTCTTGCAAATGCTCCCAACTCCTGCTCAGTATTACACTTCTTTACATCACATTTGCCATGTTATGTGCCAACAATAACAATGATAGTAGATACCATTTTTCAAATGCAACTGTGACCTGTTCTTTGGATAGACATTAACTTTCTGGATTATTCTGCTGCTTCCATACAGTGTTAGGGACGCATAGCAATCCCACATGTGATGCTTGGTAGCTGCCCAAAAGATACTTGTCCAGTGGCCAGATAAATAACAAATAAACAAAGTCACTGAATGCATTTGGCAAATGGAATCTTGAATCCCGAAGGTTGTTTTCAGCTGAAAAACAGTTCCTATACTCCTTTGTTTAGGTCTCTTTTTGATGCTGATCTTCAGAATGAAGCAAATATTTCTAACCACCTTTTAATAAGTAGGAATCATGGACCTCAGATCAAACCACTGTCAGAGCTGCCAGATAAGAGCATTAGGAATCAGATTTAGCACTGAGCTAAAGGAAGGGAGCTTTCCAGGTGGGAGGAGGTGGGGAAAGAGCACCTTCGAGGATCCCTGGGTAGGAGCCTCATTAGTGTGGACTCTGCCTTACGATATGAGTCCATGGCAGGAAAAGAGCAGGAATGCTGTCGCAGTGTGAGGCCTTCATTTTGGCCGGTCCCTGCTTTGCAAAGTCAGAGTCAGTCCCTGCTGCTGTCCCCAGGGTTAGCAAGCGGTGACACTGGAAACCCAGGATGTAGCCTCTGATTTTCCTTGGGGCAACCATGAGATAGGATCAAATAACACAGTTAATATTAAAATTTTTTTCTACAATAAAAGACACCTTGTTATTATTATTCCTCAAAATTTCTCCCTCTCTTTACACTCATCCCATCATTCCTGTCACTTTCTGAAGCAGCTCTGGAAGTCCTCTTTCCTGAGTGTCTTTAGCTGTGCTGTCCTGGTTGCCTTGCTGGCCTGAATGCATTCAAAATGTTTACCTTTCCTGATTATTTTGCCTTTGGGTAAGAGTCACAAGTCTCACAGAGGCAGATGGGAGACTAAGGTGAATGAGGATGCACAGTAATTTTGTACAAGCCTGCTTTTCCCTTGCATGGCACCTGGCAGCAGCACTCATTGTAGTTTTGATCACACCTGGTAAAGACACTTATGAAAGAAGACTTTCAGAACTGCTGCAGAAAGTGGCAAGAATGATGGATGAGTGCATTCAAAGGAAAAGGAAGCATTTTTGAGAGTGATGAATGCTAATATATCTTAATCTAATGAGTTTTTAAAATTTAAACATTCATGTTACAGTTTGGTCATATCTCCTATCTTAATGCCCAAGATCCAGAGGCTGTGGCTCAGTGCCTTGTGGTCTTCACCTAACCCTACAGAGCAGTGTGTCTGTCCTCTTCCTGTCCAGTGCAGCCCACCTGACCTGATGCAGGAATCAGGCGGATCAGTACAGCTCTGATAGGTCATTTGGAAAAAAACCAAATAAATGAAAACTGGCTCCTTAAAGAGGAGTTCTAAAATTGGTTAGAAATGAAAATGTGGCTGAAATGTCCCTTCATATCCATCTGGGTCAACACAAGTGTTTGAGCTGCATTACTTATCAGTCCATAGATTAAGATCGCATTTTTAGGTTGTGTGTTGGATTATTCTCTCCTAGTCCACGCTGCTGTGTGTCCATGGTCACGTTTCCTTTCTCTGCTTTAGATCCAGGGATGATGTACTTTGAATATATCGGACAATTATTACTTTTGAATTACATTTGAGCTCATCTTGTTTTTTATGGCCTAAAGTACTTATTTATGGTTATGTGAATTCCTAGGAGGAAGTAAAATTTGTGAATCACTATGTTAAATCATAACTAGAAAAAAACAGTTGACAAAACCTAGCAAAATGCAACTCCTGATTGCTTAATTACTAATATTACCGAACTATTCTCTTTCTACAGTAGAATCTATGATAAACTAAATTACATGTTGTGCCAGTAGGAAGGATAAATGTTAAAATGGGTATGATTTAAGTATAACAAGACAATATTTAGAATGGTAAATAATTGAGGGAGGATATTTCATGAAATGAAATTTCTATTTTATGTAATACATATGTAGGGAGCTAAATTGTAAAGTAATATGTATTAATGACTGCAGAAAATTCTAATTAAAGGTTTCTTTTATGTTTCCTTTTGTACTCATGTTATTGTTGCAAAGTAAAATCTATGAATCCAATTTTACCCTACACAAATGGCACCATTGCTAAATATTCCTTACCTTTCTCACATTTTAAGGCAGCTGCAGATTCATCCCTCTAGGCTTTGAGGCAACAGTGGTGGGACACAGATGTGTGCGGGAAATGCACAGCCCCACAAACACATGGCCATGATGGGTGCCTTGGAGGGACCATAGCCAGTGTTGGTCCAGTCCCCAGCATTATGTGGACAGCATCCACAGTATTCCCTTTCCTAGAATATATGGCATCTGAACACTCCCCGAGAGAAGACATTCTGTATCTATCTCTTCTGGAATTCCATTTTATCTGAACACTCCCTGAGAGAAGACATTCTGTATCTCTTCTGGAATTCCATTTTATCTTTTCATGTATAGTGAGAAGTTGCCTCAAGTCAGCACTAATCTCCTTTATGGATCTGAGGTGATAGGGTTCTCTATGGCACTGAATTCAAGTGGCCAAGTTCATGGTTTTCAAATCTTCTGGATCAGTGAGATTCACTCTATACCTTGTTGGATTTTACCCTTCACTCCAGTCATTTCCCATAAATTATAAATTTCCTCCAAGGGTGGTGTCTTAAGTCTATTTTCTTTTGCCCCAACACAGTACCCGAGTCTGAGAAATTTGTAGAGCTTCCAGAGGCTGGAAGCCCAAGATTGAGTGTTTTCATATGGGAAAGGCCTCAAGTTATGTCATCCATGGTAAAACATGGGGAGTGAACAACAGGGAAGAGAGATACAGAGGAGGGATTGGGCTGGCTTTAGTATAACTCACTTTCGGGAAACTGAACCCAGTCCTCTTAAAGACCCAGTCACTTTCGAGGGGCACCCCACCTCCAACACTGTTACATGGGGAATCCGATTTCCACCTGAGAGTTGGAAGAGACAAAGTATATTCAAACTAATGCAGGCAAGGAGATGGAATTGTGTTTTATAGCTCAAGAAAAACATTAAAAGTTTATGTAACACGTGCAGCTAGTATACCTTTGTCAAGATGAAAGCTGAATTCATGTTTTCATCATTGATGATTCAGCAGCAGCTTCTATCCACATATTTATCTACATGTATTGTAATCCCCAAGTAACAGTTCCATCTCTGAGAGACAGAAAAAATAAGTTCTACTCCTAGGATAAAAGAAATCTGCTTGAGATTGGATCAGGGCAGAAATGGTACTATGGGTACTAGGGGTTCCACCATACACAACACCTTCTTCCATGTGTCTGGTCCAATGTGGCAGACACGCAGATGTTTATTGGAATCTACTTGACTATGCACCTTGTGGATAAAGCATCGCCAGTCAACACCAAGGATAGTTGTGCAGTGTGGAATGAAGAGAACTTCTAATATCCATATGGTAACCTTATGCTTTATAAGCTCTTCCTGTGGCATAATAAAAATCTGTGAGTGATGAGGAGAGAATAATTCAATGTATGGAGAAAGACTCCAAAAAAGTGATTTGCATTCCTGTGTGTGTGTGTTTGTGTGTGTGTGTGTGTGTGTGTGTTACTGGGGCTTTTTCACTGAGCTACATCCCCAGCCCTTTGTTTTTTATTTTGACACAGGGTCTCACATAGTTGCTAAATTACCCAGGCGAGGCTCGACTTGCCATCACCCTGTCTCAGCCTCCCAGAGTTCTGGGTTACAGGCATGTGCCACTACCCCCAGTTTCTTTTTTTTTCCTAAATAATTCTTCTACAGATACACTTGAGAAAACTCTATACACCAGTGACTAGAGTATTTTACTATAATTTAGCAATCACAGCTTTGGACCCTAGACAGATCACAAAATGATAGCCAGATATCTTTTTTGATGCCAATTCCTAAACGTGAAGAGAAGACACCACCTTATTTTTCCATAGAGTCCAAAGTTCTTACAGAACACCCAAGGTCACAAAAACCTTCCTCATTTCAGTAAAAACTGGTAATTTTTGTGTTCATTTAATGTCAAGACCAACAGTAGTGAGGGCTCATTCTGGGGCTGGAATATTCTGAGCAGTGCCTGATCCTGCCTTCCTTTCTCTGGCATTTCTGCCCTCTAGGTGGAATCCATTCTTAGGCAGCTTCAAGTCCCTCCCTTTTGGTGACATGATGGCTGCTAACAACACCAGCAAACTCCCCTTCCTTTGCAAAGAGGGAGAGTTTGCCCAGCCTGCTCAGATAAACTTCTGGGATTAGGTCTGATTTGGCCAGCTCTGGCCTCACATCCATCCTGAATGGACACTCAGTGGCCAGAGATGTTAACTGCCACACCTGGGTCACTTGCCTTCTCCTGACTCAGCAGTGGGACCAGCCCCAAAGGCACATAAACAAGGGTAGAGGTGAGGTACTTCCTCCAAAGAAAAGGTGAATAAAGACTGGGAGAGGAATCTAGCTGGGTAAAAAAAAAACAACTTTCCAGGCTTTATGTCTATTCCACAGAAAGGACTCCTCATAACCATTGATCTTAATATGGCAGGCAGTGAAGCCTAGTGCTTAAACACATTAACTCCAATTGTGGATCACATCTTGAAAATACTACTCTTTAAGTGCATGACTGAGGGCAACTTCCAAATCTCTGTAGTCAATTTAATAATACCTAAAGTGGAGAGAACGCTGATTTCACAGGGCTGTCAAGACAGTAGATCCATACTATCTTTCAGCTGTTTAGCATTTTAAGCAGTAAACAATGATAAACATTCTGTCTTGTCCCAAAGCCTCTGGTTACAGATTCTTTTTCAGTATGAATTCTGTCTAACCTGCATGTAAGAAATCACTCTTGTGCTATTTAAATTGTTCTGGTGCAGATAAAATAAGAAAAGATTAGCAAATTTTTGATAAATTTAGCAAAACATGGATAATAAAATTTATTAAATATAACATCAAAATAATCTACAGACCAATCTTCCTTATGAATAAAGGAGCAAAATCTCTAAAAGAAGGAACAAATAGACCCTGAGATTGGACGTCACTCAAAGGTTGACTCACCTGAGCTGTCACGAGGGCTTCCATAAACAGAAAGATGGCGGCCAAGGGCCGCAGTCTAGTGACCTAAAGGCACAAAATGTTAGTTTCTTATTTACACTGCTCAGTCCCTCCAGTTGACAATCTGTTATCTACACAGTCCTACCCATGCTATGGCTTTAACTATTATCTATATGCTAGCAAGTTCCAAATGTAGATTTCCAACCCCTGTGGCTCCAACAAACTCTAAACTTACCACCATTGCTTTGCTTAGTAACTTGCACACAGAGAGGTATCACAGAAGAAACATGTCCACAGCAGAGCCCTGGATTTTAACTTTCTTTCAATCTTCCCCTTCTTGAAAAAATGGAACCAATGTTCACTAGGTCATGCCAATGACCCAAGAGTGAAGGAAAGAAGGAGAAAAGGGAGGAAGGAGGGAAGGGAAGAAAGGAGGTTGAAAGGAGCAACAGATGGTTTGTAACCCCACAGGGGAGCTGAGTTTAGAGTTGAAGATGAAGTCCTGAGGATTGGAGACTTCAAACTGCAAGGGCAGCACCGGCTTCTGTTTCCTCCTTGGAGCAATTGGAGGACTCTTCCTTGGGAAGCACTTTGAGTTCTTCCTGTGTGGCACTTAAATCTGATGCATTGCTCATTATTCTATTTACTGCAACGCAAATAAACTTCAGAATATTGAATGGAGAGAGGAAAAGCACCAAAACATAGAGGAAGGGAGAGGACAAGTACATGGAAGTGACTTGAATAATGAGGGAAATTTTAGTCCAAAAGATCAACAGCAGATGCAAGTGGAGAGAAGCAAATGAAAGGATTTAAAGAATGATTAGGCTGAAAGAGCCTGGTGCTTTTGACCCACGGTGATATGCATTTTAAGTGGAATAAATTCCATATGGGCTTCACAAGGGAATGCTTGGAAAGGATGTCTGCACTGGGTCGCCCAGGGTCTATTTCTGCCTGCCTTATTTGAATGATCTTATTAAATATACAATCAGGTTAATAGGTGAGTACATGTTTCTTCAAGCAGGAATCTTTCCTCTGATAATGGAATGAGAAGACCCGGTTGGGAAGGGTATTAAAACCATCATTCACTTCTATGATGGCTGCGATACAAGAGTGAATGCTTGCATGAGGCTGGAACTCAGGAAGATGAAACCACAGCCCCTACTTGCCGCACAGGCTGCCAGCGTCAACCTCACCGCATGAGAGAAAGATCCCATTTTCTTTGGAGGAGCTGAACGATTTGAATGTAACTAAGCAACTCTTTCTGCCTGTCAGCTACCTCCAAACACTTAGCGCTGTCTCCCCTAATGAGCGCTCATTACAGATGAGTGCCAGTGAACGGGTCTAATCAGGGTAACACGGGGTAACAATCATGTGAATTTCTCCACATCAGGGCTTGCTCCATCTGTTCCAAGCCAATTTGTCCATGTAAAACTGTCACCGCTGTGAGCCACTGATGGACAGGTGAAGCCAGATAGGCAAGTTTTTCATCCGGAGCCAGAATTCTTGGATGCGTCCTTCTCACTAAAACAACTGCCTAAGGGGCCCAAAAGGACTTTGGTTGGGACCAGTTTTTCTTTGTAGCCTTTGTTTCTTGATCATTAAAATGCTTAGGCAACATTGCGGCTAACGTCACAACTCTCTTCTTTTTTTTCTTTCACATTTTTATTTTTATTAGTGTATGTTTCCAGTACATAGGGATTACACTTGTGAGGAGCAGGTACATGTACAGAACACATTTTAATTCTTTTTACATCCCCTTCATCTCCTCTCCCTTCATCTCTCAGTCCCCTGCCCCTTTGCAAAAGACCTATCTCTCTGTTTCCTATTATCTATCTCTTATTTTGCTCTTCAGTTATTTATTTTTTGGGTTTCTCATGTAAGAGAAACAATGTGATATTTAAGTTGTGTGTCTGATTTATTTCACTTAATATTATGGTCTCAAAGTACATTCATTTTTCTACAGATGACTCAAATTTATCCTTCTTTTTGGTGAAGGAGTACTTCATTGCATATAAATTCCACATTTTCTTTACCCATTCATCTATTGATCCAAGATTCAGCTATTATGCATTGTGCTATAATTTGACTTCTTTAACTTTTGGGGGAAGATCCGTAGAAGGGGACTAGCTGGGTCAAATGGAATTTCTATTCTAACCTTTTGAAGAATCTCCATACTGTGTACACTCCCACCAGCACTCCTTTGATTGACAGGAAGAAGGCAGAGGTGGCCCTGAGGCATCCACTTGAGCCCAGAAAGGTGGCTTCCTGGGGTGGATGGGGCATTGGCTGAGCAGTCATGGACAGCTCCTCCCCAGACCCCTCTTCTGTCACCCCTCTGTCACCCAGTGCTGTGCTCCCCGAAGAGAAAGGGGATGAAAGTCATGTAAGAACATGCTACACCTTAAGCCTTGTGAAGTTTTATTTTCCTTCTATGGCATCCCCAAGTCAGAGGATGGGCTCTATATCAGACAAATTTCCTGGGGAACATATGCCTCCGCTCCACACGCTGCTGCTCCTAACAAAAGCTTCCTTGGGATGCCCGAGACTCCAGTGGCCCTGAAAGATGCCAGAATCTCAAAGACAGGCAGCGCATGGGTCATCCGAGTTTATCAGGCTGGTGCTCTGAAGTCTCCGGGCACCACACCGTTCCTTTCCTGTTCTTCTGTCAGTGCAGAAAGACCATGTTGTTATTCCTGGCTCCAGTCATGAAATTTTCTTTCTTCACTATTCCCAGTTAGTGATCTCTTTTGCAATATTGAGGTGCCACCCCCATGCAGAGGATACCCAAGGGTCAGGCCACAAATAGCCGGGCCATTTTGGAGCCGACAGAGATGAACTAAATGCTGGTGTAATGACATTGGCTGTTTAGGAACAGGAGGAGCCAGAAAACAAAGACTCTTTTTCAAAATCACTTTGTGATACTTCTTCCAGCACAAAAAACTCTCATACAAGGGAGTTTTGTTCTCCTTACCAAACCTACCACGTACAATACCCCAAATGAATGAATGAATGAGTGAGTGAATGTTAGAATGCGGAAAAGGCCCAGATCTGCCCCCCATAGTGCCAGCTGTCCCGAGGGCATAGAGGCAGGTGACCCACATTTGCAATGGAAAACACAGGTGCAGTGAGAGAAGATTGATTAACCTGCGGATTAAAGTAACTGCACCTTCGAGAGTTCTTGGCTTTATAATCCCGTAGGTGGGAGCCCTTCCACTGTTGACTTTCCAGCCTGCAGGATGTAAAATAGGAGCTTTTCAACACTTCCCTTTTCCCATTGGAGGAAGAAGAACATGGCTCATTAGGGTTGGCGTGAGTGTGGATCTGCCTAGTGTCCACTCTGGAACTCTCCCCTTGATGGCTGCTTGAAGGTGTTCCTGCTGGCTCCCCATCCACAGAGGTTGGGACAAGAAGGATAAAGTGGAGTCCTGCATGGCATGGGCATTGTAAGTTCAGCGAATGATAAAGTCATCTGGAGACTGACTCTCACCACTATCTTGTCTGATTTCCCTTATCTATGATGTCCATCCTGACTCTCCTTCCTGACATGTTCAGATGATGTAAAGCAGCAGGGGCTATGGCATGGCAGCATGGCTGGGGCACATGGGCAGGATGTATCAGTTGTGCTGCACAGAACAGCAGCACCTGAAGCTGATGCAGGACCAAGCTAAGCCTTGCACCCAGTACCAATCTTCTAACAAGAGATCAAGTGGGACCACCTGGATCAACTATCAAAGAAGATGTAAAAGGACGGCAGCAATTGACCTAGGGCCTCTGCCCTCTTGTTCTTGCCGGGGTCCATTCTGCTTGCAGGACAGATCTTCTCTCTTTTTCAAAGCACTCTTCTCTCTCTGAACACTTCTTTTGTGCTGCTTCTCCATTTTCTTTTCTTTTTCTTGTTTCTTCCCTAAAATAAACAGTAATCATTCACATTCACCAATCATCCTGACCAATTCATTGATTGGGAAAATAAGAACCTGGAAATCTCTGCTGTCCCCACCCTGTCCAATAACAGGGGCACGTACCCCTAAGGACATGTGCCTTGCCGTGGGGCTCCTGGGCATATTTTGATCAAGTGCTAAGTTGGAAGAGTTTCAGTTCCTCCAGTGTCTATAAATCATCTCCCACTTTTCACTCTGCTAGGGAATAGTCTAAACAACTGAAACAATTTTGTATCACATTATATAAGTGGCTTGTTGTGCCTCTGACCCTGGAATGATTTCAGGACAGAAATTATATGTATCCACCTTTGTTAGGACTATGGTTCTCCGTCGTGGGTGATTGTGCCACTCAAGACAGTCGTCAATGTCTAGAAACAGTTGTGGTTTTCACAATCTGGGGAGGGCAATGTGCTAATGGCATTGCGTTGGTACAGACCAGGGATGTAGTAGACCTCCTACACTGCACTTGACAACATGCCCCTGATCAAAGAGTTAATCAGCTCAAGAAGTCTACATAGTCAGGTGTGGTGATAAATGCCAGTAATCTCAGCTATTCAGGAGACTGAGGCAGGAGAATTGCAAGTTTGAGCTCAGTTTGGGCAACTCAGCAAGACTTTGTCTCACAATAAAAAGTACTGGGAAGGTAGCTTAATGCAAAGCCCTGGATTCAATCCCCAGTACTGCAGATAAACCAAAAATAATCAAACTAACAAGAACAACAATGAAAGACAGACATTAGTACAGTTGAGGGTAAGATAAAATGATCTAGAATAAAATGTAGCACAGGATACATGATAATCAATGATAATTTAATATTTCCATAGTCTGTTAGACGATTGTAGCCATAAATCAAAGCACCTGCTATTTTATCTGGGAATGGTCCTTTGAGCCACACAGGTCTGTGGGCATCAAGTTACTTTTGTCTGAACACAGTGCTTAAGGAACTGAGGAACTGTATGTGGTGCACTGTTCTCCCCCTTGCCTTCAAAGATTCAGTCTCCTGCAAGAGCCTTCCCCAGAGGATTTCCCTTCATCTTTAGTGCTGTCTCTGCCTTGTTATATGGTGATATATTATTTGAATATGCTCACACCTACTGTACTTTTATAATAAACTTACTTTCATCTTTTTTTTATTTTTCATTTTTAAATATATATATTTATTGGTGCATTTTAGGTATGAAATACATTTACATTTATCATTGGGTGTTTGTACCAGAACATGATGCATCTTAGTTTTTATTTTTTCTCCCATTACCTGTGCACCCTTCACACCCTCCACCCTTCCCTATCTACACAGAGTTTGATTCCATTTTTTTTTCTCATAATTTTTTTCTTTCCCTTCTTGCCTTTCCTTTTCCCTTTCACCATTCCCAACCCTTGGACCTTTTCTTATTTCAAATTATCAATTATTCATTTTAATAATTTTTATCCTTATTTACACTTTCAATTTCTCACACTAGAGAAACTATTCGGTATTTACACATGTGTGTCCTATGTATTTCACTTAAGAGTATGGCCTCAATATGAATCCATTTAGCTATAAATGTCTCTAGTTTCTCATTCTTTATGGCTGAGTAGTACTACCATTTTATAAAAAAACCACATCTTCTTTATCCAGTTTCCAGTTGATGGGCATTTGGGCTGTTTCCAAGCTTTAGCTATTACAAATTGTGCTGCTATAAACATAGGTGCACATATATCACTGTGGTATGATTCTTTTAATTCTTTGGGGAGGATTCCCAGTAGGGGAATAGCTGGGCTAAACAGCACTTCCAGTCCTAGTTCTTTGAGGTATCGCCATACTGATTTCCACAGTGGTTG